>NW_007252079.1:58988-74034 GCF_000164805.1 Carlito syrichta
CCCGTGGGTTTGAGACCCGCCTGGGCAACTTGGTGAGACCTCATCTCTACAATAAAAAAATCAAAAAAACTAGCCGGGCGTGGTAGCACACGCCTGTAGTTCCAGCTACTTGGAAGGCTGAAATAGAAGGGTCGCCGAATCCCAGCAGGTCGAGGCTACGGTGGCCGGAGCGGCTACTGCACTCCAGTCTGGGCGACAGAGTGAGACTCCAAATCAACAACAACAACAAAATTCAGTATTTTACTGCTAGTATATAAAAAATAGTTGAGTTTTTAGCATGAATCTTGTATCTGTTGCTTTGCTAAATTCAGTTGTGAGTTCTAGCAGTTGCTTTGTGAATTCTCTATGATTTTCTGCATAAACAGCCATATCATCTACAAATACAATCAGCTTTATTTCCTTTGTTCCAATTTTTTCTGCTTTCTTCCACTCCTTCAACCTCTACCTCCTGCATATTATTTCAGTGCTAGATCGTCTAGTACAGTGTCGAATAGAAGTGATATAAGTAATTATCTTTTACATTAAATATGATATTGGCTGTATACTGTTTTCATAGGTGCTCTTTACCAATTTGAGGAAGTTCCCTACTATTGTTAGTTTGCTAAGAGTTTTTTCTTTTTTGCATAAATGGATACTGAATTTTGTCAGATGCTTTTTGAAATGATTGTGTGTTTTTTCTCTTGTACACTATTAATATGTTGAATTACATTGATTGATTTTTTTTAATGTTCAGCCAACCTTGCATTCTGGGATAAATCTTGGTCACAATATATATTGTTGGATTCAGTTTGCTCATGTTTTATAAAGGATTTTTACAGTCATATTCATGAGGAACATTGATCTGTAGTTTTCTTTATTGAATTGGCTTTTCCAGGTTTTGGTGTTAGGGTTATACTGGTCTCCTCAAACAAGTTGGGTAGTACTTTCTTCTTTATTTTAAACAATATTTACATTTTTGTATTATTTCTTCCTTGAATATTTGACAGAATTTACCAGTGTAACCACCTGAGCCTTCTTCTAGAGAAGGTGTTGTTGTTGTTGTTTTTTCTTGAGTCAGGTTCTCACTCTATCACGCAGACTGGAGGGCACTGGCTTAATCATGGCTCATAGCAGCTTTGACCTCCTGGGCTCAGGCATTCCTTCCCCTTCAGCTTCTCAAGTAGCAGGACTACAGGCATGTACCACCATGCTCAGCTAATTTTTTAATTTTTATTTTGTAGAGATTAGGTCTTGCTGTGTTGCCTGGGCTGATCTTCAACTCCTTGGCTCAAGCAATCCTCCTACCTTGGCCTCCCAAAGTGCTGGGATTATGGGTGTGAGCCACAGTGCCCAACCAGTTTTTTTTTTTCCATTCAATTTCTCTTATACGTATATGGCTACTTAGATTTTCTGTTTCTTCTAGTGTCAATTTTGTCATGTATCAGCAGTTGAGATCTAGTGGTATTAAGACACAGAACAACAATTCCTTTGAAAGGTTCAGACCCTTGTAAAGAGAGAGACTGCAAGGACTGTTGGGCAGATTGTTGTAACTGAATGCAGGTGGAAGCCAAGTTGTCACTCATTGTTATTTGGCTGCTAACTAGCTTTGTCAGGCTTTAGAAGAGTGACATAATCCTTTTATACTTAATTTTATTTTTTAATGTGAAGAAGTTTGGATCTTCCTTTTGCCTAGTCCTGACTTAAATTTTATTAATAATGCCACTTAAGTATATGTAAACAAAAAAACATATATATAGCTGGAAACCAAAACTATTTTACAAATTTAACTTCCATCTATAAAACTAACATAAATTCAAATGAACAACATCAATGTAAAAGGAACCAGATTTGAGATAGTATCTTTCTCCTATTACAATGCTGGAGGTAGTATAGTATAATTAAGAGCATAGTCTCTGGAGTTCAAATGTTGACTCTGCCACTGACTGTGTGCAAGTGAGTTATTTATTTATAAAAGGAGGATAATAATTTAACTAACTTAGTCAAATAAAAGTTAGGGTTTAATTAGGATTCTTGGTATGGTAAGTCTTAAAACAGTGCCTGGCAAAAAAGAGTTATCTAATGAATATTAGCTATAATTATAATTATTGGTACATTGTTCTATTGACACCTAATGATGAATAGTTGAGTTTAATGGTAGAAAGTCTGATTCTACATTTTAATGCATTGCTGATTTTGACTTGAATAACATAAATGCCAGTGTGTAGCAGTACTTTGTTTCTAATTTAGGATATTACACTTAACCTAATCTCTACCATCCAGGAGTGCTTGGGTTTCAGTTTTTAATGAAGTGTCACTTGATAACTCTGTATCTAATCCAATCATTGTTCATGTCAGATACAGGAAAATAACATTTGTAGTTACTTTTTACTTCTTGAAAATGGAGAAAAAGCATTTTTCCAGCATAGAGCTTGTTATTAGTCTACTGAAGAAAATCAGTAGATTTTAGAACTGTTTATTCTCAGCATTTTGAAAACACCTCAGTTGTCTTATTGTTGATTCCATTTTGTATTAAACTTGGAATATATTGAAGTATAGTGATAACTATTCCTTGGACTCAATATATTTAATTGTCCTATATCAGCTAATTGTGCTCTCATAACTACCAGTTAATATTGGTTGCCAGGTTGAAATATATTAATAGCAATTCTGGGAAAATATTTTCATTTTATGACACTCAAAAAGTTTAAGAGCCTCTTCATGAGATTACTGGTGAATTTCAGAATGTAATAAAAGTGATTTAATGATTAGTAATCCATAAAAGTTAGTGAATATTATAGAATTAAGCTTTAATAAAATTTATAATTTTATCCACTTTATCTTTTATTTTCATTATAGCCTTCCCCTGCCCCACAGTTATTGGGCCTTCAGCAGATGTACTGTTTCAGTATTGTATAGTAGCTTGTACCTGGACAGTAGGTTCGTTTGAATTCTACATGCCTTTGCAATTTTTTGCTTTGGTCCTGCCACATTTTTACGTATTTGAACTGTTGTAACATCTTCAGTCAAATATGTGCCATAATATATATGATTTTCTACAAACATATATCATTAATTTAACTTTTCTCGTTACCCTATATATAACATTTAAGGTAATGTATTACTCCACCATCATTATGTAATTTTCATGATGTCAAATTATGATGGCTTTTGTTTTAAAATTATTAGTGCAAAAAAGAAGTTTTTAATTTATATCTGCTAAAATGAATGCAGCATAAACAGGTTTCCCAACAAATTAGAAGCTGAATGATACCACGTTAGGTGATTATGGGCCTATTGTGAATATAGATACAGAGGCAAAAGGGTGCTGATATTACATGGCAGTATTGGATATAAGGTGATTATTTAGGTGATTCATAGTAGATTTATAATAATTATATTTTTATTATCAAAATGAAAACAGATAAAAGCATCTCATATAGAATTAAAACCCTCCCAGGAATTTACTTGTGGAGTCCAGTCTGAGTAACAGTTGTCCTGGAGTATGGTGCAGAGTAAATGAAGGATTCTGCTCTATGTTAATAACCAGAGATGAATGTATTATTTTGTGTGCATTGGTGAGTAATTGAGTTCAGTTGTATGTAACAAAAAACTCCAAAAATAGTGGCTTAAACAAGATGAAGAGCTTATATTCCCCTTATAAATAACAAGGAATCCTAAACAGACAGTTCAGAACTCATGTGGTAGCTCTATGGTGTCACCAAGGACCCAAGCTCCTTCTTGCTATTCTCTCCCATCCTTAAGTTCTTGTTTTTGCTCCCGTCTTTTTCCAGGTAGGAAGAAAAGGGAAGGGAAGGACTAATGGGAAAGGCCAGTCTGTGCCCCAGTTTCTCAAAAACCCACCCAGTGACTTCCATTTGGGAGCTGATCCTAATCCCAAAAGACATATTCTTAAATACCATAATCCTTAAAGATAAAAATTCCTAAAGTCTAAAATCCTAAAAAAAATCTCAAAAGATCAAAATCCCAAAAATGCAATTCTAGAAAAAATACTTGTAAAAAAATTTTAAGTGATATTTATTTACACTTTTAAAAGGGAACTCATTTGGGAAATATATACAAATACAACAGAATGCTTTATAGCTCACTTTATACAATAAAAAGGGAATAGTAACATACATATTTTTGCAAGCCTAAAAATTCAGGTATACTAATGACAGTCACACAGGTATAACAGTTATGAGCTGGTGGACTGTATTTATAAAGAAATAGTTTGTATAACTGAAGTCATCTGAAATACCATGACAAAGTCTTACTCTGTCTCCCAGGCTAGAGTGCATTGGCACAATCATGGCTCACTGAAGCCTTGGCTCACTGCAGCCTCGGCCCCCTGGGCTCAGGTGATCTAGACTACAGGAGCATGCCACCACACCAAGCTAATTTTTTTATTTTTTGTAGAGACAAAGTCTTGCTATGTTGCCCAGGCTGGGAACCTAAGTTCTTTGATGAAATGGATCAAAAACTGCTGTGAGTCAACACTGCTTATACACTCGCCCAAAAAGCAAGATCTCGATTATCTTTTACAAATGCAATTGTACAAAAAAGACATCTTCATTCATTGAAGATGTTTCATCCTTTTTGTGTACATGCACAGTGCTTACACACAAAGTCAATATTGTAACAATGTACCTTTTTGGAGTGAAATTTCCAAAGTTCATGAAGTAAATTAGAACTCTTTTTAACAAGTCTATACAATTAATACCTCCAGTTTTGGAAGTGATGTGAAGATGAAATATATAGCACAGAGAATTGTACAAAATGGTGCTGACAATTTAAAATAGCAATGGGGGGGTAGATTCCAAAAAACTAAAAAAAAAAAGACATGAAAAAATGTGTTACAGGGATATATAATGGGTAGTTGCATGCAAGTAGTCTGTAAGAGCTGACTGAGTTTCACAGTCATTAACTGTATTTTAAAGTCTTGCATCTTGATGAATAGCTGCTTTTTTTTTCTTTTAGGACATGAGAGAATACGTTCACATTTGTTCTCTACGTGGTGCTGGTCTTTTTAAAAATCGTGTATGATTTGATATACACCAACTTGAATATTTCCTATTACAGTTCTCCCTTTTCTGTGCCATGCTTTAAGTTGTTTTGTGTACGTAGAAATCGTATCCCCATACACTCACACACAGACCACAAATTTAGCGGGAAAACAATACTGGTGATCAAATAGCAACACTGTTGCATTAAATGTCTTCTGTGTCTGCCATGCACATAATTATTTTTGAGCCAATCAGTAACTCTGCTAGTGTCTTCAGACAAATGTGGCTTTAATTTTTTGAAAACTCCCAGAATGCCATCCCCTGCAAGGAACGCCAGTGCAGACAAATGACGCATTTTTAAGCTGAAGTTTGCGTCATTGCCATATGGTATAACAAATCCACTCATTGAGTTTTCTGCCAAATGCATTGAGTGGAATGGAAAAAATAAACCGTATTGGTAACACCCTGAAATTCACTTTCAGAAGGTTTGATTGCATCTAATTACAAGTCATTATAGTTTGGGGATTCAATTGAAATCTGTTTTCTTTTGCAAAGTCCACCAAATCTTCAAACAAGTGTTTGTAAAGTGCCTCACTTTTTCCAGTCAATTAGTTCATAAATGAGTAGGTGAGTTCTAGAATTTTCAGATCCAGTAGAGACATGAGTTGTATGTAGTTGATAAACAGTGGAGGCAGTTTTGAAAATGCCATCCATGAGCTAAAGTGAAGCGTGTACTAGTTTTTCTATGTTAGATTTAGTGGTAAATATAAGAAGTCTATCTTCTTTGACAATCAGATCCCTAATCTGGAATAGTTCACCAGTTAATGTGTTTTGTAACAGTGGAGGAAGTGTAATATCAAAAAGTGTGTTTGGTTCAGAAGGTCAGTGAGCTTTTCAAATTCCTTTTATTCTCTGATGAAGGGCAATTTTTTTTTCTTTTTTTGAGTTGGAGTCTCACTCTGTCACCCAGACTGGAGTGCAGTGGCCGCTCCCGGCCACCGCAGCCTCAACCTGCTGGGCGCCGGCGATCCTTCCGCCTCAGCCTTCCAAGTAGCTGGAACTACAGGCGCGCGCTACCACGCCCGACTAATTTTTGAGTTATTGTAGAGATGAGGTCTCACCAAGTTGCCCAGGCAGGTCTCGAACCCTCAGGCTCAGGCAATCCACTCACCTCAGCCTCCCAAAGGCACGAGATTACAGGCTCTGCCACCGAGCCCAGCTAAAGGGCAAATTTTTGAAGGCAAGCATGGATAGCAAAAGGGGCAGAAGTCACATATGACTGAATTTTTTGGTAGAGGAAATTTCTTGGACTTTTTTCCTGCATGTTCACTTCTGTGATCTTTGTGATACTTGCTGCATTTGTATTTGGAGAGTGGTTGTGGTCTACAAATTTTGTAAGTATGTACTGTCCATTTGAAAGTCTGGTTGTTGCTCAGCCGTTACAGTTAAGTGATTTTCTGCTTTTGCAGTACCAATAGTAATTAGCTTTTAAACTTTTAATCTTTCATCATTAAATAACTTAATACAGGAAGAAGAAATAATACTCAGTTTTTCCAGTACCAAATCTATATTAGACTGGGTTCTCCAGAAAGAACCAATAAGAGATATTTATATATCTACATATAGATATCTATATATATTAGAAGGAATTTATTAGCGGAATTGGTTCACATGGTTATGGTGACTGAGAAGTCCCATGACAGGCAATCTGTAGGCTAGAGACCCTGGGATGCTGTTATCATGGCTCATTCCAAATCTGAAGGCCTCAAAACTAGGGATACTGGTAATGTATATCTCGGTCTGAGACCAGAAGCCTCGAAAACTGCTGGTGTACACCTGGAGCCCCAAGGCTGGTGAGCCTGAAATTCTGATGCCCAAGGCAGCAGAAGGAAAGTCTGTCTCAGTTCTCAGAAGAAGACCAATTTGCCTGTATTTGTTCTCTTTGGAACCCCAGCCAATTGGATGGTGCCTGCCAACACTGCGGGCAGATCTTTTCCAACTAATCCACTCACACTCACATACTAATTTCCTCTGGAAACACCTAGCAGACACACCCAAAATGACACATTACTAGGTTTCTAGGTATTCCTTAATCCAGTAAAACTGACACCTAAAATTAAGTCCATAAGTCTACTCTTTGTCAATATGGCACCCATATGCATTTCTTTAAACCATACTTAATTTCCAAATAAAGACAATAGCAAGATAATAGTTTGACCTAACATGATGCCACTATCCTGTGATTGTGAACTTGATATTAGACCTTAGGAATTTCAGACTTCAGGAAGTTTAATCTTTGGGGATTTCAACATTAAGGATTATGGCACTCAAGATTGTGTCTTTCAGGATTATGGTCCAGACCCCTTTCATTTACCAAGTCATTGGCCAGAACCGTGTCATAGGCCCACCCTTTTTTCAGAGGCAGCTGGGAAGTGTGTTTTAGTGGGCACATTGCTGTTCCAACAAATTAGGGCTCTCTGAAAGAACTATGTTCAGAAGCTCAAAAGAAACACACAAACTAGTCTTTCTCTTTTGTCTACATTTCTGCTTTAACTAAATTGTATGAAAGGAATATAAATGAAATAAGTTCCTAAACTGCTAGAATATGAAGGAAATATAAGATCATGTAGTTCTGTCATTTTAGGCTTAGAGATATTTAGTGGCTTGTCCAAGGCCACAGACAGTAGTTCCAGGCCTGGAATTTGAAGTGCCTGACCCCACACCAGCCACTGTTCTCTCCATTTACTGTTTGCTTATGAATTTGTCTCCTATATGCACAAGGCAGCTGTGTTTTGGTTACATCATCGGAGAGAAAACTCTGCAATTTCTTGAATGATTACAATAAAAGTAATTGGAGGAAAATTCATGTCTCTTATTTGAGAGTCTTGTATGTTCACTTTGTTAGTGTTGATGGGGCTGTTGGTATTTATATATTTGTTCTTCATTTATTTATTTTGCAACAACTATATGCCAGGCAATAGATTATAACATCTTAAGAACAAGACCTCCAGGCTCAGTGGCTCAGCCTGTAATCCTGCACTTTGGGAGGCTGAGGTGAGTGGATTGCCTGAGCCCACGGGTTTGAGACCCGCCTGGGCAACTTGGCGCGAGACTTCATCTCTACAATAAATCAAAAAAATTAGCCGGGCGTGGTAGCGTGCGCCTGTAGTTCCAGCTAGTTGGAAGGCTGAGGCGGAAGGATCGCCAGAGCCCAGCAGGTCAAGGCTGCAGTGGCCGGGAGCGGCTGCAGCACTCCGGTCCGGGTGACAGAGTGAGACTCCGACTCAAAAAAAAAAAGAACAAGACCGTGTCTGATTAATTCCTATATTCCCAAGTAGGTCTTCATTGATGAGTGAATAAGGAAGTGATAGTCCCTGCGCATAGGGAGTCCTTAGTCAGGTTCAAGAGAAAGACAAAAGTGTCAGTGATAAAACAGCAAAGGCCAATTCCTTAAGAGATGATGGAGGCGTGGGTGAAGGAGGGAATCTGAATCTCTGAGGCAGAAAAAGGGAATCTGGAAAGACTTCAACAGAGGTGACCCCAAGTTTAGTTTTGAAAGGACTTGCCAGGTGAGGAAAGAGAAGAGCTGTGTGCCAAGGCAAAGAATGAGTTTTTAGAGGTCCAGTGGGGATGAGAAACTGTGTTTGGAGAAGAGGGGACCACAAGAGGTATGGGAAGAGGCTGCAGTAGTAGAAAATGAGGCTTGAGAGCTGGGCTGTGACCACAGCAGCAGAGACCTCAGTAATATGTTAAAGGACTTGAACGTATCTAACCCTGCTGATAAGGAGTTGCGGAGTCAGGGCAGGAAATGGAGGCTCAGATGTTCACTTTGGCATGATTACCTGGCATTGCAGTTAGACCTTGGTGCCTGAGTGTGGAGCGCTAGTGAGACACCTTTTGTCACCCACAGCAGCAGATGACCAGGGCAGACTAACACAAGAAGATACTTGTGCCTCCCTGCTTAGTTCTCCCCAGGATCTCCCATTTGGCAGAGTCTTGCTGAACCTTTCCACCCACTTGCAGGCTTAGTATGCCCCCTTTCACTTTTTCTTTTCTTTTCTTTTCTTTTTTTTGAGTTGAAATCTCACTCTGTTGGTTGCCCAGACCGGAGTGCAGTGGCACACTCATGGTCACCATAGTCTTGACCTGCTGGGCGCAGGTGATCCTTCTGCCTCAGACTTCCATGTAGCTGGAACTACAGGCACATGCCACTACGCCCGGCTAATTTTTTAATTTATTGTAGAGATGAGATCTCACCAAGTTGCCCAGGCTGGTCTCAAAGCCCCGGGCTCACGCAATACTCTTACCTCGGCCTCCTGAAATGCTGGGATTATAAGCGTCTTGTTGTCTTCATTAATTCCTAGTCAAGGACTCATA
This sequence comes from Carlito syrichta, assembly GCF_000164805.1. Lineage (NCBI taxonomy): Eukaryota > Metazoa > Chordata > Mammalia > Primates > Tarsiidae > Carlito > Carlito syrichta. The sequence goes on from NW_007252079.1 coordinate 68,348, forward strand.
AAAAATGGTTCTCTTTGTCTCCTGCCCAAGAATGAATGATGTACTTCTATTTGATAGTGGTTATCCTTGAGTTTATGGGCTCCTTAGATGGGGGAGTACACCAGATACACCTTTTACCTCTAGCCATGAGATGAAAGGCAGTGTATCAGGATTTTCATACAGCCAGGAGGTGAGAAGGCTGCTCCTAAAAGTGATTAGAATGCTGACTTCCAGCCTTCTCATCCTTGTTTCTGGTCTACAGCCTGTCCCATCCAGTGTGTCTCCTCCCAATCTTTCCTGCTTTCTGTGCTAAAGACTTTCTTACCCACTTCCCACATTTAGCCCATCATTCTCTCCTTGGATTCCCAATTGTGTTGTTTTCTGGTTCTCAGTAGAAGATTGACTTTCCTTCTCTGACATCCATCCAGTCCTCCTTTGTTGGTTCTCCCTTTAGTAATGAAGTTTCTGATGACAAAGTGTGACATTAGAAGTGCATCCTCTTGGTTAATACAAGTAATACATGGATTTTATTATTAAGAGACCAACTGAACGTGACTTTGGAAGTAAAATGTAGCATGAAAAAGTTTATCCCTCCCTCTTGTTTGTTTCTTTTTTTTCCAGTTGTGCAAGAATTATTACAACGGTGAAGGAAACTAACAAAATTTTTCTCCACATCCCACAACCAGGTTGGGTGTGGTAGCTCATACCTGTAATCCTAGCACGTTGGGAAGCTGTGGTGGGAGAATTGCTTGAGCCCTGGAGTTCGAGACCAGCCAGGCAACATAGGGAAACCTCATCTCTACAAAAAAAAATTAAAAAATTAGCCAGGTGTGGTGGTACATGCCTATAGTCCCAGCTACTTGGGAGACTGAGGCAGAAGAATCACCTGAGCCCAGGAGGATACGGCTGCGGTGAGCTAGATCATGCCACTCCACTCAAGCCTGGGGGACAGAGTGAGACTCTGACTCAAAAATAATAATAATAATAATAATTCCACAACCAGAAGTTATCAGCTGTTTTTACTTTTCCTGGTATTCCCTTCTAGTTTCTGCTCATACACAGTGATATTAACGAGATTCAGTTTTGAAGTGCATTTCTTTTTTATGTCAAATGATCATATATGAAAGAAATTAGAGTAATTGAGATATGGGAATGTCTTGAGTAATAGTAACTTTTTATTTTGATTATTTCCCTTTAGGAAAGACACTGCCGATCCTGTAACATGGAGGATTGTCTTCATACCTCATCAGAGAATCTATCCAAATTGGTCAGCTGGGCCCACAGTCATGGGACCATTTGCAGCCTCATTCCAAACCTGAAACATTTGCTTTCTGAAGGTTCCCATGGGAACCTGACAGCAATGTGGGGCTGTAGTGCTGGCCACGCTTATCATTGGCCACTAACAGCTACTTGCAGAGCTGGGTCCCAAGAGCGGGTCTGTTTCCAGGATAACAGAAGTTTTAACTCTGATAGTCCCAGTATAATTGGGGTACCTTCTGAGACACAGACTAGCCCTGTTGAAAGGTACCCTGGGAGACCAGTGAAAGCAAAGCTAGACTGTAATCGGACCAGAGACTCTTGTGACTTCTCTTATTGTAGTGAACCCTCTGAACTGGATGAAGCTGTTGAAGAATATGAAGATGAAAACACCCTGTTTGACATGGTTTGTGAGTCTTCTGTTACAGATGAGGATAGTGACTTTGAGCCCCAAACCCAGAGACCTCAAAGCATTACTCGCAAAAGACCTGGAATAGCCCCATCTTCCCTCCATTCAAGCTCCCAGGCGCAGATAGTTGATGAATGCAGCAATGACGTCATCATCAAGAAAATCAAACAAGAGATTCCTGAAGATTATTACATTGTGGCAAATGCAGAGCTGACAGGAGGAGTAGATGGACCAGCCCTGTCATTGACACAGATGGCAAAACCCAAACCTCAGACTCATGCTGGCCCTTCCTGTGTAGGGTCTGCTAAGCTGATTCCCCATGTAACATCTGCCATCAGCTTGGAGCTAGACCCACATGGTATGTCTGCATCCCCTTCTGTGATCTCAAGACCAGCTGTCCAGAAGACTGCTAGGGTTTCTCTGGCTTCACCAAACAGAGGACCTCCTGGTGCCCATGGCACCAGTCAGCAGGTGGCCATGCAGATGCCTGTAAGCACTTCTCATCCTAACAAACAGATCAGTATCCCTTTGTCTGCCCTGCAGCTGCCTGGACAGGATGAGCAAGTTGCTTCTGAAGAGTTCCTGTCCCATCTGCCCAGCCAGGTCTCCTCCTGTGAGGTAGCTCTTTCTCCCTCAGTTAACACAGAGCCAGAAGTGAGCTCCAGTCAGCAGCAGCCCCCAGTCGCTCCAACCATAACCACTGAGGCCACAGCACAGTGCATACCAGGTATGGCATGTGAGGCGACAGTGTGTCCCTCATCTTCGTCTGTCAGGAAAGTCTGCGCCGTCAGCACTTCCAGAAGCCATTGGCTCAGTTTGCTAGAATTCAGTCCTTTGTCTCAGAAAGATAGAAACAATAAAATTACTATATCCTGGCGCTACCATGAAGGAAATTCACCTGAATTAAGGCCAAGATTCCAGTTGATGTACCTTAGAACTGAGAGGACAGCTGTCTAAGATTGTGCTGTTGATGTTGCATGGTTAGATTTAAAGTTGATATCTACTGTTAGATGAATTTTTAAGTAGTATAGTTATTTTTGAAAGTTTTAAAAAAATGCTTTTCTCTCAGTATTTAGATATTAAGTTGCTTTTTGAAGCCAAAATGATGTTGGGTAAGACATATAATGAAAATAGACCTAAGGCTTTTCCATGATTATTTATTTGTTTGAGCCAACTTGGCATTGTTACTCATTTTATTTGGTGTGGTAGTTTAAAATAAGGATTTAAAAAGGCAACAAACATTTCTAAAATTATTTTATCTTTTCTCTTAAAATTTAAAAGAATCAGGTAACTTGCATTTCTGGAATATGTGAGCCTAACTGAGATGGATTGAGAGGAGAGTAAAATGGTATAAGACCCCTACACCTGTAATTCTAACATTCTAACTTTGTTCTTTAATTGATACTGATGTAACCTGGGCTATTATGTAAAGGAAGTTTGGGTCTCGTGCTGTTTTGTTTATGGTTCAAATCTAATAGGCTAGAAGTAGAAACATGGAGAAGGATGAACAGAACATGCGGACAGTATAGAAAACAGAAATCTGTGGCACATTCTGGTTTCTTTCAGTCCTTCTCAAAAAAGTCATGTATTTTGGGAAAAGCTTTCTGGGAGTCCTGAGGCACCTGTGCCTTTACCCTGAAATTTTCTGGAATTAAATTGCTTTACAAACATGTTTTTCTTATTTTAGTATCAATTTTAAGATCCTCATCCTTCCATTAAAGATTTTTTTTTTTTTTGAGTTGGAGTCTCACTCTGTCGCCCAGACTGGAGTGCAGTGGCCGCTCCTGACCACCGCAACCTTGACCTGCTGGGCTCCGGCGATCCTTCCGCCTCCAGCCTTCCAAGTAGCTGGAACTACAGGCACGCACTACCATGCCTGGCTAATTTTTAATTTATTGTAGAGATGAGTTCTCGCCAAGTTGCCCAGGTGGGTCTCGAACCTGCGGGCTCAAGCAATCCACTCACCTCAGCCTCCCAAAGTGCTGGGATTACAGGCTGAGCCACCAAGCCCGGCTCCATTAATGATTTTTTAACACAATTATGGTGTTATTAATAAAATATATACTGAAAATATTTATATCCTGTTTAAAATTATGCTTTCTAGTTTATCCATTTTTCTTTCTTTTTAAAATAACTGCTTTATTGAGATATAATTCACATATCATAAAATTTACTCTTTTAAAGTATACAATTCAATGCCTTTGTTATAGTCACAGAGTTGTACCACCATCACCATTACCTAATTTCAGAATGTTTTCATCACCCCAGAAAGAAACCCTGTACCCATTAGCAGTCACTCTTCCCTTCCACCCAGTTCCTGTAACCTCTAATCTACTTTCTGTTTCTATGGATTTGCCTGTTATGTACATTTAATATAAATGGAATCATATGTTATGTGGTCTTTTGAGACTGTCTTATTGCACTTAGCATCATGTTTTCAAGGTCAATTCATGTTGTAGCATTTCTTTCCTTTTTATTGCCAAATATTTTATTATATGAATATGCCATGTTTTTTCCTTTCATCACTTGATGGACATTTGGGTCTTTTACATTGTTTGGCTATTATAAATAATGCTGCTATGAACATAATGCTGCTATGTACAAGTTTTTGTGTGTACATGTATGTTTATCTTGCTTGGGTATCTAGCCAGGAGTGGAATTGCTGGGTCCTGTGGTAACTCTATGTTTAACTTTTTGAGGAGCCGCCGAACTGTTTTCCAAAGCAGTCCCACCATTTTACATTCTCACTAATAATGCTTAAAGACACCTGTTTCTCCCCATTGTCACCAACACTTTTTATTTTCCATGCTTAAAAAAAAGTACAGGTATTTATACTATTGGGTGTGTAGTAGTATCTCATTGTGGTTTTGATTTGCATTACCCTAGTAACTAACATCATTGAGCTTTTTTTCTTGTACTTATTGGCTACTCGTATATTTTGGTCAGAGAAATATCTACTCGAATTCTTTGCCCGTTTTTAAAATTAGGTTGTCTTTTTATTGGTGAGTTGTAGGCATGCGTTCCTTATCCTGGGTATAAAGCCCTTATCAGATATATAATTTGCAAATATTTTCTCCCATTCCATGGGTTGTCTTTTTCTTTCTAAAAAAAAATTTTTTTTTTTTTTTTTGCGTTGCAGTCTCACTCTGTCGCCCATACTGGAGTGCAGTGGCCGCTCCCGGCCACCACAGCCTCGACCTGCTGGGCTCCGGCTATCCTTCCCCCTCAGCCTTCCAAGTAACTGGAACTACAGGCGCCTGCTACCACATCCGGCTAATTTTTGATTTATTGTAGAGATGAGGTCTTGCCAAGTTGCCCGGGCGGGTCTCGAACCCGCGGGCTCAGGCAATCCACTCACCTCAGTCTCCCAAAGTGCTGGGATTACAGGCTGAGCCACCAAGCCAGGCTTTAAAAACATTTCAAAGTAAAAGGTTAAAAAAGCAATAGCTTATAATTAGAAAATCTTTAGATCCTCCATAAATGTCAGTGCTGTCTGATAGAACTATGAAAATGGAAATGTTTTACATCTTTGCTGTCCAATATGGTAGCCACTAGCCATAAATGTTTACTAAGCACTTGAAATATGATTAGCTAGACTGAGAAGACAAATTTTTAAAATTTCCACCAATTTAAATTCAAGTAAGTGGCTACAATATCAGACTGTTTAGTTCTATTTTTTTTCAGTATTTTAAAAACAAAATCAAAAATGAGATCAAAAGTTTAAAATCTTAGTTATTTTGCATTTGAAATAAAAGCAAACTTTTGGTGGCATTATCTTTTTAAATTAAAACACAAAAGGCTTTTGAAAGAGAAAAATATGCCTGATAAAAACACTTATGGAAAATTCAAGAAGTATCTACTGTAGCCTTTAAAAGATAAAACACACACACGCACACAAATACAACAATTGAGTTAACTGAATACAACAATCTCTATCCAAGTTGCCATAGAATAAAAAACAATAAAAAACTTCAAGAATTTTTATACCACCTGTGTAAAGAGCAGGTCCAGAATGTCAGCAAATATACACTTACCTGAGGGA
>NW_007252079.1:74054-91977 GCF_000164805.1 Carlito syrichta
TTGCCCGGGCGGGTCTCGAACCCGCGGGCTCAGGCAATCCACTCACCTCAGCCTTCCAAACGTGTGGGATTACAGGCTGAGCCACCGAGCCCGGCTTCTAAAAAAATTTTTTTTTAAGTTTTACTTTAGGCTGGGCTCAGTGGTTCAGCCTGTAATTCCAGCACTTTGGGAGGCCAAGGCGAGTGGATTGCCTGAGTCCGCGGGTTTGGAACCAGCCCGGGCAAGTTGGCGAGACCTCATCTCTACAATAAATAAAAAAATTAGCCAGGCATGGTAGCGCGCGCCTGTAGTTCTCGCTACTTAGAAGGCTGAGGCGGAAGGATCTCCGGAGCCCAGCAGGTCAAAGCTGGGGTAGCCATGAGCATGCTCCTCCACTCCAGCCTGGGTGACAGTGAGACTCTAACTCAAAAAAAAGTTTTACTTTAATCATGAGTAACAACATAGTCTTTGACTAATCTTCACAAAATTAGGTTGGTGAAAGTCTTTGTTCTAGGAAATCTGACTCTTGATATATGTAGAATATAAGTAGTATCTTTTCACTCAAATACTTGTGAATCAAACTTCATTCATTTGTTCCTCCTCCACTACCTTTTTTTTTTGTTTTTTGGTAAATAGGAGACTTAGCCTGATGGAGTTTCTCCATTCTCACTCAGTATATTTGAGGGCAGAATTCAGAAATGTAGTTTGCAAAGTGATCCAGTATACCCAAACAGTTTGGTAAGACTGTTATTTGTGTTGTACACCTTTTCTCTAACTTATCCTGCAAAGCAAGATGCAAGACTTTCTTGATTCTATCTAGTGAATAGTAAATGAGACACAGATACTGAGGCTATTTACTGAACCATATATGAATATCTTACTATATAATTATTTTGGAAAATAAATTTAGCCTATTTGCAAAAGAAATCATTTAAATCCATTTATTGTTGTGTATATTACATTCATTTACATTTTTTTTCTCCCTCATGGAAATTGCACTTCTTATAACAGCTGAAAAGCAAGCATGGCCAAGGATAGCACATAATATATACAGTCATAAATTGTAATTTGACCTTACTCTAAGAAGGAGGATTAGTTTGGCCTGGAGGTGAACCTTCAAGAAAAACAGTACAAAGAACTGGTAATGAGGATTTCCTAAGGAAGAAATGGTCGTGTTTTGATCCATTGTATGTGGAAGGATATCATATTACTAAGGTGTTGTTAGTTTTACAGAAATGTTGTTTAGACTTGAAACAGTAGTGGGAAAAATAAAAATCTGGTTGCCATTTTTCTTTTGTGAAAGGTATTTGAAGTTAATGTATAGTTTACCTTTGCTTTCTAGTGCCCAACTATATTCTGTGTTCTAAAATTTTATTTATTTGTGTTTACATATTTATAGTAGATAATCTTTGTTCTAAACATAGATTTTTAAAAAAAATTTAGACTCCAACATGTCCAAAGGTATGTGAATGACTTTGTACAGGTGGACCTTACGTACTTAATGTGTAAGCACACTTGGGACTAAGCAAAGAAGAAAGGTTCTCAGAGAACTGGTTGAAAGCCAAATCAGCCTCTTTTCAAATAGATGCTGTGTAAGCAAGTCTTTATCAGATCATTACAGAAATACTGCCTATCTTTAAATAATATTTTTAAAATAACTAATTTGACAAATGACTATTGAGTCAGCCAGAAATAAAGAGAAATTGTTCCATTTTGTTTAGTTTTACTGATGCCATTTAAATTCTGTTCCCTTAGTGGAAAATCATGTTTATTTCTGTTCAGAACTGAACCTTTAAAGTTATAAAATGTTAATAAAGGTGTAGAAAAAGTCATTAATTTTCATATCAACCCTGCTGTGCTGCTCAATCCAAATCTCAGCAAACAATGAATAAAGAGGACATATATTATTAGAGGAATTATTGACTACCTAGCAGTAACTTGGATTCCATTAATTTTTGAGGTTTTTATGTAAATTTGAGGCATCTGTCATGATGAAATTTAAATCTCTGTTGCATCATGAGTTGGTTTTTATTTATGTATGTATATTTTTAAAATATACTCACATGCATATCACTTTTTTTCTTAGAAATATTGTCTTTATTAACTTTAATTTGAAATCGCACAGTTTTTCACCCAACTACGTGTCACACACATCACTTTTTTATGATGTTATACAAGAATCCATTTTTTTAATTAGCTCTTTTCCCTGAAGTTTTATGTTAGCAATCAATTTTTGCTGGTCAGATTTGTGATATTTATGTATAAACATATAAATTTTTTCTTTTGTACATCTTTATCCTTTTCTAAGAGATTCATATGTGTTCTTTATGTGTTAGAAATAGTAATTCATAGTCATGTATATTGGAAATACACTTCCCATTTTGCCATTAGCTTTTAATTTTGTTGATGACATTTTTTGAAGTATGGTTTTTCTTAATTCTTATGAAGACTGTTATTTCATTATCTGTCTGTCTGTCTGTTTACCTACCTGCCTACCTACCCATCTTCTTTGTCTTTGGTATTTTACTAGGAAATCCTTACTCTCCCTTGAGATCACATAAACATTTGTCTGTATTTTCTTCTAGTTCTTTTTTTGTTTGTTTGTTTTGTTTTGTTTTTGAGTCGGAGTCTCTGTCACCCAGACTGGAGTGTAGTGGTATGCTCATGGCCACTACAACCTCGACTTGCTGGGCTTAGGTGATCCTTCCACCTCAGTCTTCCAGGTAGCTGGAACTACAAGCACACACCACCATGCCTGGCTAATTTTTTTTATTTATTGTAGAGACGAAGTCTCGCCAAGTTCTCAGGCCTGTCTCCAACCCCTGGGCTCAGGCAGTCCTCTCTCCTCTACCTCCCAAAGTGCTGAGATTACAGATGTGAGCCATTGTACCTGGCTGCTCTTGTTCTTTTATGGGTTTCCTTTCCTCTTTTCTTCTTTTACTTTCTTTCTTAACATACAGCTTTACAATTAGAATATATTTTGTGGTGGAATCTCACTTCACGTTTTTTGTAGGTAGTCAAATGTCTTAGCTTCATTTGTTGAATGATTCCCATTCTCCACTGAATTGATTCATATACTACATTTCTGTTTATTATTGGGTCTGTTTCTTACTTTCAGTTCTGTTTTTATTAATCTCTTTATTTTTTTTTCTAATTTTTACTGTTTGAGTATATATATTTTTATTTGTGTAAATGTATGATGATTATACTTTATACAGAACATGCATTCAGAGAGAAAGAGGAGTGTAGTTTAAGTCATTTAATATGTTTTTGAAAAAATAGTTACATAAAATTAAGTTCAGGGAGCTTTTAAAAATTGATTGATGTATGTATTCTTCCAGTAATATATTTGGTCTGTGTTGACACAATAAACAATGGTTTCTCTTGTCAGAAGTAGAAAACCTGAGTTAAAATAAGTTAAAGGAGAAAATTAATTGCCTTATAGTCCAAGGACGGGTCTTCAAACAAGCTTTCATCTAGGGTTTGGAGAGCATCGAGTTTCCCTCTTGCCATTTGTCTCCTTGACTTCCTCCATTTTATATTCACCTACAATGCTTGATCTTTGCATGGACCCAAGGTGGTCTTGCTGCCAGGTCTCTTGTCTAATAGTAGACGGCTTGTGTCACATCATTCCCAGTAACCCCTGAGCCAGCCATAGGTGCGTGATGCCCCTACCCTGGAAATGGTACTGAGATCAGTCCTACACAAGCCACATAGCTGAATATTGGGAAGGAGTGGTAGGTATTCTTCCAAGAACATTCTGTGTACCATTTCTGAGAGGGGCAGCAAACCAGAGATTTCTATTGCCATTTATGTGAGGTTCATTTTGTCTCGTTTTGAGCATTTTGTTTTTTTATGTGGGCAGATAGGAAGAGTTGTTATGTATTTCATTCAGTGACAGAGTATACTGGAACAGTGTTCTAAATATAAGGGTAGAAATATGCATAAATGTGTATACTTATGTGTACATATGTATGCATATACACACATACACACAAATTATGTATTTCCTTATTCCATGAGAAATATGTACTTCTTCTTATAAGAAGAAACAAGACTAAAATTTGTTTTCTTCGCCACACTTTTCCTTGTAATTTCCTGCAGGAAAATCTGAGATATAAATTTTGAAAGATAGTAAAGGCAAAGTAAGAATTCAGACTTTTTTTATTTAAGCCATCTTTTCTCCATATTTCAAAGGGTACACGTCTGAAATGGATATGGTAGGCAGCTTTGGGCTGATAGAGTAGAGCGTGACCACCCGGAGAATCAATTTATTTGGATTGATTTCTAACTCTGCCTCCTGCTGGCCTTGTGACCTTAGCTAAGTCATTTCACTTTTCTGAAACTCAGTTTCCTCATTTGTAAAGTAATAATAATGTCTGTCTTGCAGGAATATTAGGAATGAATGCAAAAACATATGTGAAACACTAAAAAGAGTATCTGACATATGATAAATATTTAATAAATGGATAATTTCTCTCCTTACTAGTATTTTTGTTTTCATTTTCATAATCATCATTAGATTGTGTTCAATACTTTTTAAGTAGTGAAGTAGATTCTGATTTTATGCTGTTACACCCATTTATTTTCTAAAATATGGTTCATGGACTAGTGTCACCACCATCACCTGAGAGCACATTAGAGGAGGAATCTTGGGAAGCCGCCAGCCTTCTCTAAGGCCTCGCTACCAGCTGGGGATGCAGGAGCAGAAATAAATCGGGAAGTCTAGCATCTTGTTTCTCTCACTCATCCAGGAAGCAAACCTTGGAACTGATTGTTGGTGAGAATCTTCCTCAGATGTAGGAAACCATCCACTAAAAGGGGAAGGGAAAGAACATTGAACCCTACTCATGGGCCTGGTACCTTTCAACACTAGTTATCCCTTTTAATCTCTGCAGAAATCCTGTTAGGAACAGGAGGGCTGAGATCTCAGAAAATGTGCAACAATACAGGAACATCATCAAGATGCAGTGCAGGGACTTACTGGAAGCCTTGTCTTCCTTGGTCGTGTCTGTGAGGATCAGACCAGACTCAACTCTTCCTGACATGCTAGTCCTGGATGATGCATCCAGCCCACATACCCTACTGTTGGTGCCATATACCTGTGAATGCAAACTCACTGCAGTTGTGCAGCCATACCACCTCATCAAGCTTTGCCGCTCCAGCACCTGGGAAGATGTACATGCTGGTTTCAAGTCTACAGTTAGTATCAGGCTTAGGAAAGGAAGGGCACAGCAGCCAGACTTTCATGTTTTTTGCCCATTACTTGAGTACTGAAAAGTTGGCATAGGCCAGACACCCAGAGAAAGCAGAAAGAGTGAAATATGAATGGGAGCAAGAGTGACTTGCTTTCACCTGCTCAATGATTCAGCAGCTCATGAGCACATAAGCACCACTGAAGACATAAGCCGTGTCCTAGGGCACTTTCAGATCCTACTTGCCATCCACAAGTGGGGACCTAGAAGACAAAGAGACTGTGGTAGGCAAGTGACAGCCCAGCTCCTACTCTTCAAAGGATCAGATAAAATGGCAAATCCCAAAGAACAGTTCTTATTTCAGCTAAAGGAAAAGACTGTAGTACCTCTAGGAAAAAAAAAAAAAAAAGAATATAACCAGAGAGTACAGCCTCTGTTCATTACCTGCTAGTTCTCTGTAATGAGTTCCTGTGCTCCCTATGAAGGAACTGGAGGGAAGGGTTCTCCTTTTTCTACCCTTCAGGAACATGGGACATGGCTGTCACTGAAGCCAGCACTTAAGAGCTTTCTCTGGCATTGGCAGGTGCTTGTTGCATGTTTATTAAATGAATGAATGTTAAAAAAAAAAAAAAGGAGAAGAAGAGGAGGAAAGAAATGGAGGCACTCAGCTCCATCCCAGACCCACCAAATCAGAATCTGCATTTAACAAGATCTCCAGGTGTCTTTGAGAAACAGAGATTTAGGAAATGGAGAATCCACATTATAGGCTACATTGCCCTTCCATCTAACCACACAGTTAACTCGGAATACTCTACCTGTGTGAGAAAAGTTTTTTCTTGTGCTTCTGTACTTCTTCATAGGAGCAACCAGAAACTTGCTTTCCAAATTTCTGTTTCAGTAAGGGCAGACTGGTGACCCTAGCCTTTGCCAGTCAGGTGTACCCATACCAAATTCAGGGAAGTGCAAATTAAAACAACAATAAGATAACTGTTTTACTCCCATCAGAAAGGCAAGAGATATTAATTTTAACTGTCTCAAGTGTTGTTAAAGGTATGAGGAAAAAGTTAATGGAAAAGAAAAAAAAAAACAAGTATGGGAAAATGGGGATGTGCTGGTGGGAATATAAATTGTTACAACTACTTTGGAGAACAATTTGCAATATCTAATAAAGTTTAAAATGTGCATATCATACAATTTTTAAGTGTCTGTCTTAGACTTTTTCATAGATATATAAGAGGAGATATATATAGGGGTATACAGTGCAATTTTGTGATAACAAGGAAAAATCAGTTAACAACGTCAGTGTCTATCAATAGAGAAATAGAGAATAAATTGTGATATATTTTTAAGTGGAATAGGTGAATCAGCCAGATCTACTTTTATTAATGGGGATACATCTTGAAAATAAAATTGCAGAGTATTATTATATATTAGAATATTATTAGAATACCACACCTTTAAAAAAATGAACATTGCTATGTATTGAATATTGTATTGTGTGTCTGTATTGAATAGACAACATGCATACACATACATTTAAATATGGATTGGAAGGAGACACTCCAGATTCTTGATAGTGATAGCATTTAAGGAGGAAGGGAGGATGAGAATGAATACATGGGAAACTTGAACTGTATCTATAACATTAAAAATATATATATAGGCAGGGCGTGGTGGCTCAAGCCTATAACCTCAGCACTTTGGGAGGCCGAGGTAAGAGGGTTGCCTGAGCCCGCTGGTTTGAGACCAGCATGAGCAACATGGTGAGATCTCCCCTCTACAATAAGTCAAAAAATTAGCCGGGTGTGGTAGCGTGCACCTGTAGTTCCGGCTACTTGGAAGACTGAGGCAGAAGGATCGCCGGAGTCCTGCAGGTTGACGCTGGGGTGGCCGTGAGTGTGCCACTGCACTCCAGCCTGGGCGATGGAGTGAGACTCTACCTTAAAAAAAAAAAAAGGAAAAAAATGTATATATATATAAAATATGACAAAATGTTAATATTTATTAAATCTGAGTGATGGGAACATGAGTTTATGTTAACAAGAGGCACAGCAGTTAAGGCTGGGACAGTGGACACACAACAAGCCTGGGTTCAAATCCTAGCCCTACCCTGCCTTTTCTGGGTGACTTTGTCAAGTTACTTAAGTTACTCTGTGGCTTAGCTTTCTCATCTGTAAGTTGAAGATAATAATGTATCTGTCCTATAGAGTTGATATATAGATTAAATTAATCCACACAAAGCCCTCTGGTTCATGGTAAGCATATTTTAGCTTGTATTATTCTGTATATTTTTCTGTATGTTTTAAAATGTAGTTACTTTTTAAATATAGATCATGAAACATAAATAAAATTGATCATGGATTATTTATGAAGGAATTATAACATTATTATTAATATGGAGATATTTTGGCAGGAAAGCAAACTTTACTGCCATTGTCTGCTAGCATATTTGTTTATGGTCAAAGAATTTGTGAATTATCCTCACAAATTTTAACACTGTGCGTATTATCCTTATGATTATGATGGGATGCTGTTATGGGAAAGGTTTTTAAAGCTCTTCTGCTGGATTAAATAAAAAACACAAAAACAAAATGTCCTTTATTATCTATACAGTACTTTTATTTCCAGGATCAACACTGCCCAAGTCCCACACACAAAAAAGAAATTGTTTATTTTATGATGGAAATGAGGCACAAAGAAAGTAGATGGTTTGGTTGAAGTGATGATGGGTTGGAAGGACCCTGGTGTACTTGTTAGCAGAGAGAGATGGGGTTGTTGCTCTGCATCATGATCCCTACTTCTGCCTGTGTTGGTACAGGAATAATCGAAACTGATGATTGCTTCCCCTGCCCTTCTTTTTATTTCAGGTCACACCTATCACTTATCCAAAGTTTAGGCTGCTACATTATATCCCAAAGGGACAATTTACTTTTTCTGAGAATCATTTCAAAAAGGACCGAGAGTTTAGTGGAAAGATTGGCTGTATCTTAGTCTTTTTTCTACTAATCGTCTGGACAGGGCACAAAGCTCTACAATGGAGTCATAGTATGAGGTCCTCTGTAGTATAGGATAAGGTGATATTAAGAGTTCTGAAGCATGTTATGATCATTCATCCATTCATTCAACAGATATCCTTTGGAAGCCTACAAAGTGCCAAGTTTAGGTTGAGTAAGTAATTCTGATACAGCGACAAACACAGCAAAACTATGGTTCCTGTTCTCATGCTGCCTACACTCTAATGGGAGAGAGATACTCCTGCCCCCCTCACACACAACATTCTCAATTAACAACAACACTAACTGTGTTTTAAATATTTCCTGAGCCAGATGCCGTTAAACTGTGAATGAATTCATAAGACTAAATTAGTTACCTTTAGATAATACCTTTATTAAGACTGTTTCTAGGATGATATATGACTAACAGTGGTTAAATAAACAATTAAGCCAACATGATAAATGAAAGGCAGGTCTTTCTTAGGTGGAAATTAAAAGTGCAGAAGCTATAGGAAACCCATTTCACACAATTTATTTGGAACACTCTACTCAGCTAAAAATAACAAGCCTAGTTATATTAAAATTGTAATATTGCTTATTTTTGCAGACAACTAGTGACCTTCTTTAAGAATCAAAAATATAACTGTTTACTAGTTTGCCAAAAAATAAAATTAGAAAATCACACTACTTGGTCTGTTGTACAAATGCATAGTTTTCTGAGAAATTTTGTTTCAGCAGATTTTTATGAATGCGTGGGTATTCTTTTTTAGTATCATTTGTATTAGTATTTCACATACCAAAAAAAATCTTGCCAATTGGCTCTTTTTTCTTAAAGGGACAGGGTCTTGTGTCACCTAGGCTGGAGTGGCATGTTCATAGCTTACTGCAGCCTTTAACTCCTGGGCTCAAGCAATGCTCCTGCATCAGTCTCCCGAGTAGCTAGGATAGAGATGTGCACCATCACGCCCGGCTAATTTTACAAAACATTTTTTAGGGACAGGGTTTCAGCTATGTAGCCTAGGCTGGTTTCAAACTCCTGACCTTAAGCAATTCTCTACCACAGTTTCCTAAAGCGCTGGGATTGAGTCATGTGCCACCTTTCCTGGCCCCAGTTGGCTGTTGATTTATTTAAAATAAGGGCATTTTCATGTTATACCAAATGAAATAAAGTTCTGTCATTTAGATATACTTAAAGTTCACTTACATGTGATTGAGGTGCTCAGATTTGCAAAATGTGTCCAAATACAACAAACTAGCAAATAGCTATAAACTTCAAAATGTAATTTTCTTTCAATAAATTTGGATATGACTAAGTCTGCTAGGAAACCAGAACTTCAGAACTGGAGAGGTGTTGACTTTGATTTTCTAACATGGTATCCGTTCCTTGTCTAAAAAGATGAAATAGCATATTCGGGGCAAACGAGTAGTGTCAGGGCACTGAAGCCTTAGCTCCAGCATCCCATGAATTCACGTATTATTTCTGTATCTGTTTTTATTACAGAAGTAGCAGTCCTGACAGGAGGGCTTTCTGACCGTCTTGGGTCTCAGCAGGGATGGGCAAAGTGCAGGTGATTCACTTCATTTTAAGTCCAGTAATAACTTCTCTTTCAGCCTAGATCTCTTTTATGTAACTAATGGCTTTTATTCCCCAAAAGAGTGTATTAGAACCAGAAGAAATATTTATAGAGCATGGCAAATATGAAAAGGTATTCCTTCCGTGGCTCCACGCCAATTTTAAGCTTTATTTTAGGTGAGAACAGTGATCAAATTTACAACCACGTAAGTCTGATTTAATGATTGATGCACCTTAGTTTGTTTACTGACTGTTATGATTTGAATTTTTTTCAACATTGTCTTAAAATCTATAGGATTACTTTATTGGACAAAAATATTTCATTGCCTTTTTCAGTTTTATCAAGTTAATACATGTACATGACAATCAACAAAATAATATTGCTGAATAATAGCAGTCTGTCACCTTAGCTCTCCTTACCTCATAATCCCAACTCTTCAAAGAAAACTTCTTTTGAGCCTTTCTGTTTTTGATTCTTTCAAGATTCTGAACAAATACATATACCTCTGTTTCTTGGTTTATCAACTTCATAAACTATCCATAGACTCTTTGTTATGAAAGAGAATTTAACTCATTTTCATTAACCTTCCAATTTGATTGTTAGATTATCAAAGTACACATGTAACCAACAGAAGAATTAAAAATAGTGAGATGAAATTAAACTTTCTCTACCCAAGGATGAAAATATTAGTGTCCCTATGTTTCTTTCCACTGTTCTCTTCTCCCTTCTTCTTACAATTTTATCTTCACAAGTTTATCAATATTTTCATTCCTTTTTGTGGCCATAATGAAGTCTTTTCTGCTTTATCCATAGGTTGTTTCTAAATATTCAAAACCAGTAACACCCTTTATGTTATTTTTACAGTGTCAATAGTGTCCATAGAAGCTGGGTGCCATGACTTGTGCCTATGATCCCAGCTACTCAGAACACTGAGGCAGAAGGATTGCTTGAGCCCAGGAGCTCGAGGCTGCAGTGAGCTACGATTGTACCATGGCACTCCAGTCTGGGCAACAGAGTGATAATACTCTGTCTCTTAAAAAGTGTGTGTGTGTGTGTGTGTGTGTGTGTGTGTGTGTGTTGTTCATAGTTATTAGTGATTTAAGATTGCATTTCTTTCCATCCTGATGAATTTCACAACTTCTGGGACACTCAGAGAAGAAGCTTCCTACGGATTGTTGAGTGGATAAATGACTTAATCCATGTAAAAGGCTTAGAACCCCTGGTTCAGAGAGTAAGTCTTCAAGAAGCCTGTCCCATCATTATTAGCACTTCTGTATTTCATTGCATCTGAAATGTCACCATTATTTTCTCTTCCACGGAGAAAGAAAGGTGTGCTACCAATTAAACTATAATCCCTAGGAATATTGAGACAAATTTCAGTTACTAAAATGTTAAAAGGTATATCTTAGAATCAACAAATATGATTTTGTGTGTGTGTGTTTTCCTAGTGTTTTTGGTAGCCTTTCTTGGCAATAGAGCGATATACCGTTATCATATCTATTTGATCCCCCCTAGATTCTGGTTTTGGACTTTCAGCCCTCCTGCTGCATTTTGGACTAGTTAATTTACCTTAAGCCTAATGTCATCCTCTGAGATTTTCCCTAGGTTGTTCCTAGGTTGAATTTTATGTTTCTCTCTTTTTCTTCTCATTTTACAGGAATCCATAAAATGATTTCCCAAAAATGGATAAGAAGGAAGTAAATTTTTGAGTTTTTAAGTTGCTGAAAATTCATTTCCTTTAATATGATTGGAAAAAAACCTTCTCTCAGTGCTTGTTCCTTTTCAGTTTTTCTGTTTCTTTCCCTTCATTCTTCTTGTTACAAGTTTTCTTCTGGTGCCTTGTCTACTTGTTTGTCCATACTTAAGAATGCAGGACAGAAATCTGGCATGGGCTTCTGTTTGGTTGTGTAGATAGATTTGCATCCTCCTAGGCCTTTTCCCTGAGTTAAAAGTAGAATGGGATGTGTTGATTGGCAGTGCTCCTGTCCCAGAGTGGGTAGAGACTTCGCGGTTGGACAGCAGGCCTCCAAAAACAAGTCCCACACACTAGCACCCAAATTAGAGATTTTGGCTCTCCCATGTGATGAGTTCCATTCCTTAGGAAAGTTTTGTCTGATTTTTTTTCTGGATAGGGGTTGGGGTGGGGAGGTTAGGGAGGTATTAGCTGGTCTAGCTATTATAAATCTTTCATTGGTCCTCTGGGTTTAGCTCTACTTCTTACTGCCACCCTTTCTCACCAATTGTACTTAAGCCCAACAGAGGTTCCAACAGAATGATTGGCTCCATCTTAGATGCAGCTCCTCACTGCATGGTGTGATCTAGTCCCTTGTTACTCCTCTGACCATTGGCATCATCTGGGGGCTTGTTAAAAATGAAGAATTTCTTATCATAATACTTTAAGAAAAGGATTGGCAGTATGGGAAACTGCTGTGGGGGACAGGATTGGCAGTAGTGGGTATCTGGGGGAGGGGGGAGCACACCTCATCAACAAGGGTACCTGCATAATGAACAATTGTATACCTAACCCTGAATTGTACCCCACATCTTTAAAATAAAAAAATTTTTTAAATAAAAATAAATGAAGAATTTCAGGCCCCAGGAAAATAAAAATTTGCATTTTAATGAGGTCCCTGAGTAAAGATTTGAGAACATGGTTCTAGGCTACTATTTCATCACTTTGTCTTAATTTTTTTTCTTGAGTTGGAGTCTCACTCTGCCACCCAGACAGCCTCGACCTGCTGGGTTCAGGCGATCCTTCTACCTCAGCCTTCCAAGTAGCTGAAACTACAGGCATGCGCCACCACGCCTGGCTTATTTTTACAATTTATTTATTGTAGAGTCAAGGTCTTGCCACATTGCCTAGGCTGGTCTGAAACCCCTGGGCTCAGGCAGTCCTCTCACCTCCACCTCCCAAAGTGCTGGGATTACAGGCATGAGCCACCATGCCCATCCACATTGTCTTAATTTTTAACGCATGCCATCTGCTCTCCATTCTCCAAAACTTTGTTAAAATCCTCATTAGGTGACGACTCCTCCTGACCAGGCTACCCTCCCCTCCCTGACCTACCAACTCCAGACACCATTATTTAGCCTTTGGTTAAAGACTTCAGACCTCAAAAGTTTCCAAGCAGTAAGTACAGATCATAGCTCACCATAGCTTCAACCTCCTGGGCTCAGGTGATGATTCCTCTGCCTTAGCCTCCTGAGTAGCTGGGACTACAGGTGTGTACCTCCACACCTGGTTAATTTTTTTATTTTTTATTGAGAAAAAAATGTTGCCCAGGCCGGTCTTGAACTCCTGGGCTCAAGCAATCTTTCCACCTTGGCCTCCCAAAGTGCTGGGATTATAGGCATGAGCCATAGTACCCAGCCTAAAACTTTAAAGCTTTAATCTATCCTTTACCTCTTATTGAAACATTTATTTTTATTTTTTATTTATTTATTTTTATTTTAAAGATGTGGGGTACAATTCAGGATTTGGTATACAAATGGTCATTGTATAGGCAAAGTTTAGGCCTCCCTTTGGTCCCCACATCACCTGATTTAAGATCAGATACCCTTATTGATATTATGTGTTTCCCCCCAACCTCCTCTGGCAGTTTCTGGCTACTGCCAGTCCTTTTCTTATAGTAGTATGGTAAATGTTCAGGGTCCGTTTATGAGTGAGAACATATGGTACTCACTTTTTTTTGTTTCTGTGATAAATCAGAGTGTTATAGACTCTGGATCTATCCAAGTTGCTGTGAAGATCATAATTTTGTTCCATAAGGCTGTGTAATATTCCATCATGTATATCTACCACTTTTTAAAATTTTTTTTTTTTAGCCAGTCCAGTTTCAGTGGCAGCCTGGTTGGTTCCATGTGTTTGCTGTTGTAAATAGTGCCGCAGTAAACATACATGTGCAGGTATTTTTTTTGTAGAATGATTTAAGTTCCTTTAATCCCAGAAGGAGAATTGCTGGGTCATATGAAAGGTCAAATTCTTGCTCTTTTAGGAATCACCACACTGTTTACATTCCCACCAACAGGACATTTCTCCACATCCTTGCCAGGATCTGTTGAAACACTTCTTTTTAAATTAAATATTGATAAGCAGATTTTTTTAGGAATATAACTATCATCTTAAGAGTACACATCATTCTTAAGAAGCAGTATAGTATAGTAGTTAAGTACGTAGACTTTAGAGCCAGACTGCCTGCCTTTAACACTTGCCACCTTTGTAACTTTGGGCAAATTTCTTAACCTTTCTGGTTCTCAGTTTCATCATCTATAAAACAAGGAAGTTTTTGGTGGTGTTTTAATAGGGTTGTTGTGAGGAACGAGGAGTTACTAAAGGTAAAGGACTTAGTAAGAAATGCCTGGTACTCAGTGAGTGATCAATAACTCTTAGCTGTTGATAGCATAAACTAGAAGCACTTTGGTAGCAATGCATACTAGGAATTGTAGTTTTTATTTGTCACCCTGGTTCAGGATGCAAATCTAAGGCAGTAAGATGGCACCTTAGTAGAAGAGAAGTAGCCTGAATGAAATCGTGCCAAAACCTAGAAAATTCCTTTCTGGCAACAGTTGATTGGATCTGAGTAGCAGCCACACTCTGAAATGGGGCTGCTGCTTTTTAAGTAATAGAACAATGAAATACTGTGTAATAAAGAAGAAAGAGATGTATGTATGTGTACTGAAATGGATTGGTGTGTGCTTTGCCTATATTGTGCAAATATTGTCAGAACTATGTAGATAATATTCCGTTTTTATTTTTTTAAACTGTTTTAGTACACATAGAAAAAAATTTTGAGGTGGATACCTTTTATTCTGTATATTTTTGAGGCTTTAATTTTTACAATGATATGTATTGCTTTTTAAAAATTAAATTTAAATTAAAAATAATAGAACATTTTTAAATGACAAAAAGTAAAGGATCTCCCACATCTCTTATTTGTACCAGTCAGTGTTATTTTCAGAGTTCTAACTCTGTCCCTGTGATGGTATTATACTGCTGGTTCTGCTGGGCATGGGGGCTCATGCCTGTAATTCCAGTACTTTGGGAGGCTGAGGTAAGAGGATTGGATGAGTCCAGGAGTTTGAGACCAGCCTGGGCAACATAGCAAGACTTCACTTCGACCAAAAAAAAAAAAAATTAAACAATTAACTGGGCCTGGTGGCATGCCTCTAATCTCAGCTACTTGGGAGGCTGAGGTGAAAGGATTGCTCTGAGTCCAGGAGGTCAAGACAGTGGTGAGCCATGAGCCACTTCACTCTAGCCTGGGTGACAGAGTGAGACTTGGACCAAAAAAAACCTTGCAGAATCTGAATAGACATCATTAACTCTTCTTTGTGTCTATGGGTTTGCCTAATCTAGGTATTTTATATAAATGGAATTATACAATATATGGCCTTGTTTCTTTCATTTAACATAATGTTTCAAGATCTATCCATGTTATAATATATGTCAGTACTTAAGTTTTTCTTATGGCTGAATAATAAATAATCCGTTGTGTAGATACACCACATTTTGTTTATCTGTTCATGTAGTGATGGACATTTGGGTTGTTTCCACTTTCTGGCTATTTTGAATAATGCTCTGCTATGAACATTTATGTACAGGCTTCTGTGTGGACATGTTTTCAATTCTCTTAGGTATATACATGAGTGAACCTGCTAGGTCATATTGCTGGGTCGTTTGTCATTCCCACCAGCAATGTATGTGGGTCTAATTTCTCCACATCCTTTCTAACATGTGTTGCAATCTGACTTTTGATTTAGCTATCCTAATGGATGCGAAGTGGTATCTCATTGGTTCCAATTTATATTTCTCTAATGACTTAACAACTTTAGGCATCTTTTAACATGTTTTTGCCACATTTAATATAAAAAAGCTTTTAAATATTGGGGCATTCATGTTTTTTCACTCAAGTTAGCAGTGACCAATAAATATTAGTACTTTGGCTTTAACTGTACCTGTTATAAAGAGGTAAACCTGTTACTTGACCTCCTTTCTTCTCTCAAGGTGATTGATAAAAACAAAATTTTAAGCAGCAGACAACAGACACTCTCACTGTTGTCCTGCCCATTGTGCCTTTCATGATGCATCTTTCCTTTAATAAGTCTACCTTTCTTAATTAAAAAAGAAACAGAATTTTATTAATTTTTATATAAAAGTCCACAAAACTAATAATAATAATAGAAAAACAATTAGATACAAATACACTATAATACATAATGAAGTGATGAAGCTATGTCACTGAGTGATATAGCTTGTTGCACAGTGATACACTGTGGTGCCAGCAGAAAACACTAGATTTCTTATTTTTATTTAAACTAAGAAAGGAATTAAGCTTTACTAACCTTTAATATATTGATTGGCAGTAGGACTTATACATAATGTAAAATAAATATACATATTTGGGGGCTGCCATTCAAAAACATGTTTATATTTGGGTGTAGTCAACAGAAGTTGAGACCTCTAAGAGAATAAATGGAGAAAAAATTTTAAAAATACTTAGCTATTATGTGATTTTTTGCCCCCTAATTTTATTCAACAGGGAAAATAAAATATCCTTATCATTTTAGGATGTACTGTTTTTGTGAATTTGACTTTAGGATTTGATTCTGTGAATATAAATATAACTTTTTTTTTTTTTTTTGAGTTGGAGTCTCACTCTGTCGCAGCCTCGACCTGCTGGGCTCCGGCGATCCTTCCGCCTCAGCCTTCCAAGTAGCCGGAATTACAGGCATGCGCTACCACGCCCGGCTGATTTTTTGATTTATTGTAGAGATGAGGTCTCGCTGCCCAGGCGGGTCTCGAACCCGCGGGCTCAGGCAATCCACTCACCTCAGCCTCCCAAAGCACGGGATTACAGGCTGAGCCACCGAGCCCGGCTTAAATATATCTTTTTAAAAAATGATACCTGAAATAATATCTTACAGAATTTTTTAGCCTCGACTATATTAAGATTTATGTTACAGTTACTAATTTTTTAATATGTTGTATGCTGTTAGAATTAATGTTGCTAAATTTATTATTCTGTGTTATGGAAAGCAACCACCTCATCGTTAAAAGAAAAGCTTTATTTTCCTGTTTTGCTTATACTTATAAATGGGTATAGAATGCTAATTTATATAGAAAAATGCTCTAATTTTTATTTTATAATGAATTATTCAAAAAATATTTTGTTATTATCCACTGACCCACTTAGAGAAGTTAGTATGCTCCTATACATTAGGTTATTACTTCTTGTGTAGAAGTTAATGAATCTTGATAGCCTAACTCAAAAGAGGAGGTAATTTATTAGAGTTTTGTACGTTTCCATTTTTATTTGTTATCTGTTTTCTTATTTGCTTTATGTGCCACGTATCTTGTGTTTCAAATTGATTAATAACTCCTTTTTGTTTTTTATTTTCATATGCATTTTTAGTAAAAATTGTCTTCATATTTTTATCCTTATTAAGATATGCAGTCATGTAAATTGAGTGTAAATTTAAAGGAAGAATTTGTTTCTAATCAAATGTTTGTGATAACTATTTCTATTGTGGTATAGTATTTAATCTTTTTTTTTTTTTTTTTTTTTTTGATTCCATATCTTTTTTTTTTTTTTTCATTAATCAGTATTTTTTATTATGGTTTTGGGGGGTACAGTTAAGGGTTAGGGGTACAATGACGTTTCATTCAGGCACCCTGTAAATAAAAAGGGTTTTCCCATCCCCCGACAAATATTTGCTACTGTTAATCCCATCCCCCTCCCCCCCATACTTTCCCAGTACCATCCGTCATTTTCTCATAGTATTGCATTGGATGTTCAAGGTCCATTATATGAGTGAGAACATGTGATATTCGGATTTTTGTTTTTGTGAGAGGTCACTCAGTATTATAGACTCTAGTTGCATCCAGGTTGCAGCGAAATTCATGATTTTGTTCTTTTTTATGGCTGCGTAGTATTCCATCGTGTATATGTACCACATTTTTTTAATCCAGTCCTCTTTTGATGGGCAGCATGGTTGTTTCCAGGTTCTTGCTATTGTGAACAATGCTGCGATAAACATGCGTGTGCAGGTATCTTTTTAATAGAGTGATTTGTGTTCTTCAGGGTATATTCCCAGTAGGGGGATTGCAGGGTCATATGGACGGTCAATTTTTAGAGCTTTTAGGAATCGCCACACTGCTTTCCACAGAGGTTGCACTAGTTAC
>NW_007252080.1:0-799 GCF_000164805.1 Carlito syrichta
ATTCCATTCCTCTCTATTACACTCCATTCCATTCCTCTCCATTGCTCTCCATTCCATTTCCCTCCATTGCATTCCATTTCCTTCCATTCCATTCCTATCAATTCCATTCCATTCCATTCCACTCCATTCCATTCTATTCCTCTCCATTCCATTCCATTCCATTCCATGCCACTCCACTCCATTCCACTCCAATGCATTTCATTCCACTCCAACGCATTTCATTCCATTCCTCTCCGTTCCAATCCTCTCTATTCCTTTCCATTCCTTTCCTAACCATTCCATTCCTTTCCATTCCATTGCATTCCTCTGCAATCCATTTCATTCCTCTCCTTTCTCTTCCATTGCATTTCATTCCATTCCATTCCTCTTTTTTCAATTTCATTACATTCCGATCCATTCCATTCCATTCATGCCATTCAATTCCATTTCATTCCACTCGATTCCATCCTTTCCACACCATTCCACTCCACTCCATTCCATTTCATTCCTAGCCATCCCATTCCATTCTATTCCGGTCAACTCCACTCCTTTCCATTCTACTCCATTCCTCTCCATTCAATTCTCTCCATTCCTTTCTATTCCCTCATTCAATTCCTCTCCATTCCATTCTTCTCCAATCCATTCCATCCCATTCCTCTCCATTTCCTTCCACTCCATTCCACACCATTCAATTTCTCTACATTCCATTCCATTCCCCTCCATTCCATTGGTATCCACTCTATTCCTCTCCATTCCATTTTTCTACATTACACTCCATTCCACTCCACTCCATTTCTCTCCATTCCATTTCTTTCCATTC
>NW_007252080.1:2067-2970 GCF_000164805.1 Carlito syrichta
TTTCATTCCTCTCATTCCTTTCCATTCCTCTCCAATCCATTCCATACTTCTTTGTTCCATTCCATTCCATTTCATTGCATTCCATTCCATTTCATTACATTACATTTCTCACTATTCCAGTCCACTCTTCTCCATTCCATTCTATACAACTCTATTCCATTCCGATCATCTCCATTTCATTCCATTCCTCTCCTTTCCATTCCATTCCATTCCTTTCCACTCCATTCAGTTCTTATCCATTCCATTCCCCTCTATTCCGTTCCAATCCATTCCATTCTATTCCATTTCTCTCCGTTTCATTCCTGTCATCCCATTCCATTCCATTACTCTCCATTCCATTCTATTCCATTCCAATACTCCTCAATCGATTCGATTGCATTCCATTCCATTCCTCTCAATTCCATTCCATTCCATTCCCCTCCATTGCATTCCATTCTATTCCTCTCCATTGCATTCCATTCCATTCCTCTCCATTCCATTCTCTTCCTCTCTATTCATTTGCATTCCTCTCCATTCAATTACACTCCATTCCATTCCGTTCCGTTTCTCTCCATTCTATTCCTTCCATTTTTCCTCATTCCATTCAATTCTTCTCCATACAATTCCATTCCTCTCCATTCCCTACGATACCATTCTATTCCTCTCCATTCTATTTCATTCCTTTCTAATTCACTCCATTTCATTCCCCACTATTCCATTCCATTCCATTCCATTTCACACCATTCCATTACATTCCATTCCTCTCCATTCCATTCCATATCGCTGCAATCCACTTCATTTCATTCCATTCCAATCCTTTCCCCTCTATTCTAATCCATTCCATGCAATTGCTCTCCATTCCATTCCATTCCTCTCCTTTCCATTTCATTCCACCCAATTCCATTCCATTCCACTCCATTCTTC
>NW_007252081.1:0-1825 GCF_000164805.1 Carlito syrichta
CAAAACAAGCATGTCAGCTTGCCATTCATGACATCAGCCACAGAACTGTGACATCATAATCGGTGGGACCTTGACGACTGAGCAAGCCTTCAGTATCAAGGATTTATGTACAGTGCTCTGACAAAAGCGGAAGACATGGTGGATTTTCATTCCCAAGAATTGAAGGAAGCAAGGTGTTCACACCTATCCGAAAACGTCTGCAGGGGTAAGTGGCCATACAAGAATCCACTGGGCAATGTAGTCTTTTTGTTTTCACGCAGAAGTTATTGAGAGGACATAAAAGCTCCCACAGTGGGAGGTCCCTGAGGGGGTTCCCCACGATGTAGTCTTTCATTACTATGGTCACAGAGACTTGTTGGAGTTTGGACATAGCACAACCTAATAATATTTCATCACTTTCTCTGGTTTAGACACTTCTGCATGTTTTTCATATTATTTTCCAGCCGTTGAGCCGTTTGTCTCTCAGGATTTGAACATCGCTTCGCTAACATCAAAGTCAGTTTTCTAGAATTTTCGATTATCTAAATTTTTATATGAATGAGGAGCCCAAATTGTTCTTTCTAAATCTCCATGTTATTTTGGTTTCTAAACATAGGGCTCCCAGTGGTCTCTTTTTGTGTGTGCGCATGATTTTCAAGGCTTGTCGGTAAAAAGTATCACATTAATCTGAGACATTGTTGCAGAGTACACCATTATGTCTTAGGTAGAGAAAATCCTCGGGGATTCAGTGGAAATACACTTTGAAAAATAGAAATTGGTTTAAAATACAAGGGAAATATCATCTTATATTTCCTTAAAATAGGGGAACCTTTTGAGTAGGGGTTGCATATGTGTAAGTTTAAATTAAAATTCACCAGCAGAAAATACAGCGTGTCCCAAGAATATGTACAAAAGTTTTAAGAAAGGAAAAAGATATGTTAAATTATTCTACAGTTTTTCTTCTTAAATCGTTAAGATTTATTATGCATTCTGTCTTCTGAATAGCCACATAGGTACTCTGATCCTCCATGTGAAGTTGACTTAGGATGATACACGTCTGGAATCTCAACACGTTTCAATTTGTGCAGAATAAATCATTCAGCATTTATGTGAGAAATGTAGTAGAGTCAAAGTTGAAACCAAATGTACAATGGATTCTCACGTCTTAATAGGAAAGGAAGTTACAATGGGAGTCGTGCACCCTTCTTCGAAAGGAATCCCTTCAAAAGGAACATTTCTATCCCCAACCCTGGACTGCAACTATCTTTAGATGAAAAAAGTTAAAAAAAAAAATAGAAGAAAACAAATAAAGTCAGTTACACGTTTTACAGCTTTTATTTATGTATTTATTTTATTTTAATTGTTGCACAATACGGGGTACAATTCAGAGTTAGATATTCAAACATTGATTATGCATGTTCCCGGGATGGTGAGGTCTGCCCCTCCCTCCCTTAACAATATAACTCCACAGCCAATCCCACCCCTACCCCAAAACAGTTTTCTAATACTTCCAATCACTTTCTTCTAGCACTCTAATCGATCAAGTGCAGCTCATGAGGGAGAACATTTGGAACTCTATTCTCTGTTTCCGTGATAATTCACGGAGAATGACCTAATTCATATCCATCAAGCTTTCTGCAAAATCCTTATACCTGTCCCTTGTCAGGGATGCATAACATTCCACATTCATTTTATCCATTCCAGCTTTGTAGTGCGACATGGTTGGTATCAGGTTTTTTTCAAATATGATTAGAGCTGCAATAAGCATGCTTGTGCAGATATCTTTCTGTAAAAGATCTGAGTTCCTCCAGGTTTATTCCCTACAGGCGAATTACAGGGTCACATG
>NW_007252081.1:2185-3577 GCF_000164805.1 Carlito syrichta
AGGTTCTCCATTCCCCAGTGGGTCCTGGAGGTTCCTTCATAGATGAGTTGGGTGAGAATTTGAGGATTTCACTCTCTGTCCTGAGCCATCAGCCTGTGGACCTTTTCCAGTACCAATACCAGGCTGTTTGGCTTATTGTAAACTTATACTAAAGTTTCAATTGCGGAAAGTGATAGTTCCTGCTTTGTATCTTTTGATAAGGATTCTTTCGGCTCTTCATGATTGTTTTAAATTTCAGATGAATTCGCTATTGTAATTTCCAGGTCTGAGAAGAATGATGTTAACTTCTTGGTTTTTTCCCTGTTTCACTCGTTGGCCTAAACGGCTAATTTTTCAATGAAAAGATGTGAGCAAAGTCAGGAAAGCAAGCATGTCAGCTTGCCATTCATGACATCAGCCTCAGAACTGTGACATCATAATGGGCGGGACCTTGACGACTGAGCAAGCCTTCAGTATCAAGGATTTATGTACAGCGCTCTGACAAAAGCGGAAGACATGGTGGATTTTCATTCCCAAGAATTGAAGGAAGCAAGGTGTTCACACCTATCCGAAAACGTCTGCAGGGGTAAGTGGCCATTCAAGAATCCACTGGGCAATGTAGTCTTTTTGTTTTCACGCAGAAGTTATTGAGAGGACAGAAAAGCTCCCACAGTGGGAGGTCCCTGAGGGGGTTCCCCACGATGTAGTCTTTCATTACTATGGTCACAGAGACTTGTTGGAGCTTGGTCATAGCACAACCTAATAATATTTCATCACTTTCTCTGGTTTAGACACTTCTGCATGTTTTTCATATTATTTTCCAGCCGTTGAGCCGTTTGTCTCTCAGGATTTGAACATCGCTTCGCTAACATCAAAGTCAGTTTTCTAGAATTTTCAATTATCTAAATTTGTGTATGAATGAGTATCCCAAATATTTCTTTATAAATGTCCATATTTCTGAGTAGAGGAATTAAAAGATTGTAATGTAATTTTCTCCAACAACAAGTAATGATGATAGGGTTCCATCTTCTGGAAAGTAAGATGTTTTTGCAAATGTGTATAAAGATAAACAAGTTAAATTCTGGGTTTATGAATGGGGCTTGTGTTCCAGGACTGTGACTCAGTGACACAGGCTATGTCAGCCACTCTAACTTGATACCTCAGCCCTTCCCTCCCCCCATTCCTATGACTTCCTTCTATTTTGGACATTGCTCTGCCTCACCCCCTCTGAAAAGGAGATGTTAGGAAAGGAGGTGGAGAGAATTTCCCTCCTTTATTTCTGATATGTTCCAGAAAGCTGTATTTTGATAGCATATTTACAAAATGCATTCTTAAGTGTTAACAAGTGACATTTTTTCTTAGAGAAATAGTTTCATTTACTTACTAGA
Organism: Carlito syrichta; assembly: GCF_000164805.1. Lineage (NCBI taxonomy): Eukaryota > Metazoa > Chordata > Mammalia > Primates > Tarsiidae > Carlito > Carlito syrichta. The sequence goes on from NW_007252081.1 coordinate 3,553, forward strand.
GTCCCTTATTGATGCCTGATGCTTA
>NW_007252082.1:0-1131 GCF_000164805.1 Carlito syrichta
TAACCAGCTGACTTAACTAATTAGCCAACTAGTTAGGTTGAATATTAAGTAGCTGAACTTAATAGTTAGCTAACTAGTGAGCTCTCTGACTTAGCTAGCTGACAAAGTTAGCTAGCCTGTTAGCTAGCTGACTTAGCTAGCTGACTTAACTAGTTGGCTAATTAGATACTAGCTGACTTCACGAGTTGGTTAATGAGTTATATAACTTTTTTAACTAGTGGGTAAATGAGTTAAATAGCTGAATTAACTAGCTGGTTAACGAGTTAGCTAGGCAATTTAACTTGTAGGTTGATGAGTCGGCTATATAGCTGGTTTAACATATTGGCTGATTACTCGGCAGACTTGTTAGCAGGGTTAACAAGCTGGCCGACAAGTCGGCCGACTATTTAGCTGGGTTAACTACTTGACTGACGAGTTGGCACCCTAGTTAGCTCGGTTAAGTAGTTGGCTGGCAAGATTCCTGACATAACAAATCTGCTGACTAATCATCTGACCTAACTTGTTGGCTCACCAGTTGGCCCACTAGTCAGCCGATTGGTTAGCTTTCTTATTTAGTGGACTGTCTAGTAGGCCTAACGTTTAGCTGAATTAGCTAGTCAGCCAGAGTGAGCCGACATGTGAACTGACTTAACTAGTGATTCGCAAATGAGCCACATGGTCAGCTGAATTAACTAGTTGGCTGGTGAATGAGCCTATGTGTGCTCTGCCATAACTAGTCGGCCGGTGAGTGAGCTGACCTGTGAGCTGACTCACCTTGTCGGCTGGTGAGCAAATGTCTAGTTAGCTGACCGGTGGGCCTTCGAGTGAGCCAACAAGTTAGTTGACCTATTGGTTGGTGAGCAAGCTGACTAGTTTCCTGACCCGTTTTCATGTGAGAAAGCCTACTATTTAACTAACCTGATGGAGAGTGAGGGAGCTCACTAGATAGCTGACCAGCTAGCAAGTTGCTAGCTGACTAATTAGCTAAGTAACAAATGATTTGCTAGCTGACTTAACTAGCTAGCTGACTAGCTAGCTGGCTATACAGCTGACATAACTAGGTAGCAAACAAGCTATCTAACTGTCTAGCTAGCTGACTTAACTAGCTATGTAACTGGCTAGTTACCTGGCTAGCTGACTTATCTATCAAGC
>NW_007252082.1:2434-3519 GCF_000164805.1 Carlito syrichta
TACCTAGACAGGTGGTTAGCCAACTGACTTAACTAGCTGACATAACCAGTTAGCCAGCTGACTAGCGAGCTGTCTTAACTCAATAACTACCTAGCTAGCCAGGTGACTAGCCACTTGAATTAACTAGCTGACTTAAGGAACTAGCCAGTTGGCTAGCCAGCTGACACAACTAGTTGACTTAACTCATTAGCCAGCTGGCTAGCCATCTGACTTAACTAGTTGAAATCACTAGCTAGCCAGGTGGCTAGCCAGCTGACTTAATTAATTGACTTAACTAACTAGCTACCTAGCTAGCCAGCTTACTTAACTAGCTGACTTAATTAGCTAGCTACCTAGATAGTCAGCTGGCTGGCCAGCTGGCTTAACTACCTGACTTAACCAGACAGCCAGAATGCTAGCAAGCTGACTTAACTAGCTGACTCAACTAGATAGCCAGCTGGCTGGCCAGCTGAATAAACTAACTGACTTAACCAGCTAGCCAACAGGGTAGTCAGCTGACTTAACTAGCAGTCTACCTATCTAGCCAGATGGGAAGTAAGCTGAATTAAGTGACTGACTTAACTAGGTGACTCAACTTGTTGGCTGAGGAGTCAGCAGACTACTTAGCTGGTTGAACATGTTGGCTGTCTACTCGGCCGTCTTGTTAACTGACTTAACAAGTCGGCAGAAAAGTTGACCAACTAGTTAGCTCGGTTAACTACTTGACTGACTTGTTGGCCCACAAGCTAGCACGCTTAACCAGTTGGGAGGCTGGTTTCCGACCTAATATGTCAGCCAACTAGCTGGCCAACTAGTTAGCTGGCCTAACTATTCGGCCTACTAGTTAGCTGAGCTAACTTGTTGGCTGAAAATTGGGCCAACTAGTCCGCCCATTGGTTAGCTTAGTTAATTATTTGGCCCTCTACTCTGCCTACCATTTAGCTGACTTAACTAGTCGACCAGCAAGTGACCCGACAGATGAGCTGACTTTAGTCTGCTGGTGAGTGAGTCGACTGGTCAGCTGACTTAACTAGTTGGTTGGCGAATGATTCAACTGGTCAGTTGAATTAAATAGTCTGCCTGCGAATGAGCTGACTGGTCAACTG
>NW_007252083.1:0-1271 GCF_000164805.1 Carlito syrichta
TGCACTTGATTCCAATCATTCTCTTCCATCCCATTTCTCTCCATTCCATTCTATTGCATTCCACTCCATTCCATTCCACTACACTCCATTCCATTCCATTCCTCACTTTGTCATTGCACTCCAGTGCTATCCAAACCATTCCACTCCCGTATATACCATTCTATTCAACACCATTCAATTCCGTACCACTCCATTCCATACCATTCCTCTCCTTTCCTCTGTATTCAATATCTCTCCATTCCATTATTTTGCATTCCATTCCATCTCATCCATTCTATTCCACTCCATTCCATTCCATTCCCCTCCATTCCATTCCTGTCCATTTAATTTCATTCCTCTCTATTCCATTCTATCTATTGCATTCCATTTTACACCATTCCATACCAGTCCACTGCTCTGCATTCAATTCCATTTCAATTCATACCATTCCTCACACTACTATTCCTCTCCATTCCATTTCTCTCCATTCCATTACATTCTATAAAGTTCATTCCATTTCTCTCCAATCTACTCCTCTCCATTCCTTTACATTCCAATACATTTCTTTCCATTACATTCCTCTCCATTCCATTCAATTATCTTCCTCTCCATTCTATTCCTTTACTCTACGTTCCATTACATTACATTCTATTCCATTCCTTTCCATTCCACACCATTCCATTCCATTCTATTACACTCCATATCATTTCATTCCATTCCATTCCTCTCCCTTCCATTCCATTTTATTCCATTCCAATCCACTCCATTTTCTGCATTCCATTCCAATACATTCCATTCCTTTCCATCACATTCCTCTCAATTCAATCGCATTCCTTACATTCCATTTCATTCAATTACACTCCTCCCGATTCCATTTCTTCCATTGATTTCCATTTCTCTCCATTCCATTCCATACCTTCCTATCCATTCCATTCCACTCCATTCCATTCATTACTTCCCCTTCCATACGATTCCATTCCATTCCTCACCATCCCATTACATTCCCTTCCATCCATTCCTTTCCATTCCAATCCTCTCGATTCCATTCTCTTCCATTCAATTTCTTTCAACTCCATTCCACTGCAATCCATTCCATTGCATTCCACGCAATCTATTCCACACCATTCTATTCCATTCCATTCCTCTCTATTCCATTTCTTCCATTCTATTCTACACCATTCCATTCCACTCCAGTTCATTCCATTCCGTTCCTTTCCTCTTCCATCCATTCCACTCTATTTTCTCCATTCTTGCCATTCCTCTCCCTTCCATTCTTTCCTCCCTTTCCATTC
>NW_007252083.1:2641-3518 GCF_000164805.1 Carlito syrichta
ATTGCATTCCTTTACATTCCATTCCATTCAATTACACTCCTCCCCATTCCATTTCATTCCTTTGATTTCCATTTCTCTTCATTCGAATCCATTCCATTCCATTCCTCTTAATTCAATTGCATTCCTTTACATTCCATTCCATTCAATTACACTCCTCCCCATTTCATTTCATTCCATTGACTTCTATTTCTCTTCATTCCAATCCATTCCATTCCATTCCATTCCATTCCATTCCATACCATTCCATTCCATTCCATTCCATACCATTCCTATCCATTCCATTCCACTCCATTCAATTCCATTCTTCCCTTTCCATGCCATTCCATTCGTTTCCTCACCTACCATTGCTTGCTCTTCCGTTCAACCTTTCCATTCCATTCCTCTCAATTCCAATCCATTCCATTCAATTTCTTTCAACTCCATTCCACTTCATTCCATTCCATTGCATTCCACGCAATCCATTCCATACCATTCCATTCCATTCAATTCCTCTCTATTCCATTCCTTCCATTCTATTCCACCCAAAACCATTTCACTCCAGTCCATTCCATTCCCTTCCTTTCCTCTCCATCCATACCACTCCATTCTTCTGCTTTCCATTCCATTCCTCTCCGTTCCATTCCTATCCACACTTTCCATTCCATTTCATATAATTTTCTCCATTCCATTTCATTCCATCTATGATATTCCTCTCCATTCTCTTAGTCACCGTTCCATTCCATTCCATTCCTCTCTATCCCATTACACTCTTTTCTACTCCATTCCATTCCATTTCTCTACATTTCTTTCTTTTCCTTCCATGCACTTCCAGTCCACGTCATTTCATTCTTTGCCTCTCTATTCCATTTCTCTCCATTTCATTACATTGCATTCAATT
>NW_007252084.1:0-473 GCF_000164805.1 Carlito syrichta
ACATTCCTCAGCATTTCATTCCATTTCTCTCGATACCATTCCATTCCAATCATTTCCATTCCTCTCGATTCCATCCCATTCCTCTCCATTCCATTCCTCTTCATTCCATTGCAATAAATTTTATTCCGTTCCTCTCCATTACTCTCCCATCAATTCTATTGCATTCCATTCCTCTCCATTCCATTTCTCTCCATTCCATTCCTATCCATTTCTCTCCATTACATTCAATTCCATTCCACTCCATTGTTTCCTCTTCATTCCATTCATCAGCAGTCCATTCCTTTCCTCTGCATTCCACTCCATTAATTTCCATTCCATTCCATTCGTTTCCTTTCCATTTCTCTGGCTTCTAATCAATTTCTTTACACTCATTTACATTCCTTTACTTCCATTCTTCTCCATTCCATTGATTTCATTCCAAACCTCTTTATTTCCCTCTATTTTATTCCTCTGAATTCCATTTCACTACATTT
>NW_007252084.1:1906-2784 GCF_000164805.1 Carlito syrichta
CATTCCTTTCCATTCCTTTTGGTTCCATTCCATTCCTATCCATTCTATTCCTCTCCATTTGAATGCATTCCACTCTATTCCATTCCATTACTTTTCCTTCTTTCCTCTCAACACAATTGCACTCCATTCGATTCCATTCCCATCTCTTCTTTCCATTTCTCTCTATTCCATTTCACTCCATTCCATTTTTTTCAATTCTATTCCTCTTCTATCCATTCCATTCCATTCCATTCCTCTTCATTTCAATCCATTCCATTCCTTTCTTTTTCTTTCCTCTCCATTCCATTCTTCTCAATTCCATTTATTCCATTTCATTCCTCTCCATCACATGCATCTATATTCCATTGCATCCCTTTCCATTCCTTTCCATTCCTTTCATTCAATTCCTCAAATTTCTCTTCAATTCTTCTACCTACAATTCTTTCCATTCCACTCCAATCCATTCCATTTCTCTAGATTCCATTCCTCTCTATTCCATTCCTCTCCATTCCATTCATTTACATTCCATTAATCTCCATTCTATTACATTCCCCTCCATTCCATTCCATTCCATTCTACTCCCTTCCATTTCACCCCATTCATTTCCTCTCCATTCCATTAACCTTCATTCAACTCCATTCCATTCTACTACATTCCATTCTCTTCTATTCCTTTCCAATCCTTTTTCACCATTCAATTCCAATACTTTCAATTTCATTAATCTCCATTCTATTCCTCTTCTTTCCATTCCATTTCATTCCTTTCCATTCCATTCCATTCCTATCCATTCCTTTCCATTCCTTTTGGTTCCATTCCATTCCTATCCATTCTATTCCTCTCCATTTGAATGCATTCCACTCTATTCCATTCCATTACTTTTCCTTCTTTCCTCTCAACAC
>NW_007252085.1:0-5338 GCF_000164805.1 Carlito syrichta
GCTAGACAGATGAATTAACTATAGGACTTATTTAGCTAGTCAGTTGGTTAGCCAACTGAGTTAACTATCTCACTATCTAGTCTGCTGTCAATCCACCTGACATAACTAGCTGACTTACATAGCTGGCCTGATTTTTAGTCAGCTGAATTAACTAGCTTGCTATATAGCTAGCCAGCTGGCTAGTCAGCTGATTTAACTAGGTGACTTAACTATCTAGCCATCGGGCTAAAAAGCTGACTTAACTATCTAGCTACCTAGTTAGCCAGCTGTCAAGCCAGCTGACTTAACGTGGTAACATAACTTGCTAGCCAGCTGGCAAGCAGGCTGATTTAACTGACTAGATACCTAGCTAGCCAGCTGGATAACCAGCTGACTTAACTAGCTAGATACCTATGTAGCCTGCTGGTTTGCCAGCTGACTTAGCTACCTAGCTACCTAGCTAACCAGCTGGCTACTGAGCTGACTTAGCTAGGTTGTTTACTAGCTAGCTAACTGGCTAGCCAGCTGATTTAACTAGCTCACTACCTAGCTATGCACTGGCTAGCCAGCTGACTTAACTCGCTGACTTAACAAGCTGATAAGCTGACTTAACTAGTTGACTTAACCAGTTAGCTACATAGCTAGCCAACTGGCATAGCTAGCTGTCTTAAGTAACTAGCTACCTAGCTAACTATCTATCTAGCCAGCGGACTTATCTAGGTGACTTAACTAGCTAGTTACCTGACATGATTAGCTGACATATATATCTAGCTTCATATCTAGCCAGCAGACTTAATTAGCTGAAATAACTAGCAAGCCAGATGATTAACCATCTGACTAAATTAACTTTTTAACTAGTAGCCAGCTACATAGCCAACTAACTTAACGAGCTGACTTAAGTAGCTAGCCAGCTTGTTGCCAACTGACTTAACTAGCTAACTTAACCAGGAAGTCAACTGGCTAGACAAGTGCCTTATATTGCTGGCTACCTATCTAGCCTCCTGTCTAGCCAGCTGACTTAACTAGCAGACTTTAGCTAGCAAGCTGTCTAGCCAGCTCACTTAACTAGCTAGCTACCCACCTAGCTAGCAGGCAAGCTTGCTGACTTAACTAGCTGTCTGGAACTGTTCGGCTGCTGGCTAGCAAGTTGGCTTATCTAGCAAGCTACCTACCTAGCCAGGTGGCTAGACAGCTGACTAAACTAGCTGACTTAACCAGCTACCCTGTTGGCTACACAGTTGATTAAACTCACTGACATCACTAGCTAGTCAGGTAGCTATCTAGTGTACTTAACTAGCTATCTACCTACATTGCCAGTTGGGTTCCCAGCTCTATTAAGTAGTTGAATTAACCAGCTAGCCAACTGGCTAGCCAACTGACTTACTGGCTCGCTACCTAGCTGGTCAGCTTGCTCGCCAGCTGACTTAGCTAACTGACTTAACAAACTAACTACCTAGCAAGCCAGCTGACTTAAATAGGTATCTAACTAGCTAACTAGCTAGCCAGGTGACATAAGAAATTAGCTAAATATGTAGCTACCTAGCTAACAAGCTGACTTAAATAGCTAGCTGCTTAGCTAGCTAGCTTACTTCACCAGATGTCTACATAGCTAGCTTATTCGCTATCTAACATTCTAGCTAGCTGACTTAATCATCTGACTTAACTCATTAGCTAATGAGTTAGCTTCCTGAAACAACCAGCTGACTTAACTCGTTAGCTAACTAGCTAGCTAGCTAACTAATCCAGCTGTCTTAACTGGTTAGCTAACTTGCTAACTAGCCTACTCAAACAGCTGACTCAACCCGTTTGAGAACTAGTTAGCCTGCTGACTCAATCAGCTGACTTAACCCATCAGTTAACTAGCTAACTACCTGACTCAACCTGCTGATGTAACCCATTAGCTCACTGCCTAGCTAGCTGTCTTAACCAGCTGACTAAATTAGGTAGCTGACTTAACTAGCTGACTTAGCTAGCTGACTTGACTACTTATCTAGCTGACTTAACTGGCTGGCTTAACTAGTTACCTAGCTAACTTAACTACCTGAATTAAATAGTTACCTAACTATTTAGCTAGCTGACTGAACTAGTTAGCAAACTATTTAGGTAGCAGGCTTAACCAACTGACTTAAATAGTTAGCTAACTAGTGAGGTAACTGACTTAGCGAGCTGAGTTAGCTAGCTACCTTATTAGCTAGCTGACTTAGATAGCTGAGATAGCTGACTTAACTAGTTGGCTAGCGAGGTAGCTAGATAACTTAATGAGTTGGTTAATGAATTAGCTAGCCAGCTGATTAATTCCCTAGCTACCTACCTAGCCAATTGAGTAGCCAGTTGACTTAACTACCTGACTTAAAGTAGCCAGCTGACTAGCCAGCTGATGTAACTAGCAAGCTTTCTAGGTAGCCAGTTGGGTAGCCACTGGAATTAACTAGCTGATTAAACCAGCTAGTCAGCTGGCTAGCCAGCTTACTCAACTAGCTGACATAACTAGATAGCCAACTGACTAGCCAGCTGACTTAAGTAGCAGACATCACTAGCAAGATGGGGGCTAACCAACTGACTTAAATATCTAGCTTCCTATGTATCTCGCTGACTTGCTAGCTGAATTAAATACCTAGCTAACTAGCTAAACAGCTGGCTAGCGACCTGACTCAACGAGGTGACAAGTAGCTAGCCAGCTGGCTAGCCATCTGACTTAACAAGCTAGCTACCCAGCAAGGCACCTGGCTAGCCAGTTGACTTAATTAGCTTGCTACCCAGCTAGCTAGCTGACTTTACTAGCTGAAATAACTAGCTAGCTACCTGACTAGCTAACAACCTAGCTAGGAGACTTAACTAGCTGACTTAAGTAGCTAGCTAGCTGATGTAACTAGCTGACTTAACTAGCTCTCTACCTAGCTAGCATGCTGACTTAACTAGATGAAATAACTAGCTAGTCAGCTGTCTAGCCATCAGACTTAACTAGCTTTTTAACTTCCTAGAAAGCTGCCTAGCCAACTGACTTAACGAGGTGACTTAAATAGCTAGCCAACTGGTCAGCCAGCTTACTTAACTAGTTGATTAACTCACTAGGCAGTTGGCAAGCCAGGTGACTATACTAGCTATCTTAACTAGATATCCAGGAGACTAGCCAACTGACTTAACTAGCTCTCTACCTCTCTAGCCACAAGGATAGCCTGCTAATTTAACTAGCTGACATAACTAGCTGGCCAGCTGGTTAGACAAATGACTTAACTAGGTCACTACCTGGCCAACCAGCTTGTTAGCCAACTGACTTAACTAGGTGTTTTAACTAGCTGGCCTGTTTCTAGCCAGTTGAATTAACTAGCTTGCTACATAACTAGCCACCTTGCTATTCGCCTGAATTAACTAGGTTACTTATCTAGCTGGCCAGGTGATGTAATTAGCAGGCTACCTAGAGAGTCAGATGGCTAGTCAGCTGACTTAACTAGGTGACTAAATTAGCTAGATCGCTGGCTAGACAGCTGACATAACTAACTAGCTACCTAAAAAATAAGCTGGCTACGCAGCTGACTTAAGTAAGTCTCTACCACTCTAGCCACCTGGATAGCAAGTGACTTAACTAGATGTCTTAATTAGCTAACCTGCTGGCTAGGTAATAGACTTAACTATGTCACTACATATCTAGAGAGCTGGCTAGCTTGCTGACTTAACTAGCTGTCTTAACTTGCTCTCCTGCTATCTTGCCAGTTGAATTAACTTGCTTGTTACATAGCTAGTCAACTGGCGATCCAGCTGAATTAACTAGGTGACTTATCTAGCTAGCCAGCTATGTATCACGCTGACTTAACTAGTAAGCTACCTAGCTAGCCAGCTGACTTAACTAGCTGACCTAATTAGCTAGCTATCTAGCTAGCCAGCTGGCTAGCCAGCTTACCTATCTAGCTGACTTAACCAGCTAGACAGATGGCTAGCCAACTTCCTTAACTAGCTGAATCAACTGGATAGACAGCTGGGTAGCCAGCTGACTTAACTAGCTAGCTACCTAGCTAGTCAGTTGAGAAGCAAGCTGAATTAAGTAGCTGACTTAACTAGCTAGCCAGCTGGATAGGCAGCTGACGTAACTAGCTTGCTACCTAGCTAGACAGCTGGATAGCCAGCTGAATTAATTAATTAACTTAACCAGCTAGCCAGCTGTCTAGCCAGCAGATTCTTCCAGCTGTCTTAACTAGTTAGCCTGCTGGCTAGCGATCTGACTTAACTAGCTCTCTACGTACCTAGCAAGCTGGCTAGCCAGGTGACTTAATGAACTGACTTAATTAGCTAACCAGTTGGCTAGCCAAATGACTTAACTGGTTCTCTACCTAGCTAGTTAGCAGGCTAGCCAGTTGACTAAACTAGCTGACTTCAATAGCTGGCCTGCTCACTAGTCAACTGAATTAACTAGTTTTCTATATAGTTAGCCATCTGGCTAGCCTGTTTACTTAACTATGTGACTTACGTAGCTAACCAACTGTCTAGTCAGTTGATTTAAGTAGTAAGCTACCTTGCTAGCCAGCTGGTTAGGCAGCTGACTTAATTAGGTGACTCAACTAGCTAGCCAGTGGACTAGATATCTGACTTAACTATCTATCGACCTAGCTATCTAGGTGTCTAGGCAGCTGACTTAACTAGGTGACTTAACTAGCTAGCCAGCTGACTAGCAGTCTGACCTAACTACCTAGCTACCTAGCTATCCAGCTCGATAGCCAGCTGTCTTCACTAGCTAGCTACCTATGTAGTCTGCTGGTTTGCCAGCTGACTTAACTACCCAGCTACCTAGCTCACCAGCTGGCTAGTGAGCTGACTTCACTAGGTTAATTAACTAGCTAGCTAACTAGCTAGCCAGCTGACTTAACTAGCTAGCTTCCCAGTTAGGCAACTGGCTAGCCAACGGATGTAATTTACTGACTTAACTAGATAGCAAGCTGACTTAACTAGATTACTTAATCAGCTAGCTACCTAGCTAGACAACTGGGTTATCTAACTGTCTTAACCATCTAGCTACCTAGCTAGCTATCTAGCTAGCCAGCTGCCATAAGTAGCTGACTTAACTAGCTACCCAGCTGACATAACTAGCAGACTTATATAGCTAGTTTTCTGGCCAGTCAACTTTTTTAACTAGCTGAAATGACTAGGTGGCCAGATGGGTAGCCATTTAAATTAACTAGCTTTTTAACTAGCTAACCAGCTGTATAGTCAACTGACTTAATGAGTTGACTTAGCTACCTAGCCTGCTGGTTGTCAGTTGACTTAACTAGCTGACTTAACCAGCTACTCAGCTGGCTACCCAGCTGACTTAAATAACAGGCACTTATCTAGCCAACTGGCTAGCCAGCTGACTTACCTTGCTGACTTA
>NW_007252085.1:6501-7163 GCF_000164805.1 Carlito syrichta
GACTTAGCTAGCTACCTTGTTAGCTAGCTGACTTAGATAGTTGACCTAACTAGTTGTTAGTGAGGTAGCTAGCTGACTTAATGAGTTGGTTAATGAGTTAGCTAACTGTTTTAACTAGTTGTTAAAGGAGTAGCTAGGTGACTTAACTAGTTGGTTAGCCAGTTAGCTAGTGAATTAACTTGGCTGCTGAGTTGGCTGACTACTTAAGTGGTTAAACACGTTGGCTGACTACTCGACCGACTTGTTAACTGGCTTAACAAGTCGACCGAATAGTCGGCCGACTAGTTAGCTGGGTTAACTAGTCTACTGAGGTGTTGCCCCACTAACTAGCTTGCTTAACCAATTGGCTGGCTGGTTTGCTGACCTAATTAGTCAGCTGACTAGCTAGGAACTAGTTAGCTGGCCTAACTATTCGGCATACTAGTTAGCTGAGCTTATTTGTCAACTGTAAAGTGGGCCAACTAGTCGGCCATTTGGTTAGCTTAGTTAACTACTTGACCATCTAATTCACCTACCATTTAGTTGACTTAACTAGTCAGCTGGCGAGTGAGCCAACTGGTTACCTGAATTAAATAGTCGGCCGGTGAATGAGCTGATTGGTCAGCTGACTTTAGTTGGTTGGCAAGTGAACTGTCTGGTCAGAAGACTTACCTACTCAGCCG
>NW_007252086.1:0-19728 GCF_000164805.1 Carlito syrichta
CTTGCCTACACTCACACATATTCAGGGATATCAAAGCAACAATGGACCTGCAAATCCAAACCCGCAATCATTCCTGCCACACAGGGTCGCCCTGGGCCTTGCCCTACACAGTGCACCTCTATTCTCCCGGCAGTCCATGTCACTTGTTACACTTCTGCTCAATTATGCACCCTCCATGGTCAAACCTACTATACTGCTATTTTAGAAAGAACCTCTCCGCGTCCCTCTGGCAATGTCTTCGAGAGAGATCTTAAATATTCTCAGGCATCCTGTCTAGGTACTGTTGGCAAAAGTGTGTGCTGGCATACCGTTGCCCCGGTTCATGTATCAGATGGAGGGGGCCCCAGCGACATTCAAAAACAAACTCTTGTTGCCCAACACATCCAAGAACTGACCTGACAGTTATACCCTCACTTAGACTACCACCCACTTGCCCTTCCAAAACCCAGAGACATTACCTTGGATCCATACACACAGGGAATCCTCGAAGTCTCTCTCTCTCTATTAAACTCCACTAACCCCTCCCTTGCACAGGACTGCTGGCTATGTATAACCATTGGTATGCCTCTACCTACTGCCATTCCTGTCTTAAACGCTTCCTATGTCCCTTTCAATGGAGATGCCAATTGCTCATTATCACCCCCCCTTTCAGAGTACAGCCCTCGGGTTTCAATTCCTCCGGTTGCTTCCAAGGGAAATTTCAAAATAATTCTTATGATAGTGACGTCGGATTTGTCACCTTTTCCGATTGTCATACTGTAACTAACGTTTCCACCTCCATCTGCCCCCCTCCAGGACAAGTGTTCATTTGTGGAGGCAACCTTGCCTACACCATGCTCCCTTTCAATTGGACAGGCCTCTGCGTTACAGCTAGCCTTCTCCCCGACATCTCTATCATCCCCGGGGATGAACCTGTCCCTCTCCCTAGTCTTGACCTTATAGCGGGACGCCACCGGCGTGCTCTCCAAGCCATTCCCCTACTTCTAAGCTTGGGGGTTACAACCGCTGTAGCCTCCGGCGGAGCGGGGATAGGGGTCGCTGTTAATACCTATAATAACTTGTCTCGTCAGTTAATTGATGATGTTCAAACTCTCTCTGGAACTATTAATGATCTACAAGATCAAATTGATTCTTTAGCTGAGGTAGTTCTACAAAATCGCAGAGGATTAGACCTATTAACTGCAGAACAGGAAGGAATCTGTTTAGCTTTACAGGAACGATGCTGTTTCTACGCCAACAAGTCTGGCATCGTCCGAGACAAAATCAAGAAATTACAAGAAGACCTCATCAAGCGAAGAAAAGAATTGTTCGAGAACCCGCTTTGGACCGGACTTAATGGACTCCCCCCTTACCTTCTCCCTGTCTTGGGCCCCCTCTTTTGCCTCCTTTTGCTCATAACCTTCGGTCCCTGGGTGTTTCGCCATTTTACTAATCTTATCAAAAGACAAATTGATGCTGTCCTCTCTAAACCTATCCAAATCCATTACCAACGGCTGGCATTGGCAGAAGGCATGGAAAAGGACTACTACGGCTCCCTCCCTACGGGGACGACATGATAACCAGAGGCATGTCTACCCTCTCCCTTTAAGGGGAACAGGGTATGAGCACCGGGATGAGTGTAGAACAATGTATTGCAAGGGAAGGTCTCAAAAACTTCGACCTCCTCTGGGTATCCCTGTGAGCACGCCTGGCTTGCATAGAGGTTGGTATCTAATTTTCTAATTTTCTCAAAAATCAATTCTGGCTCTGCCTCTCCTCCCCAAAAGATACCAAGAGCCAATGGTGGTGGACTCGGAGAATCCACGGGAGGAGCCGGGCCCCTACTCCCTCACCCGGTTAATGCTCACCATCCCTTCTGTCTTTGAACAGAAAGGGAGGAGATGTTGGGAGCCATTTTAAAAATAGCAATCATCTCATATAAGCCTTCTTCTTTGTCCTCCGAAAAGCCCGCGCGCGCCAAACCACAACCCCCCTCCCACCTCCTCTCCTCATACCACCCACTACTCTTCCTCCTATCATAAGCCGCCACACGCCCTATTTCAGCCCGCCCCTCTTTGCTATGTATATAAGCAATCGCCTAACAATAAAATTTGGAGGCTTGATCAAAACACTGTCTTGCCTCCATTCTGCGTGTCTCCTGTCTCTTTCTCTCTTGGTCTCTCTCTCTCTTTTCACCAGCAGCAGGTAGTCCTCCTCGTGCCCACGTTTTACTTGTCCCGCTGGTCGGGACAATCTTTTAAATTATTTTCTCGAACTGTTGATCATAGCTTAAATTTTGTGTCTGAAAACTCTAATATATAGGTCACCTCAGTCTGTTTCTATTTTCTATTTTATCTCTTTGCACAACTTCATTTTGTTCCCTCATTTACTGCTGCACCCAGCATATCTGGTAATTTTCAAATTGAGTGTTGGACATTGTGCATAAAAAAAATCATAGAGCCTTGGATGATTTTTTTATCTTCCTTCAGAGAGTATGTACATTTCTTCTGGCAGACTGGGTTTGTTGATCTGATCAAAAGCTGCTACTTAGGTTTCTTCTCATTCCTGGGTGTATCTTTTCCAAGCTCTCAACTGAAAGCTTGGGTGTTTGTCAGTGTCTTTCCTTCTTGGCTTGCCCTGAACCCTAATTTTTATCTGTCTAGGATCCTAAGATGACTGAAGTTAATGGGCTTTTTAACATAGCTGATTTCTGCTTGGTTTTTGTGATAGTCTGGGCTAAGGGATGTTTAGGAAACTGGTAAAACATGGTTTCTGTGTATGTATGTGAGGGTTTTTCTGGGAGAGATTAGCATTTGAATCAGTAGACTGAGTAAAGAAGATGGCCCTCACCAATGTGAGTTGGTATCATCCAATTTGTGAAGGGCTGAAATAGGAAAAAAAAGAAAGGGTCAATTCGCTCTCTTTGTTTGAGCTGAAACATTAATCTTCTCCTGCTCTTAGGCTTTAGTACTTCTAGCTCTCAGGTCTTTGGACTTTGACTAGGACTTATATCATTGTCCCCTACCCTCAAGCCCCTTGCAGTTTTCAGGTTTTTAGATTCAGAGTGAATTACACTACTAGTTTTCCTGGGCCTCAGTTTGCAAATGGCAGGTTGTAGGACATTTTAGCTTCTTCAAATCCTCCGCTCTCTCTCTACATATATGTATACACACACTGTATACTATATATGTATGAGGGGGGGCACTCCCAAAACCAGAATTTACCTATAAACAAATTGTATATTTATTCTTACATGTTTAAACTTCAATCGCCTTTAAAGTACTCTCTGTTTGATGTAATCGAACCTATCAAGACACTTTTTCCACTGCTCAAAACAGTTTTTGAACTCATCAATTTTGACATCTTTTAGTGTTTCTACTGTTTTTTGTTTTACCTCTTCCACAGCAACAAAATGTTTCCCTTTGAGGACTTTTTTCATCTGGAGCAGCAAAAGTCACTCAGGGCAAGATCTGGTGAGTAGGGAGGGTGGGGCATGGGGGTCATGCCAGTTTTGATCAAAAACTGCTGAACCCTCAGTATGGTGTGGGCAGGTGTTCTCATAAATCTCCCATTATGAAATCGGCAAACATGTTGAAAGTATCTCCAAAATAAATTTCACTGAAGTTGAATGCAACCTCTCACAACAACACTAACTGGTACACTGAGGTCGATGGGTTTCTAGAACACTTACTTAGCAAAATAAGCCTGTACTACAAGGGGTCCACACTCCATAAAATAGTTCCAAGTTTTTGTGTTTTTTTTTTTTTTTGGTTTCCCTCATATATGTATGTGTATATATATATATACACACATACACACATGCACACACATTACTATCGGTCCTATTACTCTGGAGAACCCTGACTAATAGAGTTTCTCAGTCTCTAGGTTTGATGGATACTGTGACACACTCACTGCTTAGACCCACTTCAGGATTGAAGGACTTATTCCTCCAACTGCTGGGGGTTGTCAATTGCCAGCCCTCTTTGGAGATTACCTCTGTTGAAGAAAGCTGCTTCCTCCAGGGATTCATCTTCTTCAAGAGACACCTGCACCCAGTGCTTCCTTATTGCAGGTAAAAAGACCTGCTGCTGTGCAGAAACTTGGACCAACTCTGAAGAGTAGTGCTAGCTCCAGCACTCTCTGTGGGGTTGGCAGAGGCGAAGGTTGCAGCCAATCTTCCTTCCTTCCTCTCTTTTCCACAGAGGATGACCCTAAAATCACCCCCTAATAAACATTGTGCTCATTAATATCTGTCTCACAAAACATGACCTGTGACATTAGACCTGTGCATGCACAACTTAGAAGTCAGCAATGCCTTGAGGGAAAATTGTGCACCAAATATCAGGCACATTTCAATGTATTTCCAGTGTCTGTGAGATCTTGGCCCCTTTGGGGCCCTGGCTGCCTTGGTTGCTATCCAATGCCTTCCAACAGTTGGCCTTTGTGTTTTATCCAGCTTTTATAGTTGTTCTCAGTGGGGGATTAATCTGATATCATCCGCTCCATCATAGCTGGAAACAGATCATGCTGACTGTTTTAATTCTCAGAAGCCAGAAGGAGAAATTATGGAAACTGTTGCTGGGAACCTAATTCTGTTCAACAATGGACTATTGATTGGGGGTGCAGAAATGATGAGAACCTGAGGAGAAAATGACCTTGTTGCCTTAGACTCTGCAACACCCAGGAAAGGGACTATAGGACACAGCCAGATTTAAGAGATATAAGCCTTGGACTTTAGGAATATAGATTTCAAACCACCCAAGGAAAAGAGATAGAATCCCAAGGCCAGATAAGTAAAACAGAAGAAATATCAAAAGACATCTGAGAGCAAAAGTGAAATTTTTATACAATAATGACAAAACATACCAGACAAAGAAAGAGAAGCAGATCTAAGAAACAAACTGATATGCTGGTATGCTTCTTGAGAACATAGAGTGTAAATTATTAACAGGCAATAATTAAACATGGACAAGTTATTATGTTGAACAATAGCAACAAAAATAGAAGAATCTAAAGAAGGTGCTGATGGACTGGGTAAAATCTAACAATATGAGAGTTAATAGGGACAATGTGTTTACTCAGGGCCTAAGAATCCCACTTCTCAAGGGCAGGGTGCTAAAAATCAGGTTTAGTAAGTGACAAACAAAGAAACAAATGAACAAAGAACCTTAAGCACTTTAGTTTACTTTAAAATGCAGTATGTATCAATGATATGAACTTGCCATCTAAAATAAATTTTTAAATTGCATTAATGGGAGGACAGTGTCATAAGTGAAAAAGTCTTGTATTAACTCTGTGCTTGTGGTCTAACCTCAGACCCTGCTATGGTCTCAATGTGTCTCTCCAAAATTCATGTGGAAACCTAATTCTCATTGTGGTAGTATTAAGAGGTGGGGCCTTTTGGGAAGTGGTTAATTAAGTCGTGAGGGCTCCACCTTCATGAATGGGATTAATGTCCTTATAGAAGATGTTGAAGGTAGCTACCTTGTCTCTTCTGCCATGAAAGAATACAGCTAGAGGCACCATCTATGAAGTAGACAGTGCCCTTAGCAGATATAAAATCTTGATCTTGGACTTCTCAGCCTCCAGAGCTGTAAGAAACAAATTTCTGTTGTGTGTAAATTACCTAGTCTAAGATATTTTGTAATAGGAGTGAATGGATAGTTAAAACAGATAGACCTTAACTACCACAGTCATAGCAAGACATTAACCAGCTAGGCTGTGTTCAGGGTTGGGGGGTGTGTTGGGGGGAGAAGGAGGGCAGTCAAGATGGTGAAGGGAATGGATCACACTTCTGGAAAAATGGAATGACAAGTACGTGCTCTGTAGGAGTTATCTTCAAGTATGCATTTGGCTATCAGATCAAAGAGGCTTTTGATTTGATTTTTTTCCCCATCATGTCGTAAGGGACAGACTATGGGAGACAGATCTAGTTTCAAATACATGAAGGAATTTTAAATGATCAGAACTGCTGGAAAACAGAATGGACTTTCAACTGGTGATGTCTCCCTCCCTGCTGTGTGTTCAGGAGAGGCTGAGGGCTGAGGATCATCCCAGTGGTTGAAAGGTGGAGGGGGCAAGGGAATATTTCGGTTGGTCTGCAATGTTTTAAAAGTTTAAGCCAACATTAAAGTTTAGAAGAGTTTACGTAAAATAGATTTCTGGCTTCCTTTGAAAAACAGGAAGCTCTCCTAATACTTGGCCCTCTTTTCTGCAAACCAACCAGCCAACCAGAGCTAGTTTGCTCATACCCTGTCTTAGTCCATTTGTGTTGCTATAAGAAATACCAGAAACTGGGTGATTTATAGAGGATAGAGGTTTATTTTGGCTCACACTTTTACAGGCTGTACAAGAAGCATGGCACCAGCATCTGCTTCTTGTGAGGGTTTCAGGACGCTTCCACTCATGGTAGAAAGCAAAGGGGAGTCTGTGAGTGCAGATCATGTGGCGAGACAGAGAGCAAGGGACAGGAGGGAGGTGCCAGGCTCTTTTTAACAATCAGATCTTACAGGAATCAACAGAGTGAGAATTCACTTATTATCACCAGAGTGGCACCATGCCATTCATGAAGGATCTGCCCTCCTGATCCAGATGCCTCCCACCAGGCCCCACCTCCAACATTTGACTCCTCTAAATCTCAAATTTCAACATGAAATTTAGAGGAGACAAATATCCAAACTATATCTTCCCCTTTGCACCAAGCTGTGTTTTTCGGTTTCCCAGTCTTTCTCACTTGTGCAAGGTATGACCTGTTGAGTAGACCAGTTTAACTCATTCATATCACCTGTCTGGGGCTGTAGGCATTGGAGTTTGAACCCTTACTGTAGAGGAGATTGAACTATCAGATGAGGGCAGGCCAAGCCCGTGACCTTAATACTCCCTCCCTTTTCAGTAGGATATATCCATCTAGAATCCTATGGTGTGGGGTGGCTGTGCTGAGTCATGGTCCCCCATGGCAGAACGAGCAGTTTGGGTTAACAACTGATCCCAGGGTTGTCAATTCGCATGCTGACAGTGACACATATGGGTCCATCATGAAAGTATAAGCCTGAGCCAATCAAATGTTTTCTTTGAGTTTTTAAAACTAAGAAAAGCAGTGTGAACCGTCAAGTTTGCAATGGTTTTGATGCTAAGAAAAGGCCAGAGAAGTCATGGTGGGCCAGGAACAAGTTGAAATTATGAGACATCGTATACAGAATTAATTTTGAAGAGATGGGAAGGAGCATGTGAACAGAGAGGTAGAGATATCTTGACGGAAAATCATGTGACCTGATTGAAACAAAGCAGTTGCTAGTCTCCAGAGCTATCTTGTTTCCTTATGGTTTTGCAGCTTCAGACCCAGTTCACGTGTTATCTTGCAATAAATTTCAATTTCTTGAGCTAACTTGAGTGTTCTTTTGTCCTTGCACTCAAGAAAACCTAACTAGAGTGACCCTTAAGGCCTTTGCAAACCCGAGAGTCTATGATTCTGCCAACTGGCTCCAGGATATGGACCCTCCCTTCACCCAGGTAGCCAGGCACACTGTGGACAGGTAACAGATTCAGTAGGAATCCATCTGTAAGATTACCTTTTCCCCTTTTGCTTCTGCATCAAAGGTATGCATGTAATTTAAAAGTGTAAACATACAAGCACCTTAAGATCTAATTTTATTGCATTATCATATTCCCAACAAGAAAAAAAAGGTGTGCAGATAAACCTAGTTGTTTTCTTATATACATCTGTTAGTCCTAATCAGACAACCCCCACTTAAGTGATAGGAAACTATACAGATGTTGTCGTCAGACTTGTGAACTTGAAGAATATTTAACTTGTCGATTAAGAACTTAACATTACAAATGAATGCAAAGCGGTCTATCAGTTCTGGTATGATTATTTTGGAAATGTTGTGAGTTTGTAGGTGGCTATAATCATAAACGACCTTTGTGATACTGAAGGCTGCCTTGTTGCATCATTCTTTTGGAGGAGTAGCTATTTGGATCCCAAGGAGAAGAAAAGAAGGATGAATATCATAACTCATCATAAAGCTGCTGATTTGTCTCTTGTAAGCAACTGCTGTTGAAATGAGATGACAAAGAACTTCAGGCTGTAGCTGCCCCAGTGAAGGGAGCTTAGGATGTGTAAAGAAAATTTGTTGTTGGGGAAAGCTGCCAACTCTGATGGCGCCTCCCTGGCACCAGCCAAACAATCTGAAACCTGTTTCTGAACAGTCACATAGATTGGGGGACACACAGACACAAAACAGCTGGGTAATTGACTGAACTTTCCACTTTGCAGCCAAGTATTTTGGCGTCATGGAGATTAAGACTTGACTGATCTCACTGGAAAATTGTTCAAGCCTTCACTACTCTCTGCTTTTGTGGCATTCCCCGGGGGAAGAAGAAAAAAAAAAACAAAACACACCTGCTTAATCATTTCAAAACCTATAGATATAGGACACATGATAAATTAGTGAACAAAGCAAATGTTTCCCTTTTCCCTATTTCTGGTAGAATTTCAAAGATTTGTTCTGTCAGAAAAAGATATCTTAGCAATTTCTAGTAATAAAGACAACAAAAAACTGTCAAAAAGAATGAGAACAAGTTTTATTGTTCCTTTTACATTTCTTTTAACTTTTCATGCAGTGACATACAGCAAGATTCTCTCTTTGTGGTATAATTTTGTATGGGTTTTGACAAATGCATAGCATCACACATGCATCCATCATCACAATCATGTATGGAATCATCCCTCCCACATTCCACCATGCCTTTGTGGTTAGCCTTTTCCTCCTCTCCCACCTGACAACCACTGACCTGTCCTCTGTCACCGTAGTTTGTCCTTTTTCACTTTTGTTAAAGTTCTCACTGCTCTAATGTTGTGCGCGGGAAGAAGAAGAGCAGGAAAAAAACATCTGGGGCTGGGGGGTATCTTCGAAGACAAGAACGAGGAAATGGAGGAGGCACTGGGCTTGTCTGGGAAATTATTTTCGTCTGCACAGAGCACGTACCTTCAAGGTGATGAGAACCAATCAGAAACGCATCCAAACCGAGCCACAGCGATACTCTCAGGAAGAACGGATAGGCTTAGTCTTTGACTGTCTTTAACTAGCCTTGGGATCTGACCCGGGACTGGGTAATTAACATGAGTAATTAGCTCCTGTTTAGTTATGAGGGCAGTCGTGCTGTCTGATG
Source organism: Carlito syrichta (assembly GCF_000164805.1). NCBI lineage: Eukaryota > Metazoa > Chordata > Mammalia > Primates > Tarsiidae > Carlito > Carlito syrichta. The sequence goes on from NW_007252086.1 coordinate 9,154, forward strand.
TGGAGAGGAGTGCACATTAACTCTGCGCTGGCTGCGCAGCGGCCCCTTCATTATGCTCCATCAAGGCAGCAGCTGGGCGAGCCTTCCACTCTGCTCGCGGTAATTGCCTTCTGAACAATGGCGCGTGTCAGCTTGATCCTGCTTACTGGAGGAACATGATTTGCTGTTACAAGTAAACCTGGTGGTGGTGGGGGGGGGGGGCAGCTGGCTAGGCTCGTGTTTGGGAATGGAGATTGATATTCAGCTTTGCAAATCAAGTTTAAAAATTAAGTTAGGTTGGACTACTAGGGATTCCGGAAGGTGCACTCTTATTCCTGCCCTGTGCTGGAAGCATCCACCCACGATGGATGGTTACCCTCATTGTTCGGATGCGGAAACCTGTGTTCCAAGGGCTGCCTTCCAGCCTCTCTGCCCCACACAGTTTCCTCATCTTTGCAGGCTCTGAACCCCTTCACCCCTCAGGAGCCTTGATAAATCCTAAAAATGGCGGCATGGCCAATTTCTATAAGGAGACCATGGGTCTCACACTGTGTGTGGGTCCTGAACTATGTTTCATCAAAATCGATCCTCCCAGGAAACCTTCTGGGAGTTTCACAGCACCCTATGAGGTACACTAAGTGCAGGGAAGGCAAATTCTTTGAGCTTTTGGGGGCCCCTTTAAAATGGCCGCTCCCTCAGCTGCTCCTTGTGCACCTCCAGCTGTTGTTTACAAGGAGGTTTAAGAAAAATTGTTGAGCCCTCTACCAACTGTCCTAACAAGCAAGAATCTCAACTCAGACTCTCTAGAGGAAACCCTGATCCTTCATAACTTGAGAAGTGAGTGAACACCCACCTGTGCCACCACCTGGAACTGGCTCTGCTGAGGCCCCAGCAGGGTCTGAAAGCCCCACTGGTCCCATCAAATACAAGCAGTTATTTCATGAAGATGTGTGTGTGTGTGTGTGTGTGTGTGTGTGTGTGTGTGTGTGTGTAGCACACCGGTGGAAAAGTGAGAAGGAGAGGGGTACAAGAAAAGGGGAAAGACAGTTTAGGCTGTGTGTTGGAAGAAGTTACTGGCCAATGAAACCATAGTCATCTCAGACCACTTGGTGACATAGGTCCATACACACCCCCTAGAGCCAAAGACGTGTAGGAGCGATGACAATGACCGGGTGGGTGATTGAACAACAACAAAAAACTACAGGCTCTGGAATAAGGTAAATGTGCACCAGTTTCCAACTTTCACTTTCTTCATCACCTTGAGAAAATTCCTTAAACTCTGTGAGCCTCAGTTTCCCCATCTGTTAAAATGGAGGATATTATTACTGCCCTCAAAGGGTTGTTGTGATACATAAGATCGTGCAGCTAAAGCTAATAAGCTAAAGACAATTTGACTCCAAATTCATACCCTTAGGCATTGGGCATTGCTTGTGTGTGTGAGTGTGTGTGTGTGTGTGTGTGTGTGTGTATGCAATAATTGTGTCTATGCATGTATTTCTATTGCAGTGAGCTCGGCTGAGAAAGAAATCAATTTAAGATTTTTTCCCCCCCCAGCTTTGTGGGTCTTATGATAGAGCTAATAGGTTGAATGGGGGTGTGTAAGACCATTTAAGAACTGCTAATAAGCATTTAGATAAGATGGCATCTTGGCTTAATTGGAGATTCTACCTACAAGGGCTGAGAGGTGGTCTCTTAGAGCGGTATGATTAAGTGGTTTCCACGAAAACCTCAGGCAGCAAGTAGTGAGCATACAGTTATCTGGCCTGAATATTAAAGCCTGATTATGGAGGAATGAGGGAACCAGACAGCTATTTTCTAGCAGGTTTATTCATGGTTAGTTAAGTGAGAATGAGATCCCAGGGAACCTCCCTTATGTGGGTAATATGGGGTTATCAGACACAGTTTGGGTACTGTCTCCTCACCATAGTGCCACAAACAACGTACACAGCTCCCATCATTCCCCACCCCTCCAAAAAAATCACTACAGCTATGGGCCTTCAGTACTTGCTTATAAGAAATCTATGAGATGCTCATTTTAAAAATAACTTTAAAAAATTACCCAAGTAACATGTGTTTATTGTAGAAAAACAAGAAAATGCAGTTAATGAAAGAAAAGGAAATTATTAAAATAGTCACCTACAAGTCCCTTCCCCCTACCCTGCAAGATAATTGTTGTAAACATTTTGGTGTGTTTCCCTTCAGGATCTTTTAAATGTATGCACACGCGCACACACGTGCACACACACACACTCACAGACCATACATGTATGGAGATACGCATATACTTATTTATAGAAATGGGATTGCATTGCACAGTTTTATAACCTGAATTTTTCACATACTGTCTCATGAACATTTCCGATATTAAATCTTTGAGGCACTGTGTCTCTTTATAAGGGGAAAACATTTGCCGTACGGCCCTCTAAAGAGGCCTGGCCCTTGCCTCTACCCCTCGGGTGTATTGTGAATTCAGGAAGCTTGAATCAGCTGTTGGAGACCCACATGTAAGAAATCAGCTTTCAAAGACACTAAATAAGAACCAGAGTTATTGTGGCTTCTTCATAAAAGTGAACTGGAATAACAAATGCTGTCTGACATCTCAGCCAGCAGGGACCGTTTGCTGTGTGTGTACATTTGCAATCCAAATAAGGCATCAAAACAGGAGAAGAGAATGGACAGCGGAGCCCAGGGGGCTGGAAGTGCTTCCTTGTCACTTCTCTGGCAAGCGGAATGATCTTCTACCATCTTCTTACCTTCATCGTACCATAAACCTGCCGTGTAGTTCCCTTTGAGGACTGATAGCAGCCGGACCTCCAGCCTACAGATAAAAGACTTGCACACGTTTCGCCAGCAACCTCTGTATTCCTCTGTTCTTAAGCGTTTTCATGCTGGCTCAGATCAGTGGGTCTTGGTGTGTTGATTCTAACACGAGCTAATCCTCAAGGCTCCAGGGAGAAGGATTTTGATGTCATTTCAAAATAATGTTAATGGAATCAACCTTAATTTATTAACCAGCAAAAGCTAGAGGTTTCAAAAGTTGTTACTAACAAAAAAGGACAGACGGTTTCTGAGCTGTGCAGCGTCTGCCTGCTTGCTGGTGGGGGTTCCTCTAGCCCCACAATAGGGCATTCCTGTTGTCTGGCACCATCTCACTGCGTGTGTCAGAACTCCTGGTGACAGGTGATATACCATTAGAACCACCTTAGGCTTAAGGGGGAAAGCTTTGTGTATTCAAACCATAGGATGGACATTAGTGCGAGTGGGCCCCGGGTGAGCTTTGGGTGCCGTGGACTATCACTACTGCCCCTCTCTCATCTGCTGTCCTCAGAAGGCTGATTTCATTCCCTCCACAAGAACATTTCTGTGGCCTCTGTCAACAGGAACTTTGGGAGGCCTCTGACTGGCATATTGGATGGAGTGAGTGCCATGATAGTGGTCCCCCACACTGCCTCTTGGATGGAACGCAGGAGAGGGCCCTCTAAAGGCAGGTAGTGTCTTTCTCAAAAAAGAAATGGGCAGATTTTAAAAGAGATATACTCAGCCAGGCTCAGTGGCTCAGCCTGTAATCCCACGCCTTTGGGAGGCTGAGGTGAGTGGATTGCCTGAGCCTGAGGGTTCGAGACCCGCCTGGGCAACTTGGCGAGACCTCATCTCTACAATAAATAAAAAAATCAGCTGGGCATGGTAGTGCATGCCTGTAATTCCGGCTACTTGGAAGGTTGAGGCAGAAGGATTGCCGGAGCCCAGCAGGTCGAGGTTGCGGTGGCCAGGAGCAGCCACGGCACTCCAGTCTGGGTGACAGAGTGAGACTCCAACTCAAAAAAAAAAAATAGATATACTCAACCCTTCCTAGCCAGTTCTATTTTTCAGTCCTTTCAGATATAAGCTGTCTTTGCACTGGTTCTTCTTGTCCCCCTCAGCCTCTGCCTATCTCTGCTCACCTGCCTCTGTTTATGCTGGTGCCCAGACACAAATGCCTTTTCATCTCTGTTTATCTGGATCCTGTGTCCATTATCCAAGAGCTCAGTCTCATCAGGGCTTTTCCCATCATCCAACCTCTGCTTGAATCTCTTGTCCCCAAACTTGTCATCACAGATTGTCTTGTGTTTTCTTCCCTGCCATGTTTCCTGAGCTAAGTCTTATTTCGACATCCCTCCCTTCTGCCCTTCATGGGAGAGTTGACTTTTTAACCCATTTCGCTCTGACTTCTACCTCTTTCTTTTAACAAAAATGCTTTGATAGACACACCAATGGCATCCGCATTCCCCAATGGTCACATCTTAGTTTTTATCTTACTTGACTTTCAGAAGTATGCAACACCACTGACCACTGTTTCATCCTTAAACCCTCTCTTCTCTTGGATTTCATGACACTAAGCTCTCTTTGTTTTTCCCCACTTAGTTATTCCTACTCAGTCTTTACAAAAAAAAAAAAAAAAAAAAGATTCCTGATCTTCTTTCTACCTGGCCAGGGTTCCTGTCCTCTTTCTGTCTACAGTCTCTTTCTGGGTAATCTTAACCATTTCCATGGTTTTATATACCAATTAGTGCCATGGACCGCCTCATTTATGCCTTCATTCAACTCTTCTGAACTCCAGAACACATCTTGCTGTCCATTTGTCATTTCTACTTATATGTCTCACAGACATCTCAAAGTTAGCATGTCCTTTGGCAAGCAGAATTATCTTCTACCATCTTCTTAACCTTCATTGTATCATAAATCTGCTGTGTAGTTCCCTTTGAGGAAAATGAACGAATTCTCCCCAGAAACTGGGTTCTTTCCTCCAGGATTCCCCATCTGAGTAAATGGCTCCTCCATATACCCAGTTGCTTTTGCCAGAGTCAACCCCGACAGTTTTCTCTCCTTCACTATTCCACCGATTCTAGCTCCAAAATTCATCTCATAGTCATTGTTTTCTCCCAATATTCGCTGTCAGCTTTTTATTCTACACGACCATTCCCTCCACCAAGATGAAACTCTTGACTCTAGAGATCTTTTCACATCATCCCCCTGCTCTGACACTTCGATGGTGGCTTATTACATTTAGAAGAAAATCCAAAATCCAAACCTTTTCCTGTTCAGATGTGATAGGATACCTGCCTCTTTCTCTAGCTGGCAGTCCCAGCCACACTGACCATCTCTGTGCTCCTTGAACCTGCCACGCTCCTCTGGCCCCCCCATTGTTCCTCTGTCTGAAATTTTCTTCTCCTCATTCTTTGCCTGTATCCTTCAGGCCACAGCTTAGGTTGCTCCTGCAGGAAGCCTTTCTTGACTTCTCCAAACTAGATCGAGACTGTGTGTGATACTCCATCACAGCACTTCTACTTTTCTACATAAAATGTATTGTACTTTTAACTAGATACTGCTTCGGTGTCCCACTAAATGGTCTGTTCCATGGAGGCAGGGACTGTGCCTTGTTCACCACTATTTCCCCCAAAATGATGTGTGCTCTGTAGAAGAGTATTGACTGGAGGAATGAATAAATACACTGGCTTCTCCTATCCCCAAAGGACAGAGTGATTTTTTTATTCTTTTCACCTTCATCCAGGAGTTTAATAAATACTTGTTGACCTGAATACTGTATTATGAAAAAAATAATCACAGCAAAGAAGAGAATTACAACTTTATAAATCTGTGTGACAGAATGAGCAGTATAATGAGTCTCAGCAAATAAGAGGTAAGATTATACCCACAGGATCTCTGAATTTGTGAAACAGCAATGTGCTTATTAAGGCAAGTTTATTATATTTTGAAACGGCAGATTGCATCGGACACACACATCTGGATACTTGGCACTGTGCAGACGAAAACATCTGGATTATGGGCCAAATATTTCAGTTTAACTAATGTGTTTTGGAGCCACGTAAACAGTTACAGAATACTCTGAAATTATTTCTTGGGAAGGGGCCACATGAATAAATGCAGAAGGAGATTTCTAGTTCCAGATAGATGATGGACTAAAAAACTTGAAATCACCCTGGCCACTAAACATACAGAAATTTTGGATACATATAATCCTTTAGAAATTGCATAGTGGGGATCATGAGTATCGGAAATGAGGAGGAGATGACAAATCAGAGTAATGTGTCCTTGACCTGACCTGGGAGTTTATTTTTGGTTCCAATAAACCTAAGGGCTTGGGTTTTAACACCCATCTAAGGACAGGAGACAAGGTCTTGGAATCCTGAGAAATATAAATCAGGGACTTTTGAAGAGTTGAACCCCAGTGGAAAGGGAAATTGGAAGAAATTTGTCTATTGGCACAGGAGGAAGACAAGGAAGCTGCCCCAGCTTGAGTTTAGTAAAAAAGTCTCCCTAGAGAAAATTAAGCCCTGGGCTTGCCCTTGGGTTTTGGGTCCAAAATATGTCTTTAAATTCATTTAGAAAGCATTCAAAATATCAACATGGCTCAGGAACTCCTAGCAGAGAAATAAACATATTCTGTCCCAAAGCGGAGATCCCTGGAATGCTTGACATCCCAAATCACCCTAAAGTGACACTCCAACAATATTTTTTCAAAAGATAAGCCTCATTAATAATGAGCTCATGATTAAAAAAATAGAAAATATACAATTAAATAATTTACTGTGGCCAAGAATCAGCAGACACAACAAATAGTAAGATTCAAGTCCCATGAAATTGGGGCAATAGAAACACCATCAGAGAAGAAAAATGTATGCTGAAATGTTTAAAAATATAATGGAAGGAATCAAATTCTGGAGGAAAGATCAAAACACTATAAATAAAGAAAGGAAAGTTTACAAAATAACTAAATAGACCTAGGTATGACAAATACACTCAATGAATGAAAAACCCAATGGGTGGGCTATAATAGCACATTAGCACAGTTGAAAAGAGAACGACTGAACTGAAGAGTAGAGGATATTACCAAGAATGCAGCACAGGGCGGAGACCAGATGGGAACTATGAAAAAGAGTTTAAAATACTGGCAAAGTCGAGATTTTACAAGTCTGGTAAGAATTCCAGAAGGAGATAATAGAAAAGGTTAGAGAAAATATTTGAAGAAAAATGGATGATAACTATGAACTGATTAAAGACATGAACCCTCAAATAGAAGAATCCCAAGGAATCTCAAATGGGGTAAGTATTAAAAAAAACTCACACCCAGATAATTCTTAGAGAACATTAAATAAGAAGAGAAATTCTGCAAGGCAAAGATTGAAAAGAGATCACACATAACAGTGGTTACAATGGTAGCAGATTTCTCAACACCAACAATAGAGATGAGAAGACATTATAGCAATAGCTTATTAGAGTCATACTGTTAGCAAAAGTGAGAGAAAAATTAAATGAAGTTTTAGTTAAATATTTAGAGAATTTACCACTCATAGATCTTCATTTAAAGAAATACAGGAAAAAAGTATCTAAGAAAGAAATAGAACTCATATGGAAAAAAAGATACAAGAAGCACCATTGATAAAATAAATCTGAAAATCTGGGTAGATCTAAACAATATTGATTATATTAATTAACTACAAGAATAATAATTTATTTGAATGGTCAACAAACATATGGAAAAATACTCAATATCACTAATCAGGGAAATGCAAATTAAAACCACAGTGAGGACTTCTGGCAAGATGGCGACGGGGCAACCTGGTCTGTGAAACCCTCTGCAAAGGAGAACTGCAGTGGGTCTCTGGCTCTTGCCCCGGGGGCTGCGGACCCCAACATCGCAGCCTGCTCTTCATATGGAGCTCGGCCGTTGCCACCACTGGGGCATCGCAGCGAACTGGACAGCCACTGCAGCGCAGATGCTGCTGCCACTGCTGCCGCCGCTGGTAGCACATAGCACCACCCGGGCCAGACTTCAGTCCTTGAAGCCCCTTCAGGGAAGATGTGCTGGGATCTCTGCCACCTCTCCTGCGACAAGACGTCCTGCCCGCCATGAGTCTCCTGCCGTCTGCCCTGAGGCAGGTATTCATCTCCAGTCTCTCCAGTTTCTGTCCGCCCACCCCTCTGGGGCGAGCAGCTGAGATAGCACCACTTGCTGGCGATTCAAGGTAACAACACCAAAATGGGAGAAACAAGCTTGAAAAAGACATAGGCCAGGGTGGTGAACGGAGGGTGATCTGAACTATCCCTCACAGCAGACCAGGGGCAACTGACCCTAACTGCAAACTAATTTACTAGCTTGAAAAGAAAGCTAGAAATCAGAACTGAAAGGACATTGGACTTAAACAAAAAGTCTCAGAGTGTGCTTCATTGATTCTGTTAGTTTAATGACTTAATTCTATTCCTACTGTATTGTTCCTTTTTTTTCTCTTCCTTTTCTTCTCTTTTCTTCTCTCTGTAAACCATATCTTTGTATAGAGGAACAGCACACCAATAAGGTGGTTGATTAGCTTGTATGTTAGCATCACTATATATATATATATTTTTTTTTGTATGGGAGTTGGTTCATCTGTAGCTGTGGTCTATTGTTTTTATCTGTTTCAGTATAGGTCTCTCTCACCATTTGTTGGCACACTCGTTTGTTTCCCCCCTTACTCCTCTATCTCTCCACCTCCCTCCTCAACCCACTGTCTGCTCCATTCTCTTCCCTCTGCTAACCACATTTTATTTTAGGGAGTAAACCTACAGCCCCACTGCACGGGCAGATTCCAAGGCAGTGGGAAGTGGGTTCCAGATTATCAACACACCTGTCAGCGAATACCAGGACCTGCAGATAGATTTTGAATCACAGCTCCCCCCTTAAGTAAACCTCAAAACTGCAAAAAGGACCACCTCCAACCTACAGTGCAACTCCAGAATTGAACAAAGTACAAGGGCATACATAAAGAATAGGAGATTGAACAAACAGAAGTAAAACCAATCCCTTTACCCCTGAATAACAGAATTAAAGAAGACGGTGACGTGGAGGGAAGGAAAAAGTAGGGAGGGGGAAAAACCGCACAAATGAAGAAAAACCAAAAGAAGAATATAGGTCTCACACAGACCCCTGGGAGATCAGACACTGAGAAAGCAGACTCTGGAACACAAACAATGAAGAGCCCCCAGAATGACTGGTCACATGCAACAAACCCAGACATCAAGATATTAATGGAGAGAATTAAAAAAATTGAGGAGAGACAAGAGGAAATAGGAAGGAGCTGATGTCAGAAATAACAACAGTAAAGAATACTGTGATGGAAATGAATAACAGACTAATAAGCATGGAAAGCAGAATCAGCCAAGCCGAAGAAAGAATCTCAGAGCTTGAAGACCAAAACACAGAACTAACCCAAACTGTCAAAAGCATAGAAAAGAAGCTCAAAAAGACAGAACAAAACCTGCAAGAGATGAATGATCACTTCAAGAGACCAAACCTAAGAGTAATTGGGCTTCCTGAGGGAGAGAGAGAAACAGAAGCCACACTGGAACAAACATTTCTTGAAATCATTCAAGGAAACTTCCCTCATCTCATCAAGGATGAAAAAATTCAAACACAAGAGATTCAGAGAACCCCTGTAAGACAACAAATGAGAAGACCAACTCCCAGACACATAATAATTCGCCTAAACAAAGTAGCTATAAAAGAAAAAACCCTAAAGGCAGCAAGAGAAAAAGGCCAGACTACCTACCAGGGAAGACCAATTAGAATAGCAGCAGATTTATCCACAGAAACCCTTCAGGCTAGGAGAGCCTGGAGCCCTATCTTCAAAGTTCTAAAAGATAAGCAATTTCAACCAAGAATAACCTACCCAGCCAAACTAAGCTTCATTAGTGAGGGAGAATTGAAATCTTTTCCAGATATCCAATCCCTAAGAACCTACGCTGCCACCAGACCACCTCTACAAGAAACACTTAAGAAAGTACTGAACACAGAAGAAAAAGAAAAAAGAACAACAACATTCTTCACAAGAGTACAGGCAAAAGATTAAAAACACACATGAGCCAACTCCAAAACCCAAAGAAAGACAATAAACAAACAGGAACAACTCTGTAAGAACCTTATGACAGGGATCAACTCTTGCATTTCAATTATTAGCCTAAATGTGAACGGACTAAATGCACCACTGAAAAGACATAGATTGGCAAAATGGATAAAATATCATCAGGCAGCAATCTATTGCCTTCAAGAGACTCACCTCACTAGAAAGGACACCCACAGACTCAAAGTAAGAGGATGGGAAACAAACTTTCAGGTGTACAGAATACAAAAGAAAGGAGGAGTAGCGATTTTAATTTCAGACAAAATACCCTTCAAGCTATTAAAAATCAAAAAAGAAACTGGGCTCGGTGGCTCAGCCTGTAATCCCGCGCCTTTGGGAAGCTGAGGTGAGTGGATTGCCTGAGCCCTCGGGTTCGAGACCCACCTGGGCAGCAAGACCTCATCTCTACAATAAATCAAAAAATCAGCCGGGTGTGGTAGCACATGCCTGTAATTCCAGCTACTCGGATGGCTGAGGCAGAAGGATCACTGGAGCCCAGCAGGTCAAGACTGTGGTGGCCGGGAGTGGCCACTGCACTCCAGTCTGGGTGACAGAGTGAGACTCCAACTCAAAAAAAAAGAAAATCAAAAAAGATACAGAAGGCCACTACATAATGATAAAAGGCTCAATCCATCAACAAGAAATATCTATCCTAAACGTG
>NW_007252086.1:20084-21131 GCF_000164805.1 Carlito syrichta
CAAACACACATTAAGAAAATGGAAGGAACACAAATTAACAACCTAACAAGCCACCTAAAGAAGCTGGAAAAGCAAGACCACAAAAACCCTAATTTCAGCAGAAGAATCCAGATCACCAAAATAAAAGCACAAATCCAGGACATAGAAGACAGAAAGATAATACAAAAAAAATCAATGAAACAAAAAGCTGGTTCTTCAAAAGGATAAACAAGATTGATGGTCCCCTAGCTAGACTGACCAAGAAAAAACGAGAAAAAAACCAAATAAGCACAATCAGAAACACAAAAGATGAAGTCACATCTGACCCTAAAGAAATACAAAAGATCATTAGAGACTACTACGTACACTTGTATGGAAACAAATTTGAAAACCTTAAGGTAATGGAGGACTTTCTGACATCACACAACCTACCTAGGTTGGAACAAGAAGAAATTGAGACCCTAAATAGACCAATAACAATCAAGGAAATTGACTACATAATAAGAAAACTTCCTACAAAAAAAGCCCTGGTCCAGATGGCTTTGCAGCAGAATTCTACAAGACATTTAAGAAGGAGCTGATACCAATCCCACTGAAGGTATTCCAGGCTATTGAAAAAGATGGAACTCTCCCCAAATCATTTTACGAAGCCAACATCACATCGATACCCAAGCCAGGTAAAGATCCAACAAAGAAAGAGAACTACAGGCTAATATCTTTGATGAACATAGATGCTAAAATTCTCAACAAGATCCTAGCAAACCGAATTCAGCAATACATCTCAAAAATCATCCATTGTGACCAAGTAGGCTTCATTCCTGGGATGCAAGTCTGGTTCAATATTCGTAAAACCATAAGTGTAATTAAATACATCAACAGATGTCAAAACAAAAACCATATGATTATATCATTAGATGCAGAAAAAGCTTTTGATAAAATCTAGCACCCCTTCTTGATAAAAACCCTTGAACATCTAGGCATATGGGGAACATACCTCAAAATAGTAAAAGCCATTTATGAGAAACCCACAGCCAGCATACTCCTAAATGGACAAAAATTGGAACCATG
>NW_007252086.1:21956-23211 GCF_000164805.1 Carlito syrichta
GAATTTATATGGAAACACAAACATCCAAGAATAGCCAGAACAATCCTCAGCAAAAAAAACCAAAGCAGGTGGTATCACATTACCAGACTTCAAACTTTACTAAAAAGCTACAATCATCAAAACAACTTGGTATTGGTATAGGAACAGGCATATAGATCAATGGAATAGAATTGAGATTCCAGAAGCAAAACCTCAATTTCTCAACCAACTCATCTTCGACAAGGCCTCCACCACCTACCACTGGGGAGAGGAGAACCTATTCAGTAAATGGTGCTGGGAAAACTGGTTGACCACATGCAGAAGATTGAAACAGGACCCCTATCTATTCCCATGCACAAAGATTAACTCCAAGTGGATCAGAGACCTAAATGTAAAACCTCAAACCATAAGAACCTTAGAAAATGAAGGAAATACCCTCATGGAAATCGGAACTGGCATCCAATTCCTGAACAAAACCCAAAACCCACAGGTCATAAGAGAGAAGATAGACAAGTGGGACCTTATTAAACTGACAAACTTCTGCAAGGCCAAAGAAACCATCAAGAGAGCAGGGAGACAGCCTATAGACTGGGAAAAAGTATTTGCCAACACCAGGTCTGACAAAGGCTTAACATCCTGTATCTACAAGGAACTCAAATGTGCTGAAAAGAAAAAAACAAACAACCCCATTATAAAATGGGCAAAAGATATGAACAGACACTTCACAAAAGAGGGCATCCGAGCAGCCAACAAGCACATGAAGAAATGTTCAACCTCACTAATCATCAGGGAGATGCAAATCTACACTGTTGGTGGGAATCTAAACTAGTGCAACCTCTGTGGAAAGCAGTGTGGCGATTCCTAAAAGCTCTAAATATCAACCTCCCATATGACCCCGCAATCCCCCTACTGAGAATATATCCTGAAGAACTCAAATCACTCTATAAAAAATATACCTGCACACGTATGTTTATTGCAGCATTGTTCACAATAGCAAGAACCTGGAAACAACCATGCTGCCCATCAAAAGAGGACTAGATTTTTAAAATGTGGTACATATACACAATGGAATACTACGCAGCCATAAAAAAGAACAAAATCATGAATTTTGCAGCAACCTGGATGGAACTAGAGTCTATAATACTGAGTGACCTCTCACAGAAACGAAGATCTGAGTATCACATGTTCTCACTCATATAATGAACCTTGAACATCCAATGTAATACTATAAGAAAATGACTGACGGTACTGGGAAACTATGGGGGGGGGGAGGGAG
>NW_007252086.1:23578-68404 GCF_000164805.1 Carlito syrichta
TCAGGCAATCCACTCACCTCGGCCTCCCAAAAGCGCAGGATTACAGGCTGAGCCACTGAGCCCGGCTAAGAATGGCCATTATTAAAAAATAAAAAACCAATAGATACTGGCAAAGATGTGGTGAAAAGGGATCATTTATATACTGTTGGTGAGTGTGCAAATTAGTACAACCTCTATGGAAATCGGTATGGGAGTTCTCAAAGAATTAAAAACAGATCTATCATTTGATCCAGCAATGTCACTGCTAGGTATCTAACCAAAGGAACAAAAGTCGTTACACACACAAAAAGACACCTGAACTCACATGTTTATTGCAGCACAATTCACAATTACTAAGATGAGGAATCAACCTAAATGCCCATCACCTGATCAGTGGATAATGAAAATGTGGTCTATATATACCATGGAATACTATTCAGTTGTCAAAAAGAATGAAATAATGTCTTTTGCAGCAACCTGGATGGAATTGGAGAACGTCTTCCTAAGTGAACTAATGCAGGAACAGAAAACCAAACATTGCATGTTCTCCCTAAGTAGGAGCTGAACTCAGAATCTGCAAAAGCATAGAGAATGGTATAATGGACATTGGAGACTCAGAAGGGGGAGGAAGGGAAGAGGTGGAAGGATTAAAAAAATTACTGATTGGGTTAAATGTGCACAGTTAGGGTGGTGGGTACACTTAAAGCTCAGACTTCTTACACTTAACGTGGTTATACAGTGCATCCAGGTAACCAAAAACTATTTGTACTCTCTAAAGCTATTGAAATAAAGAGAGAAAAAAATAATGCTTTATTTCAAGACTATGAAGACAAGATGAATTAAAATAGTAGATCACTGTAACAGGTAAGACAGCATAGGCTGATTTGTGGTCTATATATACTATGGAGTACTATTCAGCTGTCAAAAAGAATGAAATAATGTCTTTTGCAGCAACGTGGATGGAATTGGAGAACATCTTCCTAAGTGAACTAACGCAGGAACAGAAAACCAAACATTGCTTGTTCTCACTAAGTGGGAGCTAAACTAAAGATCTGCATTAGTGGTATCTTGTGGTGGTTTTAATTTGCATTTACCTCATGATGAATGAGGTTTAGCATATTTTCATGTATTTATTTGCCATTTATATAGTTTCTTTTGTAGAATATTCCATTTGTTTCACATTTATTATTGGCTTGCTGTCTTCTTATTAGTAAGTGGTAAGTGTTCTTTATACTTTCTGGATATAAATCCAGAACAAGTATATGTTTTATAAATATTTTCCCAGTCTGTGGTTTGCCTTTTAAATATTTTGACACTGTTTTTTGAAGAGCAAGCATGGTTAATTTTTATAAAGTCTAATTTTTCAAATATCATAAACACTGTATCATATGTTTTCTTCCAGAAGTTTTATAGTTTTGGATCTACATATAGGTCTGTGATCTATTTCAAGTTAGTTTCTGTATACAGTGTAAAGTAAGGGTCAAGTCTGATTTTATTGCATATGGCCATCCAATTGCCTCAGCACCATTTGTTGAAAAGATGTCTTTTCCTATTGTATTACTTTGGCACTTTTGTCTTAATTAATTGATAATATCTGTCTGGGTCTATTTGAGGACCCATATTCATTTCATTAATATGTATGTCTTTCTTTTGTCAATACCACTGTCTTATTTACTGTACTTTACCATAAATCTTTAAATTGGGTAGTATAATTCCTCCAATGTAGTCTTCTTTTTCAAAATTTTTGGAGCTACTTGAGGTCTTTTGCAGGTATATATAAATGTTCAAATAAGCTTTTAAATTTTTGCCAAAAGATGTCTGCTGAGATTTGATTGAAATTTCCTTGAAGTCATAGGTACATTTAAGGAGAACTGACATTTTAATAACATTGAGTCTTCTGATCCATGATCATGGTGTATCTATCCATGTATTTTGTTCAGCTCTAATTTCTCTTGGCAATGTCTTGTACCTTTTGGTGCACAGATCTTGCAAATATTTTATTGAATTTATCCTTAAGTGTATTATACATTTTGATACCACAATAAATGATATCATTTTTATTTATTTATTTTTTATTTTTTTTGACTGGAATGCAGTGGCCACTCCCAGCCACTGCAGCCTCGACCTGCTGGGCTCCAGCCATCCTTCCGCCTCAGCCTTCCAAGTAGCTGGAATTACAGGCATGTGCTACCACGCCCGGCTGATTTTTTGATTTGTTGTAGAGATGAGGTCTCGCCAAGTTGCCCAGGCAGGTCTAACCTGCGGGCTGAGGCAATCCACTCACCTCAGCCTCCCAAAGCATGGGATTACAGGCTGAGCCACCGAGCCTGGCAATGATATCATTTTTAAATTTCAATTTTCAATTACTAGTTCCTGTCTTGCTTTTTGTATTCATTGTCTTTTAATCCTGATACTATTCTAAAATTATTTCTGTCAAATTTTTAGTACATTCTTTAGGTTGTTTTCTATAGATGATCATATTGTCTATATGCATATATGCTTTTTATTTCTTTTTATGCTTAATTTCATTGGCTATGTACCCCAATATAATATTGTATAGAAGTTGTAAGAGTGAACATTTTTGTCTTGTTACCAATCTTAGAGGTTAAGCAGTCTTTCATCATTAAATGTGATATTAGTTGTAGGTTTTCATGGATATCCTTTATGAGGTGATAAGTTTTGTGCAGAGCAAATATTGTTTTTTCTTTAAAAATGTGAGAGAATTCACGTGTGAAGCCATGTGACCTAGAGTTTTCTTTGTGAGAAGGTTTGTGACCACAAATTCATTTTAAAAAACCAACAAAATTTTGGGCTGTCCAAGTTATCTTTGTTTTTAATGAGATTTAGCATTATGTATGTTACAAGAAATTTGCATAGTTCATCTAAGTTGTCTAATATATTGGCATAAAATTATTCATAATATTAGTTTATTTCTTTAATACAACTGGATCTGTAGTGATGGCTCCTCTTTCATTAATGACATTGATAATTTGTCTTTTTTCCTGATCAATATGGCTAAAATTTACCAACTTTATCAGTCTTTTCAGATAAGCATCTTTTGGTGTCATTGATTTTTTTCATTCTTAATTTTTTTACTTCTACTTTATGTCTGTTCTTACCTTTATTATTGCCTTCCTTTTGCTCATTTTAGGCTTAATCTGCTGTTGTTTTTATTTTCTTAAAATGAATGCTAGTAAATCAATTGGAGACCTTTTTTCTTTGCTAATATAATAATTTAATGCTATGAATTTCCCTTTAAGCATGGCTTTGGCTGTATTCCACAAATTTTATGTTGTATTTCCATTTGGATTTAGTTCAAATATTTTTATTTAATCTATGGATTATTTAGAAGTGTGCTCTTTAAATTCTGGATATTTGGGCATTTTACAAGTATATTTTTGTTTTAGATATCTAGTTGTGTAGAATTGCATGATGTTCAGATAATGTATTTTGTATAATTTCAGTCTTTCTATATTTATTGAGATTAGTTTTATGGCCCACAATTTTCTTTATGAATGATCTGTGTGCCCTTTAAAGGAATGTATAATCCTACTGCTATTGGGTGGAATGCTCTGTAAATGTTGATTAGTCAAATTGATTAGTAGTGTTGTCAAGTATTCTAGATAATTACTGACTTCTATTTGTTCTAATAATTGTTGAGAAAGTGGTGCTGAACTCTTCAACTACAGTTGTGAACTTGTCTATTTTTCCTTTCACTTCTATTAGTTTTTGATTCTTGTATTTTGATGCTCAGTTAATGTGTGCATTCACATTTAATTTATTACAACCTCGTGATGAATTTATGTTTGTTTTTTTTTTTGTTGGAGTCTCACTCTGTCGCCCAGACTGGAGTGCAGTGGCACGCTCCCGGCCATTGCAGCCTGGACCTACTGGGCTCCAGCAATCCTTCCACCTCAGCCTTCCAGGTAGCCAGAACTACAGGCGTGTGCTACCATGCCCGGCTAATTTATTTTTTTTTAATTGTAGAGATGAGGTCTCACCAAGTTGCTCAGGCTAGTCTCCAACTCATGGGCTCAGGCAATCGACTCCCCTCAGCCTCCCAAAGTGCTGGGATTACTGGCTGAGCCACTGAGAATTTACCTCTTTATTGTTATGTAATATTCCTCTTTATCTCATGTAACCTGGTAATATTTTCTTTCCTCTGAAATCTACTCTTTTGTTTGATAGTAACATAGGCACTCCAAGTTACTTTTTTTATTAGTATTTGCATGGAATCTCTTTTCTATCCTTTTATTTTAACTTATCTATGTCTTTATACATAAAGTGGGTTTGGGTTTTTTGTAGAGACGGTGTGTAGTTGGGTTTTTCCCAGTATTACAATATCTGCCTTTTAACTGTAGTGTTTAGACCATATAGAGCTGATATATTTAGTTATGTTATTGGATTTAAATATGTAGTCTTGCCGTCTGTTTTCTGTTTGTTTTATCTCTTCTACGTTCCTTTTTGCTCTTTATCTGCTTTCCTTTGGATTGAGTATTTTTAATGATTCCATATCATCTCCACTATTGGCTTATTATGCATGCCTCTTTACCCTTTTCTGTGGTTGAACTAGGGTTTACAATGTATATCATTAGCTTATAACTGTCTAACTTCAAATAATATTAAATCATTTTATGTACAGTGTAAAAACTTTACAACAGTACATTTATATTTTTCTTTTCCATCCTTTATGCTATCCTAAATTGTCCTACACATGTTTTATGCTATAGAATATATTGTTACTTTTACTTTAGTCAATTATCAATTAAATAAACAAAACATAGGAAAAATATCTTCTATATTTTACCCATTATTGCCTGCTTCATTCCTTTGTAGATCTGAATTGCCATCTGATATCAGTTTCTTTCTGCCTAAAGAAGTTCCTTTATACTATTTGTAGTGCAGATGTGCTCACAATGAATTCTTTCGATTTTTGTTTGTTTCAAATAAGAATGAGTACAACAAAAAATTAGAGTGATAAAAGTAAATCCCAATATTTTACTACTTGTAATACATTGTAATGTATTTTGCCACCAGTTACAACACAGTTTCAGACCAGATTATTTTTAAAAATCTTGTTCTATGCTGTTTATAAGAAATATACCAAAACATAATGACACAGAAATGCTCGCAGTAAAGCAAATATTAATTGAACCACTAAAGCGTATTAATAGCAGATAAAATATACCTTAAGGTAAAGAACACTATTAGGATTAAAAAGTTTTTTTTACATAATGATCAAAGGAAAATTCAACATAAGACATAACAATTCTGAGCTTTTAAGAACCTAGTAATTTAGCCTCAAATCACATAAATGCAAAAGAGACAGAATTATAAGGAGACATTTCATATCTACAATCTTGGTAGGAGTTTTTTTTGTTTTTGTTTTTTTTTTGAGTTTGAGTTTGAGTCTCACTCTGTTGCCCTGGCTGGAGTGCAGTGGCATGCTCAGGGTCACCGCAGCCTTGACGTGCTTGACTCAGTCAATACTTCCAAGTAGCCAGAACTACAGGCGTGGCTAATTTTTTGATATATTGTAGAGACGAGGTTTCGCCAAGTTGCCCAGGCTGGTCTTGAACCCCTGGGTTCAGGCAATCCTTTTATCTTGGCCTCCCAAAGTGTTAGGATTACAGGCTTGAGCCACTATACCCAGCCTATACATTTCATGGTATATACTTATATATCTTTTATATTATCTGTCTCACAAGGGGTTTGTCTTTGTTTGTTTTGTTTTTTTTTTGAATTGGAGTCTCACTCTGTCGCCCAGACTGGAGCGCAGTGGCCCCTCTCGACCACTGCAGCCTTGACCTACTGGGGCTCCAGCGATCCTTCCGCCTCAGCCTTCCAAGTAGCTGGAATTACAGGCGCGTGCTACCACACCCAGCTCATTTTTTGATTTATTGTAGAGATGAGGTCTCACCAAATTGCCCAAGCGGGTCTTGAACCCATGGGCTCAGGCAATCCACTCACCTCAGCCTTTCAAGGCGCAGGATTACAGGTTGAGCCACCGAACCCGGCTGTCTTTGTTTTTTTTAATGCCACTTCCCCAGGACCTAAAATGCTGCTAGTCCATAGTAGGCATCCTATAACTATTTGTGGCAAAAGTAAATGAATGAAATCTCAAAAAGCATAATACTAAGTGAACAAAGCAAGATGTAAAAGAGTATGGATACCATTCTTGACAGTTTTAAAGCACATAATAATGATGCATAGTTTTTGGATACCTAACGGACATGTGGTAAAATGGAACGTGAGTGTTAATTTCAAGATAGTAACTATTTCTGGGGAGAGGGAGCCGGGCTGTTTTGGGGTAGGGTTTTAGTCAAATGAGTAACATTTTATTTCTTTGAGAGATTGGTTGACCAGATGTACATTTGGCAGAATATTATCATCTATTGTTTTGGATTGTTGAAATATTTCCTAACTTTTGAAAAGTTGCAGATAAATAGATAGAGGAGAGAAATACTATCAGGTCAAGTCCTTATATTAAGGCTATTCCTTCAGTTCAGACACCCAGGCCACATTGGGCATGTGGAATTCTTCACCTTAACCCTGCTCTCCTGAAGGTCACTGGTGCCGCCCTAGGCAATTGTGCACAGGTGTCTCTGGTTCTATTTATGTTGGAAAATCTAATTCTTCTGTGTTTTATTTAATCACGGCCCCTATTTTCCTGTGGGGATCGGGTATCAACTACTGGAAATGAACCCTTCCCCACAGTCAGCCCACGGCGTCACATTCACTAAACAGCGGGAGAGCGGACGGGGGCATCTCGTTTATCAGATGATGGGGGGACAGCAGGCGCAACACACTGCAAGACTGGAGCAGACACAGACATTCACTAACACAGATAAGTTTTTATTGAATTAAGAGGGAGCACTTAGAAGGAAGACCCTGGAGAGTAAAAGGATTAAGTCATTTTGAAACATTTTTCTCCTGTCAAGGGAGCAAATGAAACATCAGTATGGCCATCTGATTCTGATTCACTGGAGCCACGTGGAATGGCAGGCTCCGACAGGCAAGGAGAAGACTTCGCAGGCCACCCCCAGGAAAAGCCTCTACCAATAGGAGTCAGAAACAGCCTGTCTAAGCGACATTTTTATGACCAGAATATCTAGGGAATACATTACTTTGATAACAAGGGAAGGTGGTGTGTAAGATACCACAATCTTTTGTATTCTTTTTTTTCTTTATATTTTTCCTTATTCTATAAGTTTTTCTATTATCATACTTTTTATTTTATTTTTTACTTTTTCAACTCTTTTTTTTTGAGTTGGAGTCTCACTCGGTCATCCAGACTGGAGTGCAGTGGCCGCTCCCAGCCACCGCAGCCTCGACCTGCTGGGCTCCGGCGATCCTTCTGCCTCAGCCTTCCGAGTAGCCAGAATTACAGGCATGCGCTACCATGCCCGGCTGATTTTTTGATTGATTGTAGAGATGAGGTCTCGCTGCCCAGGCGGGTCTCGAACCCGCAGGCTCAGGCAATCCACTCACCTCAGCCTCCCAAAGGCGCGGGATTACAGGCTGAGCCACCGAGCCCGGCTTGTATTCTTAATAATACTATTTTTCTAAGAGCTGTTGATTTGCTTTCCTCCCTTGATAAGTTGCACTAAGGGTGGAATGCTTTACATAAAATGTCCATCTTCTTCACCACAGCCCTATAGTGGTCATTATTTTCTTCAATAAACAGATAAGTCTGTGAAGCTCCAGGTCAATGATGCTGGTCATCGACTGATGGGAGGTGGGGCAGGGGGACTCCATGGGCCACCCCTTCCACACCCCTTGCCTCTTTCCAGTGCCTCTGCCACCAGTCCTCTTCTCACCCCACTCCACACACATTTGAGACTTTTTTTTTTTTTTTTTACAACAAAGCATCTTTTTCTCACATTTCTGAACATGAAGTATCTCCCTACCCCATCCTATGAGCTCACCAAGCGTGATGGAGTATTGAAGGGTTATGGAACTGAAATGAGGGGGTACTATGCAAACTGCTATTTCTATGATTAGAGCCCTCTTCTCCAAGATCTCAGATTGATTCTATTTATAGCTATCTTTTCTAATTTCACTTCCTCGTGGTGTTTCCTGACATCTTGTGAATAGTATGGTTAGCCTTTCCTTTGTATCTTCAAGAGCACAAGCATACTCATTTTAAATTCATTTTGAGGTCGCCTCTATGACATGCATTCACAGGGAGTAGGTTTCTCCATTGACTGTAGGAGCATTGTCTCAGGGTTGCTTTTCCTATGTTCTTTAGCACTTTTGTTTGTAATGTTCTCTGAATTGAGAATTGTTTCTGGTCTCTCTCTCTCTCCCCCTCCTTACTCTTCTTCCCTCCCCCTCCCACTCTCACTCCCATTCTCCCTCCTGTTCTCTCTCCCCCTTATTCTCCCTCCCTCTCCCCCCTCTCCAGTTGTGTGGTTGCCTTATTCCTTTTCCCCACAGGAGATGTCTTGTATCCCTGATTGGGGCTCCGTTCCCTGGTGATGGCTTCACACAGATGCTGGCTCTGCCCCTCTCTGCCTATCTCTGCCTATCTCTGCTTAGCTCTGCTTTCTTCCCCACCTGTAAAGGGCATCATTTTATCAGCCCCACTCTCCCCTTCTCTGCTTCACTTCTTCATCCAATCAGGCTCTGATTTCCTACCAGGAAAATCCCCATGACCAAGCTCCTCCCCCCTCTCCTGGGGCCCCACGGACTCGTGATGTCAGCATTCACCATTGTGTGCTTGTCCAATTTCTTGTCCTTGGACATGTTTATTTTGGTTCTAATTGTGGCTCTGTCTTTTTTATGTAAAGAAAAAATTTATTTAGAACTGCTAGGCTTGGAGAGCAGGGGAGATTCAAAGGATAAACTCACAATATTGCTTTGACCCGAAGCCCAAAAGCTGCTATTAATTTTGTTTAAAGTCTCCAAACAGAAGTAAATGTTTTGTTTAACTGTTTTCCCCACCTCCTTTTATTATTATTTTTTTCACCTAAAAGCAGGATGCAAAACATTCTCCACTCCCTGTGGAAAGTATCCATTTCTGAGGGTATTGGTAAGATGGTCTGGAATTTTTTCAGATTTTGTGGTAGCACATTCAGCTATAATGGGTGGGGTCTCACCCATTCCTGTACTGAGGGGACTGAAAATTGGAGGAAGGGAGGGGGGATGAGAGCTGCATTCCATGCCTTATCTTTAGCATTTACAAGAACCATATAAATGTATCCTGAATCCCTGTGGCAGGAAGAGAGCAGTCAAACCCTTGTGTTCATAGGAAATTCCATGGCTATTTGCTCTGCCTTGTGCTCTGGAAAGAGCTAAAAGGTAAATGGCCAGAGGGAGGTGGCCTCAAGGGCCACTGTGGCTCCCACCAGGCTAGCATGCCCTATCACCCCTTTCAGGCTTCTCCCGGGGTCCTGTGCATAGGGGGGCCAGGATAAGCTGGTGATCTCCTCCAAGCTTGAGTTCTGGCCTTGATGGTTCTGGGGGAAAAGGGTCTCAGGCTGAGCAGACAGGAAGACTCTTCCTACCCAGCAGCTCTCCACTTTCCATATAGAGTTGACACGACATGCAAGTGTGTTCCTCTAGTCCAGCAGCAGTATGGTGCGGAGGCCAACAGCAAGGATGTAGACGTCAGAAGAACCTGAACTCACTGGCTATGCGATTTAGGTTGCTCCGTCTCTCCCAGGCTCAGGCTCCTTGGCTAAGAGTGAAATGGGACCAGGAGTTTCCTGGTTCATGTGAAGACTCTGGTGAAGATTAAATGAAGGGTGCATAGTAAACACTTAGAAGAAGGTAAGTACTCAATGCTGGGTTACTCCTATTTGCATTATTTTTTTGTCTGAGATTATAAAGGACAGTGGGGTCCCATTAGCAGGCAAATCTGTAAGCCATCATTTTTACCCATGAAACAAGTTCCAAGAACAAAACTATGCTTTCTTAATTCCTAATCCCAGCCCCAACAGGGACACTTGTACAAATGAAACTTATTATTTCCATTGCCTGCCTATGTCTCTTAAGTTTCTTGGGTCTTGATTTCTACTCCCTACTTGAAATGCCAGTGTTTTCACAAAAGTCAGTTAAAGAACGAATCTCTTCAGGGACTCCATTGCCTGGTGGGGGAGTGGGAGGTAGCAGAGGGGGGTCCCTGAGGCCCCGGGTGAACCCACATTTTTTTACTCCTTTCCCTCTCCTCACAGCCCCACCGAAAAAAGACTTCACCCAAAGGCAGTGCTAGAAACCATTCATATCTGGCGGACCTGGCTGCATCTGGGGTTTCTAGGGTTCCCTTGGGCTGCCTGCCCTGCCCACTCCATCCTGGAGGAGTTAGGTGGAAAACAGGAAATTGCTTTTCTCTTCACAAATTGCAATGAGCTGTGTGCCACTGTTTTCAATGTGAACCCTGCTTGTTGAAGAGAATAGCTATAAGTGTGGGTTGGGAAGATTTGTGCATATTTTCAAACAAATTTAATCCATACTTTTTGTGCTCCAAGAATGTAAATACGATTAATCTTCAAAATGCAATTAACTTAATTTGATCAGTTGCATTTTTTCCATTTACTAATTATTGCTTCTCTGAGTTGATTATCTTTTTTCCTCCTTGAATCAAAAAGCCACAATCCTTACTCATACATACAGTTTTAGAACTAATTTTTGCACAGTTTGTTCACCTTTTCTAATGATTCTTTAGCTGTGACATGAGAGGTTCTTTAGTTCCCAGGGCCAGGACTGGTGGGGAGAGGAGGGGCTGGGGAGTGTCCAGAAGGATGAGACTACCCTTTGATGCTCTAATTCAATCAACCCAGGTTTTAGATAGCACATTGGACTTCTGCATGGGATTTCTTCTTTATTATTTTTTTATTTTAAGGATGTGGGGTACAATTCAGGGTTAGGTATACAAATGTTTGTTATGCGGGTACACTTGCTGATGAGGTATGCCCCCACTTCCCGTGGCATTTTCCCACTACTGCCAATGCCTTTCTCATAGGATTATGATAGCTGTTCAAAGTCAGCTTATGAGTGAGAACGTGATACTTGGTTCTTTGTTTCTGTAATAGATCATTCAGTATTATAATCTCTAAGTCCATCCAAGTTGCTGCAAAGTTCATAATTTTGTCCTTCTTTATGGCTGCATAATATTCCATTGGGTATATGCACCACATTTTTTTTTATCCAGTCCTTTTCGATGGGAAGCATGGTTGGTTCCATGTTTTTGCTATTGTGAATAATGCTGCAATAAACATACTTGTGCAGGTATCTTTTTCACAGAGTGATTTGAGTTCCTCTGGGTATATTCCTGGTAGGGAAATTGTGGGGTCGTATGGAAGGTCAATTTTTAGATCTTTTAGGAGTTGCCACACTGTTTTCCACAGAGGTTGTATTAGTTTACACTCCCACCAACAGTGTAGAAGTGTTCCCTTCTGTCTGCATCCACTCCAGCATCTGTTGTTTTTTGAGTTGTTGATGATGGCCATCCTGACTGGAGTTAGGTGGTTGCATTTCTTTGATAATTAGTAAGGCTGAGCATTTTTTCTTGTATCTGTTGGATGCTCTTATGTCTTCTTTTGAGAAGTGTCTGTTCATATCTTTTGCCCACTTTGTAATGGGGCTGTTTGCTTTTTCCTTTTTGGCACGTTGGAGTTCCTTGTAGATCCTAGATGTTAGGCCTTTGTCAGGTATACAGTTGGCAAATATTTTTTCCCAGTCTGTGGGCTGTCTCCCTGCTCTCTTGATGGTTTCTTTGGTTTTGCAGAAGCTTTTCAGTTTGATGAAGTCCCACTTGTCTATCTTATCTCTTATGGCATGGGCACTTGGGGTTTTGATCAGGAATTGGTTGCCAGTTCCAATTTCCGTAAGGGTGTCTCCTGCATTTTTGTAGTTTGAGGTTTTACATTTAGGTTTTTGATCCATTTAGAGCTGATTTTTGTGTATGGTGATAGGCAGGAGTCTTGTTTGAATCTTCTGCATGTGGCCAGCCAGTTTTCCCAGCATCATTTACTGAATAGGTTTTCCTTTTCCTGGTGGTTGATGGTAGAGGCTTTGAAGGAAGAATTCTATTCTTCTCAAACAGCTATTCTAATGTATTTTATGTGTGCCCTCATCTAATGAATCATTAGTGTGTGTGACTAAAATGATGTAACATTTAGTCAGACAGAACTCTTATGATGACATGAGTGGCTCCTCTTTGAAGTTACCATGTGAAGACAATGTAGATGTATCCCAACGATGTTGTCACTTCTCAAAAATTTCTTGGCATTTTTTAATAATTTATTTTGGGACTAAATGGATATTTCTTTGGTTATTTTTACTAGAGACAAAATCTCATACATAAAAAGGGTGTAGAAAATAATACATCTATTTTCTGAGGAACAAAGAAAGCACATGTAAAATTTACTCTGCAAAATGTGACATATTAAACAAATGTTATGTCTATAAAAATTCTCTGTGGATAGGGTTAGGTTTTTGAAACAATTCAAAATAATTCTGAATTACAGCTGTCAAACACGATAGATAATCAAGCTCATTAATATGGCAAGTGGTCCAAAGACAATAGAGTTGACTTTCCTGGTGGCTTACTCCTTCCTCTAAAGTCAATTTCAAAAGAAGGCATCCTTCAAGGTTCGAATAATATTGCAGGATGATCTTTCTGAAAGGCACCTTTGGTGAATATGCCCTGCTTGTGGGTCCCTTTGGAGGTTGTGGGTCCCCTAAGGCAGAGAATGTCTCTAATTACTGTCCCCAGAACCTGGCACAGTGGCTGGCAGGAGGCAGGCTGGCAGGTATGCAATGGGTGCTGGTTGAAACAAAGCTTTATCAAGGCTAAGTGTGTACATATTTTCAGAAATTTTGGTTTCTGAGGCTGATTTTGTGAATAGCAACCTATACTTGAAGCCTTAAATTATCTTCATATCTTTGTTCTTTTTTTTAGATGTTTTCAGATGAGGGGTCTTGACCCAGAGAATCTAAGTGACTTAATCACTGTTACGTAGCAAGCATTTGGCAGAGTGAGGACCAAACCTGCAGCACTGATTCCCAGTCCAGTGCTCTCTGCACCTGACCTTGTTGCCGGACCCAAGCCGGCTTTGTGGGCTTATGACCTGTTTTCACCCAGGGCTTCCTGCTTGGTTGGTGCCCTGCAGTCACCTTGAAATTCTTAATAATTTTTTAACAAGGGGCCCTACATTTTTATTTTGTGGTAGACCCTACAAATGATGCAGCCCATCCTGCCAGTACCTTTGTGGGTAGAGTCAAAGATGAGGCATTTCCCCCTGGAGAAGTGTGTTCCTGAACCATGACTTCCTAGCACTCTAGCTTCAGATCAAAGACAGAAGCTGACAGAAGAGGAGGGTCATCCTGGGCTCTCGACCCTGGCTCTGAGTTCTAATTGCTGCCTCATTCTACAAACACCCGAGCTGTCTGAGGGCTTCCTTTCAGCTGCCTGCAGGGCAGACCAGGCTAACACCCCCCAGGAGCCAGTCCCAGCCTCCTCGCCCTCAGTTGTGTTCTGAACCATTTCCTAAGATCCCCAGCAGGGCAAAGCCAAGTTGCCCATGGTGGTAAGTGGCTATGAACCTAGTGTTAGCACCTTCCTTCCCTTCCCTGTCTTTCTTCCCATTCCCATGTGGCTGTTTTCTGTACTACCTGCCAAATAGGCCACTTGTATCCAAGTCCTTGTCTCTGAGGTTGCTTATTCGAGAATCTGTCTAAGGTCTGTAGTACCAGAAGAGGTCTTGAAGACAGAAACTGCAATTGGGATTCTGGGATTGGATCACTTGCTGGCCAGTGGTGATGCCTTCCAGGATGCTGTGGCATCTCACTCACCAAGGATGGAGATGAGCTCCAGGCAGAAAGTAGGGTACACAGACCTATGCAATAGCTCTAGTGATGGAAAGATACAGGGTAATAATCCCTTTAGGGAGTGGCTGTAGCTGCCTAGCAAGCTCAAGAGAAAAATATCAGGCTCAGGCCAGGCAATGGTCAACTCAAGGCACCATGCAAAAGCCAGAGACCTCCATAGAAGTTCTTAGAGTCCCTCATCTCCTAGTCACAGAGGGATGCTGAAAGTCAAGCCCAAGTTGGGTTGCAAAGATGGTGGAGGCACAAAGTCCTAGCAGGTTTCATTTGCTAAAGTCAGGATCCTGCTAGAGAAGGAGTGGAAACCAGAGCCTGTGATGGAGCCTTTAGGAACAGGCAAGAGTGGCTCCCTCCTTGTCCTACAGGAGAGAACTGCCCCACTGCCTGGACAGGGGCTGAGGCCTTTCAGGAGATGTGCATTTCCCCCATGGTCTCACCTGCCTTCCTGCACAGCTTTGAGTCCAGTAACGGGTCATGACACAGCCTGACCTGAGCATGGAAGCACCGTCCCATCTGCTGTAAGGAGGGAGCCATCCTCTATGTGCTGCAGGGCCTGCCTCAAGAATGCTGACAAGGACTGGTTAGAAATGCCTGGAAATGGTTCTGAGGACCAGGGAGGAAGGAACACTAGTCTGGTCAGGGGAGAGCTTATTGATGTAGTGTCATGCTTCTGTGACTCAGGGTTTTATAGAGGGGCCCAAAAAACCCCAGAATTATCTGGGGGTAGACCCCTAGTGGTACAGGCTTCTCCCACTAGGCAAGCGTTCTAGGAACACTTCAGCACCAGTGTACCAGATAGCATTGTGGTGAGAGGATCCATTCAACTTCAGTGAATTTTTTATTAGAGATTCTTTCAGTGCATTTGCTCATTTCATAATGGATGATTTACAAGTACACCTGCCCACACTGTGCTGAGTGTTCAGCAGTTTTTGACCAAAACCAGCATGACTCCCATGCCCTACCATTCCTGTTCACTCGATCTCACCTTGAATAACTTTTTGTTTGTTTCCCAGGATGAAAAAAGTCTCAGAGGGAAACATTTTGCTGATGTGGAAGAGGTGAAACAAAAAATGGCGGAAGCACTAAAAGGCATCAAAACTGACGAGTTTAAAAATTGTTTTGAGCAGTGTAAAAAGTGTCTTGATAGGTGTATTACGTCAAACGGAGTACTTTGAAGGTGTCTAAAGTTTCTAAAGTTTAAGCATGTAAGAATAAATACACAATTTT
This sequence comes from Carlito syrichta, assembly GCF_000164805.1. Classification (NCBI taxonomy): domain Eukaryota; kingdom Metazoa; phylum Chordata; class Mammalia; order Primates; family Tarsiidae; genus Carlito; species Carlito syrichta. The sequence continues at coordinate 38,618 of NW_007252086.1, forward strand.
TCATAAATAAATTCTGGGATTTTGGGGTTCCCCTCTTGTACAACCTGGCAAGGGCACCTGAACCTGGTCCTGTCCACTCCTGAAATGACTTCTTGACACTCAGAAACAATGACCCACAATCAGTGAGGTGGAGATTCTGGAACTGCTTTGTCAGAGTATCAGGAAGGGGTGAACACCCCCAAAGAGGTGAAAACATTAGCATGGATTTATTAGGTAAGTTCAGGAGGGCTGAAAGGGTGCTCCCTTCATTAACGTGATGAGGAATGTGCTAGTGGGGGCCCACCAGAACCATGGACAGGCTCAATGGTGACCATCCCCTAGAGGCCATGGTAGGTGGTAGGAGATGCTGTTATGGAACTCGGCTCTCCCGTATAACACGTACAGCCGAAGGCCTCGGCAGCAGAGTCCAGATAGCAATACTTAAACGCGAGAGGCAAATAATTGCCATAACAGGTGAGTAAGGCCACTGGGGACATTGGCTCACAGAGATCTTTGATGTTGGGGAAAAGATCATTGTGTTCCCAGTGGCAAGATAAAAAGAAATCTGTAGGATATTGCTTGATTTATGCTACTAAATGAGATCACAAGACAGTGAGCAGAAAGTGGATGTCAGTTAATGTGTGGAAAGTAGCTGTCCCTTGCCGAGTGTACAAGACTGATCCTGTTCTTGGACCCAGAGACCAATAAAAGAGGAGGTAGAGTTTCCCTGAGGAAGAACCCAGCAACATCGGTGAGTGTATAAATCGATATTCCATTAATTCTTCCCCAAAGGAGCCCATAGCCACTTCTAAAATATATACTCTGGGAGAAAGGGAGCATTCAGATTTTTCAAAGAGTTTTGGATACAGGGTCTGAGCTAACACTGATTGTTTATCTCTGGTTAGGTAACAAGACACCATGATATTAGTGGCTGAAAGTGACAAGTCATCATTTCTTATCTCTCACTCTTTCTTAGGTTAGGAACGTGGGAGCGATGTGATTGGTTAATTCTGGCTTGGCGGTTCTTGTGAGAGTGTGTCAGGTGTCAGCTAGGATTGTAATTGCTTAAAAGCTGAACTTGGCCTACAGGATCCAGTTCCAAGGTGCCGCATTCACATCCCTGGCAAATCGGTGCAGACAGTTGATTCCTCCCCGTGTGGATCTCTCCACGCGCCTGCCTTGGGTGTCCTCATAATATGACTATTGATTTCGCCTAGAATGAGCAATCTAAGAAGGAGATATTCAGACAGAGCTGTGTCATTTTGGAAGTGATATATCATCACTTCTGTCATATTCTATTTATAAGAGGCAAGCCACTATGCCTAGTTTACATTTGAGGGGAGAGGAATTATAATTCACCCTTTACTTTTATTTTTTATTTATTTAATTTTTTGAGTTGGGGGGATCTCACCCTGTCACCCAGTCTGGAGTGCAGTGGCATGATCACAGGTCACCATAGCCTTGACCTCCTGGACTCAGGTGATCCTTCCACCTCAGCCTCCCCAGCAAAAATGCCTGGCTTTTTTTTATTTTTGTAGAAACTAGGTCTCATGTTGCCCAGGCTAGTCTCAAACTCCTGGACTCAAGTGATCCTCTTGTCTTGGTCTCGCAAAACTTTAGGATTACAGGCATGAGCCACAGCTCTCAGTCTACCTTTTTATTTTTTGAGACAAGGTCTTGCTCTGTCACCCAAGCTGGAATACAGTGGTACAATCATAGCTCACTGAAGACTTGAACTCCTGGGCTCAAGTGATCCTCTCACCTTATCCTTCTGAGTAACTGGGACTACAAGCATGTGCTACCATGCCCAGCACTTTTTTTTTTTTAAAGTAGAGATGAGAGGTTCTCACTATGTTGCCCTGGCTGATCTTGAACTCCTCGCCTCAAGCAATTCTCCTTCCTCTACTTTCCAAAGCTTTGGGATTACAGGCATGAAGCACCATACACAGTCTTATATTTCACCTTTTGAAGGGAGGAGAGTCAAAGAATGTATAAGTAGATTTTAAAACCACCATACAATGAAACCCAAATGCTATCATGCTCCTCCTGTGAGTGTGGTGGCATATAGAGGCTAGCTCTTAGAGACCTGGTTCAAAGATATTTCTCAGTGGGTCAAATGGATCCATGGATCTGTCATCAGATGACATGATTATTTACACACTAAATCACTGATCACTGAGTGAGTAATTGGGTTATGTTTACCTCTGGAACTTTAATGTTGGTTGATCTATGGAGAAAAAGCCATTATGGTAGAACAGTTTAATAGTGGAAGTTTCTCACATCAATCTCCCATTCCCATCCAAAATAGTAAATTAGAACAATACTGCATCCTGGGTGAAAGGCGAACATTAGCGAGCAGGGTGATGGTCTCCATTGTATCCCCATTTAACTCATCTGGAAGCTGCCATTCTGATAGGACATTTGAATGCCCTCTCAAAGACACAGTAAAGGCAACAGGAGGTTCTGTCCTTCAGGATGCAGTAAATGCTTTGAACCAATGGCCATTATACGGTGTTGGGTCCCCAAGGGATAGAATAATGGGTCCGAGAACCAAGAGAATGAAGTGGAAGTCACTCCTCTCACCATCACTGCCAGAAAGCTAGTTGGGCAGCTTGTGCTTCCTGTACCTGCAACTTCTGGCTCTGCTGGACTAGATGTCCTGGTGCACAAGGGAATAGTAACCTGAGTCTCAGACTTTTCCATGGTGAACAGATGGGTTCCCTCCCAGGCAGCAATACAGGACAATAGAAGCACTGACCGAGAGTAAGGGGAATCTGGTAGAGAGGAATTTGATGAATATCAATTATGGCCTCAAGACCAAGAGTAGCAACAAGTACTCTTGCTTGTTTCATTAACTCATTTGTTGTAAGTGTTCTCTTTTCTTGTTTTCTAATTTGTTTTTAGAAGCTATGACCAGCTGGAAGAATGATCAAATAGAGTAAACCAAGCATAAAGTAGCTCTGAGGAGTGCAACGGGTGGAGTGTTGTGGGATGACTATGTGGACTGGGAGATGACATCTTGGCATCCCTCCCTCATTCCCTGCAGTACATACTAATAGGGTCCTACTGAAATCCCTATGATCCACTAAGATTCCAAATGACCATCATGAACTGGATGTTATCTGATTCTCCAAGCCTTTGCATTGGGCGTGTAGAGCAGCACTCCATCATCAGAAGGAAGTCGTGGGTAGATGATCGGGCTGAAGCAGCCTCTGAAAGCACAAGTAAGTTACATGAAAAAGTGGCCCAAGTGCCCATTGTCTCCACTCCTGCTCCACTGCCATTTTTCTCCCAGGCTGCACCTATGGCCTTGTGGGGAGTTCCTTACAATCAATTGACAGAGAAAGAGAAGACTCCAGCTTGGCTTACCAATAATGTGCACAATACACAGGCACCATCTGAAAGGGAACAGCTGCAGCCCTGCAGTCCCTCTCTGGGACATCCCTGAAGGACAGTGATGAAGGGAAAACCTCCCAGTGGGCAGAACTTGAAGCAGTGCCCTTGGTTGTTCACTTTATTTGGAAGGAGAAATGTCCAGATGGAAGATTATATACTGATTTGTGGGCTGTGGCCAATGGTTTGGCTGGACAGTAAGGAACTTGGAAGGAACACAACTGGAAAATTGAGGGCAAGGAAATTTTGGGAAGAAGTATGTGTATAAACCTCTCTGATGGTCAGAAAACATGAAGATATTTGTGTCTTATATGAACATTCACCAAAAGTGTGTCCTGAGCATGGGAGGATTTTAATTATCATATGAATAGGATGACCTAGTTTGTGGATACTAGTCAGCTTCTTTTTCCAGCCACCCCGTCATTGCCCAGTGGGCTCATGGACAAATGGCCATGGTGGTAGGGCTGAAGGCTGTGCTAGGCTCAGCAACGTGGACTTCTACTCACCAAGGCTGACCTAGTTGTGGCTACCACCCAATCTCCTGCAGCAAAGACCAACACTGAGTCCTCAATATGGCACTATTCCCCAGGGTGATCAGCCAACTATGTGGTGACAGGTTGGTGATATTAGATTGATTCCATCATGGAAGGGCAGCTTTTTATTCTCACTGGAATAGATACTTATTCTGATTACAGATTTGCCTTCCCTGTACATGGTGATTCTGCCAAAACTATCATTCATGAGTTACAGAATGCTTTTTCCAGCATCATGGTGTTCCACATAATATTACTTCTAATACAGGAAATCACTTGACAACAAAAAAAGTGTGGCCATGGGCCCATGCTCATAGAAGTCACTGGTCTTACCATGTTTCCTCAGTCTGAAGCAGCTGGCTTTATAGACCAGTGAAACGGCCCTTTGAAGACGTAGTTACAGTGCCAGCTAGGTGGAAATACCTAGTAAGGCTGGGATAGGATACTTCAGAAAGCTGTAAATGTTCGAAATCAGTATCCAATGCATGGTGCTGTTTCTCTCATAGCCAGGATTCACAGGTCCAGGAATCAAGGGGTGGAACTGGGAGTGGCACTACTCATGATTTCTCCTCATGTCACACTAGCAACATTTTTGCTTCCTTTCTCCATGACCTTATGCTCTCCTGGCCTAGAGGTCTTAGTTCCAAAGGGAAGAACATTTCCACCAGAAGACTCAACAATGATTCTATTGAACTGGAAGTTAAGATGGTCATGATAGGTGTTACCAGGCCCTGTGATGAATGTCAATGGAAAACTAGAGCAACCCAATCCAGGTAGGACTACTAATGACCCACATCCTTCAAGAATGAAGGCTTGGGTCACCCTACCAGGTAAACAACCACAGTCAGCTGAGGTGCTTGCTGAAAGCAAAGGGAATTCAGAATGGGTCATGGAAGAAAGCAGTTATGACCACGTGGTCAGTTACAAAAACAAGGGCTGTGATTGCCATGAATATTTCCTCCTTAGTTTGTTATGAATACATTTCTGTGTACACACACACACATGTCTTCTTCCCTCTCATTTCCTTATTATTCTCATCTCTTATTCTCTTATCATGTTACATAAGATGTGTTGACTTTATATCATAGTATTTAAGAATTGTTATTTTTAAAGAATTGTTATATGGGACATCAAGAAGAAGAGTAAACATCACTCAAAGACTTTATATCCTCTCCTGGGGAAGGGGTGAGAGCATTTTCTATTGTATGCAGGATAGTTATATCATGATAAGTGGAATTATGACCTTGTTGGTATCTTTATTTGAAGATAATATATGGTTTAAGAGTACATATGGGTGTCTAGTAGACAAGGGGTGGGCTTATAAGATTGTTAATTTTATGTGTCAACTTGACTGGGTCATGGGATGCCCAGATATCTGATAAAACATTATTTCTGGGTATGTATATGAGGATGTTTTTGGAAAAGATTAGCATTTGAATTGATGGACCAAGTAAAGCAGATGGCAGGTACACTGATGCTGATGAGTTCCTAGAACTCTTACCTAGTGGGGAAGCCTGTGTTACAAGGGACCCATCTTCCAAAAAGATAACTCTGGTTTTGTTGGGTCTCCCAATAATACATTATTTGTCTGTTTTCCCGGAGAACCCTGACTAATAATACAGGGTCCTACTGCAAGCTTCCATAACTCCTTGCCTTAGGGCTTGCTTGAGGTCTGTGTGTGTGTGTGTGTGTGTGTGTGTGTGTGTGTGTGTGTGTGTGTGTGTGTATGCCTTTGTGTATATGTGTCTCTGTATGTGTATGGATGTGTTCACATGTGCCATTCACTCTATCTCCCATCTCCTTCCATATGCCAGCCAATCCTCAACCCTCCACACCTCCACTCAAGAGTTTGTAAAATAAGAGAGTTCAGTTGTATCATTTCCAAGGTCCTTTCCAGGTCCATCGTTGAAAATCAGACAGCTTGGGTCAGACCTAAAAAACGGGGATTTGCAGCTTCCAGGAAGGGCAGAGAGTGGGAAAGCAGACCCTGACTGCTAAGGGGTGGGATGGCTGAGAAGGGGCACCTTTAGCATGTGAAGGAGCAGAAGAAGCCTGCAGGGCTGATGTTGTAAATGTCCTCTTGCCTTCTTACAGCTACCATTTTGTCCTCTGGGTGAGAGCACTTGGCAAATTCCAGAGAATGGACAAGAGATATAGCACTTGCTAATGAGCCACTGCCAGAGTCTTTGAGAGGCCCAGGAAGCAGCTTGACAGGACAGGCACACCTAGAGATATTATGAGTTTGATTCCAGACCACTACAATAAAGTGAATATTAAAATAAAGCAAGTCACACACATTTTCTGATTTCCCATTGCATATAAAAGTTATATTTACTCTATACTGTAGTCTATTAGGCATGCAATAACATTATGTATAAATAACAATGTACATACCTTAATTAAAATACTTTATCTCTAAAAGATGCTTAAAAAATCATCTGAGCCTTCAGCGAGTCATGTTTTTGCTGGTGGAGAGTCTTGCTTTGATGTAAATGGCTGATCAGGGTGGTGGTTGCTGAATGTTGGAGTGATTTCTTAAAATAAGATAACAATGAAATTGGGCACATTGATGGACTCTTTCTCTCATGAAAGGTTTCTCTGTATCATGCGGTGCTATTTGATAGCATTTTACTCAAAATAGAACTTCTTTCAAAATTGGAGTCATCCTCTCAAAGTCTACCACTGCTTTATCAACTGCATTTATGGAATATTCTAAATCGTTTGTTGTCATTTCAACAATCCTCCCAGCATCTTTACCAGTTGATTCCATTTCAAGAAACCACTTTCTTTGCTCATTCTTAAGAAGCAAGTCCTCATCCATTCATGTTTCATTATGAGATTGTAGCAATTCAGTCACATCTTCAAGATCCACTTCTGATTCTAGTCCTCTTGTTATTGTAACAACATCTGCAGTTATTTCCGCCACTGATAAATACTTTAAAGTGTTTCTAGTGGTTATCTTCATAATTCTAAATCATATATATGTGTGTATATATATGTATGTATATGTGTGTGTGTATATATATATATATATATATATCTTGATTCTCCCACCATAGATGGTGTCTGAGACCTCCACTCAAAGAAGGATAAGGGATTGAGTACGTTTTCACTAACTCTCATAAATCCTGTTTCTAGTCCCCAGTTTTTGATACATTATCCTTTTGGGTTTTCTTGTGGTTAACTTTTAGCTTTAAATAACATACTTCAAGCTTTATCTCCTAAAGCATTTTTTAAGGTGGAAAATTTCAATCATATACAAAAGTAAAGTATAGTAAACTCCGATATACCTGCACCCAGCTTCTATAATAAAACCTTAGTAAATCTTGTTTCATCCATATCTCCATTTGCTCAATCTTAAACATTATATCACTTGATCTGTGTATTTTAGTATGCATTTCTTAAAAATAAAGACTCTTGAAAATAACCTCCATGCCATTTCCACACCTAAAAAAAATTAGTTACTGTTGAATTTTTACTGTCTCATTTTTTTTTCAGTTTGTTCAAATCAGGATCTAAATAAAGTTCTTATACTACAATAGTTTCCTAATCTGTTTATTTCTACCCACTGCAATGTAATTTTTTGAAGAAATTGGGTTGTTTGATTTGTAGCATTTCCACTGTCTGGATTTTGATGATTGCAGCTCAGTGATGTCATTCAACATGTTTTCCTATCCCTTGTATTTCTTGTAAATTGGTAAGCAGATCTAGAGTTTTGCTGAGATAGAGATTTAATTTTCTGTCAAGAATACGTTATACGTAGTGCTGTGACCTACCAGGAGGTATGCCATGCCTAGCTGTTACTCTGAATGATTCCAGCAGCCTGGATCCTTTCATTCATTAAGGGCAGTGATATTTTCTCAGTCCGTATTCCCTTAATAGTTGGAATGCTGTTATAGAAAGAAATTTCTCCTTGCCTATTTGGTTATTCTAAGACATAGGAAAAGCAGGAATAATTGCTTGACTCTTTTAATTGCTTTAAGACTTGTTTCAGTACCAGTTTTTAAAATGATAAGTTGGATCCCTACCATCCTCTGATGGTTACCACTGAGTTTCTTTTTCTCTTAGTATCATGATAAACTCATGTGTTTCAAACCATGACATTTCGATCCTTATTGGTGTTCATAGTGTCCTATCTTTGGCCAAATAAAAGCAGCTTCTTCAGGTTCATTCTGGAGTCCTGACTCGGAGAGTCTTTGGTCCCATCCTTATTTTCTGATATGAGTAGATGTCCCAGTCTCATGGGACACATTTGTGGATATCCCAGGCCTGGATTAACTATTTCTCCAAGAATTTCTAGTTACATGAAGTAGAAAATGGTATTTAGAAATAATATTAGGGCATTTGAGTGCTCATTGCTATCAGTGCAGTTACTGTTAAAGTTTTATTCATAAATTCATGAAATTCATATTATACTTATTAACTCTTCCATAAATAAATAAGAAATTAGCACACCTTCATTTTTCCCATTTTTTCTTCAATCCTGTCAACTTCTTCTCCTTCTTTTTTTTATTGAGTTGTATTCTCACTCCGTCGTCCAGGCTGGAGTGCAGTGGCACCAGCGTCGACCTGCTGGGCTCCGGTGATCCTTCTGCTTCAGCCTTCCAAGTAGCCGGAACTACAGGTACACGCTTTCATGCTCAGCTAATTTTTGATTTATTGTAGAGATGAGGTCTCATCAAGTTGCCTGGGAAGGTCTCGAACCCATGAGCTCAGGCAATCCACTCACTTTGGCCTCCCAAAATGCTGGGATTACAGGCTGAGCCACCAAGCTGGCCAGCTCTCTCAACTTCTATCAGTTGTAACATTACTTTTTACATCTTCAAGGCTTGTAACATTACTTTTTACATCTTCAAGACTTGTAGCCTTGACATTTTGTTCTGTGACTATAACCTCCCTCACTTTGTCTATAAAATGATTATAAAGCTGTGAACCAGAAAAACAACATTTACAAAATTACCATGATGTAAACATCATCTACTGATGAAACTCCAAAAAAGATATGACTAGATTCATATAGCAAAAGAAATGTAACACTATTTCACTATATTGGGCTGCTGGAAAGAAAACTTTGTTAACCACAAGGCCAAATGGATTATTTTTACAACTCCAGCCAAATTGCTTAATATCATGCCATTTTAAATTCTGCTTCATATTTGTACTATAACATTGTGCAGCTACTTATGTTCCCTGGAATTTCGAGCTGTTTTATTTCTGTTATTGTTATTGACAGAAGAAACAAATGCCTTCATCTGATCAAAATTTCTAGATTCCTAATCACAAAATTACATATAACTCACTTGCATTTTGAAGACATACATGGTGGCATCCTTTGATACTTCTCATTTGAATTTTGACCTATATTTTTCTAGACCTGCTGCAGAGTTTCCAGCTAAAATTTATTTTCACGCATTTCAAAGTTGCTTTTTCTTTTGCTGAGTCACAGATATTCCTGTTTCTTTGATGGAACACATCTTCAAATACTTTTTTTAATTCTTTGAAAGGTTTATGGAAGATGAACTTCGTGATTCCTTCTTACCTAAATCTGACTTTTTCTCCCTCCTATTTGATTGATAGCTTGACTGGGTATAGCTTTGCAGATTTGAATTGTTTCTCACTTAGGATCATAAATGAGTTTTTCTGTTGTCTTCTTGTATCTAGTGTTGTCAATTATAAATCTCATATCTATCTATGTGACAACTCTTTTCATAAACTGCCCAACATTTAGTCTTTCCTTCTTACAAACCCTGAGTTTATTCAAGTATTAAGACTACTATTTTGAAGAAGAACGGTCCTCTCTCCAGCTCTGGACAGGGATTCATGATTCATTTCACAATCCACTTTTCTCTTTTGTGATTGGTTTAGGAACGGCTTTTGGATTTTCTGCTTGAGGGGGTGACGATTCTAAATTGTTGCAGCAGCCATCCTGTGACCACGAGAAGAGCAAAATGTTAAAAGTAGAAGAGTAGAAAGATGAAAAGAACCTGAGTTATTGATGATGTAACTGAGTAGTTGAATTAACCATCCCTTAAAACGACTTAATTTTGTAGATAGATTTTAGATTGTCTTAGTTTGAGGATCACTTTGCCTCTTGAAGAGATTATTTTTTATTATGATTCATAACTCTTATTTTGAATCTTTGGCACCTGAATTTGGCTGATCTTTATGTTAAAGTAATTCAGGCCAAATGTTCCTCCCATGTCTTCTTTTAGAGGGATAAGGAGCTACAACAAAAGAATGCCTCTCTACAATAAATTTGATAGACTTGCAGAACTGAAAAGGCTGTCAAGAGTTAATTTAGTCCATTGCCTTAACTCTGAACAGGCCTGAGGAGAAACTACCCCATACAATTGCTTCATATGCTTTTCATAGACACAGAAATGTCATCACCTTCCTCGCTGTGGTACATTCCAGCATGTCGATGCCAAAGATGGAGGCCACGGCGTCGGAATTTTATCCTGAAATAAATGTGGTGGCATTTGTCCTGATAGAACCAGTTTTCACTAGTGAGTAGAGGCATCTCTTGCTTCAAGAAAACCAACTAATGGGCAAATGTTTAAGATTGAAAGCTACAAGGAAGTGAGAGTTTGAACTGCAGAATGACTTGTTTTGTAAAAGCTTTCCTAAAAGGTTCTTTCATGCATAGAGCTCACTAAATGCAACTTCACTTTCAAAAATAAAATCTAATGGAAAATGTGTTTTAAGCGAAAATACCATCCGTTTTTCTAAAACCCCTCTATTATGCAGTGGCTGTGGGAAAGCCTCCACCTTGGGAGTGGCCCTTGCCTCTGTCCACACAGGGACTTTCCCAAGGTGGGGATAGGCTCAGCTACCCTAATTCCTTCCACATGGAGGCTATGACCATCTGCAGTTGTAAACCACAATTCTTTGGCACGCAAGTCCCAGATGGTGCTTTGAGTTTCAGGCCCATATTGCACGCAGATTTCTACCACATGTGTGGTTTCATTTTTTTTTTCTTATTGTTACTCAACACATAGAAAAAAAGTAGATAAATACACAACAACAACAAACATCACTCATCCCCAAGATTGTTAATATTTTGGCACTTATCCTTCTAGATGTTTCTGGGCATATTCATTTATAGATAAAACTTCATTTTTTTCTCGTACGGTAGCCTTTGTGTCTGTGCCACGCACACCATGACTCACAGGTGACCTGGGCATACCTCTCTGACCAGGCTCATGAACCTAACAGCTTGGTTAACTGCTGTTCACCAAACAAAGGGGAGAGTGAGGAACCATTGGACCCCAGAGCTGTCATGTGCTGCTAACTGACGTTCTGCATGTTTCTCTTGTCTTACACAAGCTTTCCGGGATGGTACCTGACCCCCTCTTTGCAAATGAGGAAACTGAGACTTAAGCTGAGACTGAATTTAAACTCAGACTGATTTGACTCCAAAGGCATGATTTCGATGGTGCCACAGCGCCTCCAGCTAGGCAGCTGCAATGACCTCTAGGTCAGAGGGACTTGAGGTACTGGTAGCAGGGGATGGAAGATGCAGGCAAGAAGAAGAAAGAGATGCCTGGGCCTGCCTTCTCCTTCTGTGATGTCAGGAAGGGGATCCCAACAGCCAGAGCTAAGCCTCAGTCGGAGAGGCAGGGTCAGGGTAGAGGAGTCGGGAAGTGGAATGAGTTCCTTTGGGAAGGGGCTGCTAGACTGGGGAAAGTCTGACAAAAGTTGGTTTTCACCGTGGAGTCTCCCAAGTTCCTGCAACCCTCTCAGGGATTCCAGACCCCACAATAAGACTCTATACCAGAGTACAGGTATCCTCTCTGTCACAAATCCCATAGCTAGATCTCTCCAAATGTGTTCTTTACTGGAGCTAAGGAAATGCATTCACAGTGTTGGTTAATAGAGATTATCAGTTCAATGGGGTTCTTGATCCCAAATATTTGCATTTCAACAGCCTTGTTGGCACTGGGTGCTGGAAATACAAAGATGATGCCACCTTCTCTTAAGCAGCTGTTACAGTGGAGAGACAGACATTTTAATGAGTGAATGCGACACAAGGGGATATGAGGTATGCGCAAAGAGTTCTCCAAGGTTTTTGTTGCCCCTGGACAGGTGGGTGAGTGTAGCACTGGAAGGAGATGTTTGAATGGGGCTTTGAGGTCTGTGTAGGAGATGTACATCGGGCTGAGGGGTCATTGGGCAGGGAAAGCAGCATAATCAACGCCTGGAAGCAATGATAATCAGCCTGCTCTGGCTGGATAAAGTCAGCAGAGGCCAGGGGACTGGGCTGGACTGTCATCATAAGACATTGAGGCTGTATCCTGTGGACAGCTGGCCCCATCAGACTTGAAATTGTTTGAAGCGGGGGGAGAGATCTAATCTGATTTATGTTTTGGAAAGATATTCATGGTAACAGTGAGGAGGCTGGATGAGTCACTTGGAGAAAAAGAGACCATATTCCAGAGAGTTCAGTGATGTGAACTCGTTCAGCAGGTGGTGAGGGTGAGTTTGGGTCAAGGAGGCCTCTTCCCAGGATTCCAAGAAAGACTAGCTCTGGCCTCAGGGAAAGGAAAGAACCATGCGGAAACGGAGGGAGTGGTGTTTCATCCCCAGAGAGTTGAGAGAAAGCAGCCAGGCCTCCACCCCAGCCCTGGTCCCTGCCCTCAGGATCTGCGGTCAGCACCTGTTGCTGGGGCGAGGGTAGGCTGCCTTCACAGAAGGCCATCCAAAACCTCCTTTAGTCACGCTCCCAGTAAATCCTGAGACTGGCCAGTAGGGGGCGCTGGCCTGGGCCTGTCAGAGCAAGGCCCTGGATGCCCTTTCCTGTGTTAGCTTTCATTAGAACCATCAAGCTTTGTATGACTCTTCCGCTTCCCGAGGTGGGGAACACCACAGGAAACAGGCTCTGGGGTGATTTACTAGGTTCTGGGCTGGACCAGGGCGGGTGTCTGACCCAGAAAGAAAGCCAGTCACAGGCTTTGAGGATCTTCCTGGGGTGAGAGCCAGCAGGGGTGGGCATGGCCTGCTAAACAGCTCTCGGGCCAAATAATTGATTTTAAAATGCAGTTAAAGAGACAGTGGGGTGTCCTAATTAAGGGCAGGGACTCTGCAGCCAGACTAGGGGTTCAATCCCAGCCCTGCATCTACCTTTGCTGCGTGCCTTGGGGCAGACACATTATCTCTCTGTGCCTCGGTTTTCACATCTGTAATATGGGGGCAATAATGACACCCACAGTGTAGGTTTGTTTTGAGGATTAGATGAGTCCCTACATCTGTAGTATTTAGTGCCATGGCAGCATTTGCTTTACGGGAGACCCCGGGTGGCCTGAGCTCTCAGGAAGTCAGCCCACCAGACCTGTCCTGACCGGTGGCTCTTCCTTCCCTGGTCCAAGGTAGGCGGCAGCTGCACCCTCAGAAGCCACTCGTCTCTCTCCCCCCACTTCCTGCAGATGCCAGGACAAACCAATGCCCAGACACACCCAGAGAGAGGACAGGAGTGGGTGCCACTGCCTCAAACCCCACCCCCGCAGATCACTCCTTGCCTGGAACTTCAAAGTGGTTTATTTTGTTCCTTTTGCATTTGGATTCCAGGAATATTTAATGGGGTGTGCTAGAGCAAAACGGCCACAACCAGCCGCCTTGCTCTCCAGATTAAACAGGTGCATAATCCCTCTTTAGCCAAGCTCCTCAGCCGCAGCAGCTGGGAGCCCCCATCTCTGCGAGAGCCCCCATCTCTGCGGGCCCCTGCCTGGCGCCTTCCTCCTGTCTCTGGGGCTCCCCAAACGCTCCTCTGTACAAGGCCTCCCAGCACCTCCAGCTGTCCTGGGCTGGTGCAAAGCATTGCACTCCTCCACTCTGGGCAAAGACCTGTTGGCTGTGAGGGCCTGAGGTCAGAATGAAAAACACTGCCCCGTCACAGTGTCTTTGGCTGAATTCATATGATTTCAGAGGGGAATGTGCTAGTGGGCGCCAGGCCCAGACAGGTGCAGGGAGCCATTTAGGTGAGCGCTCCCTCCTCTCCCTCCCCTCTGAGTGGCTCCGGGTTAGGGAATGTTCCTGCATCTCCTCAGGGACATTCTGGCAGAAGCAGCCCAGCCCACGAGGGACAAGGACAAGGCCTTAAAGCCTTTCTGCCTCCGCGTGGGTTGGGCGGCTCTTCTGGCCCAAGTGCGTGTTCGTCGCCACCCTCTCTTTTTCTGGAAGTTTCACAATCATGTTCTAATGCAAACAGCAGTGTCCTAGAGGCCAGTGGCGCCCTGGGACTGTCCCTGAGCAGTGATTGATGGGCCGAGGAGGGCCGAGAAGGGAGCGGCCCAGACCGGTCATAACTCCTGCCTGGCTCTGAAACTGGCCAGTTAGCACAGCCTGACTTGGATCGTTTGTCTCCAAGTACCAGGGGATTTTCAAGCAGTTGTGTGGCCAAGCCCTTTCCAAAGTGAACACAGCTCTGGCTTGTGGCAAGCATAACACACACGCCTGAGTGCCAGGACCCAGGGCTTGGGTTCCTGGGTCACCCACCTATCATGCCTGGGATGCTCCTACCCACATGGTTATGCCATTCAAGCCAGCGTGGGCTCAAGCTTGGGGGCACACAGAGGTGCAGGACATTTTACTCTCTTTGCCTTTCACGGTGACCTCCTTTCTGTCAAACGTCCCTGAGAGTGGGGCTTGGCACCAACACCTGGTCCTGCCCACATGTCCCTCTGGCCAGGCAGGACCTTCCTTTCCACAGATGCAAAGTTGTCTTCCTTTCTTCCTCTGCCCCCCTTCTTTACCCGTGTCTCTATCTCACTTCCTGCTTCCTTCCCTGCCACATTTCCTGTCTCCTAGCATTCCTGCCCTGGGAAGCCTCGCTCAAGGAGGGAAGGACTGTGATCTGGGGCAGGTGCCTCTCCCTGGTGTTGGCTTGAAGAAGGCCAGAAGAGGAAGCCACCAGGTATGAAAATAGTCCTCGTATCTGTCCCTCTGCAATAGGTACAGACACGCAGGGCCTCCTCCTTGGTGTCTTGCTGTGACTTGCTTGGAAGCCAGCAGAGTCCCTGGGCCAACTCATGGGGAGAGCTGGAGAGGGCAGGAGGTAGGCTTTTGCCTGCTCCAGCTGGTGGCCCTGGGTTCCTAGAGGGGACAGTAGGAAGCTGAGAGGGGTCAAGGTGGGCACAGAGTGCATAGCGTGGAGGACACAGAGACAGAGGCATGCAGATGGAACAAAGGAAAATCACTAAGAGGGAGAGAGAGACCAAGAGTATGCCCCTCTGAGGATCAGAGGCTGATAATCAGCGAAACTCAATGGCCCTAGGGGGAGCCTGGAGGAAAGTGGGAGCAAAAGCAGAGACAGGACCAGGTAGGAGCCACAGGGAGGCCCAGTGAGAGAGTGGGGGCAGAGGGTAGAGGGGTCCAGGGCCTCACGTCAGCCCAGCACCCCAGAGCCAACCTGGAACCCTCCCACCTTTCTTCTGGAACTGCCAACCAAGTTGAAGTCAAGGGAGGAAGGCCTTCCCTGTTCGCCCTGCCCAACCTATGCCACCTCCAGAGAGGTGTTTCTGGGTGTGGGTGCAGCTGCCTGGGCCTCCCAGGCAGTCATGTCCAAGCGAGCAGGAAGATTCTGGAGCCCAGTAGATTCAGCCAAGGAGTCAGCCAGCATGCAGACCCTCACCTGCAGAAGATTCTCTCTTCTTCCTGCCTGGTCTGGAGTAGAGGACTTCAGGAAATCAGGACTTGCCGGTGTGGTCATCGCTGTGTCTGTGAAATTGGAGTGGTCGATCCTACCGGGAGTTCTGGAGCCCACCTGGGAGGAAGTTCTGTGTCAACCTCAGAGCTGTCTCTATAGGGGGGAAATTCCAGGTGTGGGGACATCAGCCCCAGCACGATCCCCAAGGACAGACAGGCAGGGGACAACACAGGCCCCCTGCCATGACTCCCCCGAAAACCTCCTCAGTCTTTGTTGGACCCAGATGCTCCTTTCTCTTCTCCCAGTCCTCCACCTCCACCCGCAGTGTGTGAGTGTTCATCCATTTTGGGTTGCCATAAAGGAATATTTGAGACTGATTAATTTATGAAGAAGAGAGGTTTATTTGGCTCGTGGTTTTGCATGGCGCTGGCATCTGCTTGGCTTTTGATGAGGCCTCAGGAACTTTTTACTCCTGGTGGAAGGCAAGGACAGCTAGCCGGTCACATGGTGAAAACAGAAGAAAGAGAGAAGAGTGGATGTCCAGGCTTTTTTAAACAACCAGCTCTTGTGTGAATGAATAGAACAAGAACTCACTCATTGATACCCAAGGACAGCACTAAGCCCTTCATGTGGAATCCGCCCCCAAGGCCAACCACCTCCCACCAGGCCCTGCCTCCAACATTGGGGTCACATTTCAACATGAGATTTGGAGGGGACAAGCATCCAAACTATATCACTCAGCAATCTGCAAAGAGGACCCACAACCGAACACCTCCTTACACACACACGCACACAACATAGTCACTATGCAAGTAATCATAACCACATTACAGAACATTTAGAAAACAGAGAAAAGGGGGAGAATCTCTCCGTGATCTCACTTAACGGATTTGCTGCAACTGTTTACTCTTTTCACATGCAAAAGCTAATTTTAAACACAGTTGTAGTTTTATTCTCTAAAATGTTATGCCCTGCTTATGCTCTTTATGTCATGAGAACGTTAGATGTGGTTGTAAAGTCTTAACTGTTACATTTAAAATGAGAGCCTGATATTCCAGGAAATGGATGTGCCCCTGGTAACAGTTCCTCATTTTGTTCTGGACATTGTTAGGTGGTTTCTGTTTTCTTCACCGGCCTGCAGTGTAACTTTTAATACATTTTTAGTTTAATACATTTTGAGTTTGTCTCTGGGACAGATGCGCCACAAGTTTCCCGTTTCCTTGTATAAGTCCAGCACCACTGATGAGGGTCTCTGCCTCTCAGCACTGTGGCATCAGCCGTAAGGGAACAAGGGCCAGAGGGTGGGATGAAGCAGTGTAAATCCACCCACTGCTGAGTCAGCTCAGCCCCTTCCTGAGTGCAGGATGCTGATTACCATGTCACTATAGTTTCCAAGTCATTGGGTGAACTGCTGGAGTAAAGCAAGTAACAGGCCCATCATCTGCAGTTGGTTGAACTGGGACTGCTGGGATGGTTTTTAGGGAGTATTTGTGGCATTTTGAAATGTACCAGGTGGCTGGGCATGGTGGCTCATGTCTGTAATCCCAGAACTTTGGAAGGCTGAGGTGGGAGGATCACTTGAGCCCAGGAGTTCAAGACCAACTTGGGCAACATAGAACTGTTTTACACACACACACACACACACACACACACACACACACACACACACACACACACACGTTATGTATGTACTTGTATGTACACACAGACACGGTATGTACTTGTAGTCCCAGCCACTTGGGAGGCTGAGGTGGAAGAATCGCCCGAGCCTAGGAGGCCGAGGCTATGGTGAATCGTGATAATGCTACTGTACTCCTTTCTGGGAGACAGAGTAAGAACCCAACTCAAAAAAATATGGGCCAGATGCCTGTCCAGGTGGGCCACCCAATTTCTGCCCAATTTCTGAGCAGGATGCAAAGTTTCCATGACAAAGATGCAAGTACAATTGATTCTTCCATCTGAGTGGGGAATATTTACTCCTCATCTGTCTGGTACTCCAGAATCCCGCAGAGGTATCTGTGAAGTCTCAGAAAATGCCCAAAGTATGCGGTGCTTTGGCATACTGAGCACTTTGAACTAAAAGGGAGTAAAAGAGCCTCAGAACTAAGGGCTTTCTGACTTTCTCTTGTTTCTTCCTACTCTGAAGCATAGAAAGGGACTCTCTTTGGAAGTCTCTTATCTGACTGAGAAAAACGTCTTCCAGAAAAAATGCAGTTGTCTTAAGACACCTTTCCTAGACATCTCATCAAATATCCAGGAAAGATCAAACACCAGAGCAAAAAAAAAGACTAAAGTCATGCCCACCCAGATGGACTTTTCATCTGTTCTTCAGAATATAGTACTATGAGTTCACCTGAGAAGCTTTATCTGCATAATGAGACAGGCTCTGCTCACAGGACAGTTCTGCCCCTTGCCTTCCCGCCATCTTTTCCAGAGCTCAGAGCAACTTTGTCCCAGACCATTACCTGTTCTTTAGACTCATTCAATTCTCCTGAAAATCATTTACTATCCTTCAAAATAGTCCCCATCCACCATTTCCCTCTTTCCTATGAAGAGGGTATTTTAGTCTCAACCATCTGGTCCTTCAGCCTCGTATTTTGTATGAATCCCATGCTTATGCATGTTAATAAGTTTGCATGCCTTTTTTTCTGTTAATCTATCTATTGCTGGTTCATTTCATCAGACTTGAACCTTCGGGGGGGGGGACTCTCTTTTCTCCTGCAGTTGTCACTAGCAGCAGTGAGGCCCAGAGCCAGCATCCAGAGGCTGGCCCTGCTGTGTGCCCCACTGCAAGGCAGGTCTCAGCTCACAGCTTTTACTTTAATTGAATTAAAACCAATAAGGAGATGTAACTCCCAGTGATGTTTGTGAATGTGGAAAATATGAAATGACAATCTAATGACAGAGGGCACCATTTGTCAAAATAATAGCATAGGAACACCTTATTGATATGAGATGTTATTTGTAATACATATTTGTGGTGAAAGAAGGATCTCATTTTTAAATGAAGAGTGTGTGCGTGCGCATGCGCGCGTACACACACACACACACACACATACACACACACACACACACACACAGCTTAGAAAGTGAAAATATACACCTAAATGCTAACAGTGGTGTTTCTGAATGGTGAAATGATGGCTGAGTTTTATTTTCTACTTTTTGCTTAACTACATTTTATATTTTACTATAATTACCATATAATAGTTGTATAATTGTTTATAAGATGCTCCCTCTTATGCCCTATTGTTTTTCATCTCTCTCTCTCTTTCTCTCTATCTACCTACCTACCTACCTACCTACCATAGAGACAATGTCTTGCTACATTGCCTAGGCTGGTCTTGAATCCCTGGGCTCAAGCAATCCTTCCACCTCAGTCCCCTAAAATGCTGGGATTACAGGTGTGAGCCACTGTGCCAGGCCTACGTCCTATCTTACAGATAAGGAAAGGGAGTCTCAGGGAGTTGTCATGCCTGCCCAGGTCACCCAGCCTGTGGCTGGAGGAGGTGAGGTTAAGTCAGGACTCCTGATGTCTGGCTCAAGGCCTGCCATGGTACCATACTCCCTTAGGAGGACTTCTCACCATCTGGACCTTCAGTTCCCTGCTCCAGCAGTCTCAGACACATCCTACTGGAAAGAAATAGCAGTTTCCTAACTTCTCCAATATTGATAGTTTCACTGCCCTGCCTAGAAACTTCAGTGGTACCTTGTGACTCTGGGGCAGGATTTCTCAATTTTGGACATCCTGGGTTGGATATCTCTTGTTGTGGGGGCTGTCCTGTGCATTGTAAGGTGTTTAGCAGCATCTCTGGCCTTTTCTCCCCAGGTGCCAGCAACAACCCCCCCCAACCTGTCCTCATCCACACATCCAGTTGCATCAACCAAAAATGTTTCTAGACATCTTGTCTCTAGACAAAATTACCCTCTATTGGGAGCCAGCCCAAACCCCTGAGTTCTCCATCCTGGCCTCTGGTTATTTCTGAATAGCATCTCCCTCCCCACACCTGTCTAACACATCAACCTCAGCATCTTTCACTGAGCCCACAGCTCCCTGGGCCAGCACTTCATGGAAGTGTGTGGAAATCACCCAATGTCTTGTCTGTGTTCTCTATAGACCGTGAGCTCTTGAGCACAGAGACTGTGTTATTCCTCACAGTCTGGGATGGGAAGACTGTAAATGATTTGTAAACATTTGGGCTGGAGGGAAGGAGAGAAGGTAGAAAGGAAAGGGGAGGGGGAGAAAGCCACCAATTGGACGCAGTCATTTAACGACATTTTCATGAGCTAGTGATCAAGTCTTGCTTCTCTCTTTTGAAAGGTCTGTCTGTGCCTTGTCAAGTCTTTTTTCTTTTGAATTAGGAGTGTGCTGTAAAAGGGAAGCATGGCCAATCTTGTCTCCACCAACCTGAGGGATCGAGATTGGGTGATCTTGTTCCTGCAACAGCAGGAATCATGGTGATTTCGCACTCCGTGAAGGTTTACTTCCCGGCCTTCCCTCTTCGAGCTTCAGTTTCCTAATCTAAAAATGTGAATAGTAAAAATGCCCACCTCAGTGCTGCCAGTGGAGATGAATTGACCTGATACCTGTGGCTCACCCAGGACGGTCTTGAGCACATAAAATGCTCAACCCTTGGCAAGTGAACCAAAGCCAGCATCTTACTTCTTACATCTGTAGGACCCTGCACATCAGCTGTGCAAATCTGGGCCATCATCTAACCAGCCACGGAGGGATTTCATCCATCAGTTCTTTTGTCTTGCTGCTTTGTTTTGTTACAGCCCTTAGCAGCTGTTTTCCTTTAATTTACGCTTGCTAAGACTCAGGGGTGTTTTGCCTTTTTCTGCCTGTTTCCTCCTGGGTTGTTCTCTGGTTTGTTCAGGGCTTTCTCCCAGGTGACCAGATCCTTCCTGTCCTGGGACACAGTGAGCTGACTCAGGCCACAGGACCGCTGATGCTATTAATACCAACAATGGCACCACCTGGGTGGCATTTTGAAATCCACGGTTACTCATCTGGCTCTGAGAAAGTGGTAGTAATTGAAGTAGCAATAAAAGCCCTTTCTGTCCAGCAGGGGAGTCAGTGATACCTTTGGGTTCCTGCCCTGCTGCTGTGGGTGTGAAATCACCAGCGTGGAGTCCAATGACAGAAATGAAATGTACTGATTGTAACATTGTAGGATGCTGTTCAGGATACTGGCCAAGAAAAAATAGCCAAGATTTCAGCACCTGAAAAAGATACCTTCTATGAACAACGGGTTTGTTGGATCTGTTGTGGACAGCATGGCTCTTGCAACAATTTCCCTCATTGATTGTGTTGTTAGGTAGCTTAGAGTCAAAACTGCACCCTGCCTCTGTGCACCTGAGCCAGACTATGTGCTCCACATTCCTGTGACATCTAACCTTTATTTTCCAATTCATGTTTCCCTTCAGTTCCTCAATGGTTTTTATTGCTGTTATCCTGAATAAAATCTGCTTGTACAAGATTCACAGAATCATGTCTCAACAATCAGCAACCTGGAAAATGAATGTCCCTCTGTCCCACTGTCTCCAGGCTACAGCTGAACGCTGCAGGAAACAACTGGGACTGCTTGTGTTGTGTTTTCTATGTGCATTTAAAATCCTGCCTTGTCGTCTAGTTTCTTTCTGTCCCAAGTGAAGCTGTGCTAGTTTCCACAGCACTTTATAGGACTCAACACCTGGTGGTACAGAAGAATTCAAGTGGGTTCATGTGCCAGGCACATTTCTGTTAAGACAAATAGTTTCTAAAAGAAATTCGGTGCGACTTCTCATAGCTTTCTTAAGGCGTGCTTCCCTCCTTCCCTCCCTCCCTCCCTCCATCCTCTTCTTCCTCCTTCCTTCCCTCCCTCCTTCCTTTCTTCCCTCTCCCTCTCTTCCTTTCTTTCTTGCTCTCTCACTCCTTTGTTTTCTTCACACATATGTCATTTACAAGCTGAGCCAGTTCCTTCACTTATTTGAGCCTCAAGTTTTTTTTTTAATCCATAAAAGAGGAATTTTTAAAATCTCATAGGATGACGATGTGAATTAAATTACTCATGTAAAGCACTTAGTGTATTGCCTGACATATTTGAGTACAATACATATTAGCTATTATTATTCATTCAACAAACATTTATGATTTACTGTGTTAAATGCTACGTGTACACAAACGTTTCTCACAGAAAAAATAATCCTGTTTATTTAACACGTGTGGATGCGTGTGCACGTGCGCGCGTGCGTGCGCGCACGCACACACACACACACACACACACACACACACACACACACTATAGTAATTTGGGGGCAAAGAAGAACTGAGATCCTGCAAATGGTAAGCAGTTTTTTACATTATAAGAAAGGCTGGAAATTGCATACTGCTTTATCTTCCAGAGCCTTCAAGAGGTGGCTTTCAGTAGTTTTTCACTTACATTCCAGTGGTCCTCACCCCATTTTGTGTTATCTCCCTCCTTTTGCCTCTGAGACTCTCCTTCTATGGTTTGGGTTACCCCAGGTCTTGGACATTAAACTCATGCCCATTCCTACCTGGGCTACATCAATTGTCACTATCTTCATGCAAATCAGCCTAAAAAAAGATAGGTCTCGGTATTGTATTTGCCCACTTTTTAATCTAATGTTGGTCAATTATGCTAGGTTTTCCTTTTTGCTTTTGTGAACCTGTTGTCCCTCTGGCTACCACAGGCTCTACACACTCTCCATTCATTGATGCCATAAGTGATTAATCTCTGGCTAGTTTTCTCCCATCTCCCCCAGAGCGTGTGGTGTGCCCATTCATCAAGATGCCTAGAAAATTGAAGCAATCCACCTTTATCCAGGGCCATGCTCTGGGGAGGAACGCAGGCATGGTGCTCTGTTGTGTTCTGTGTGATAACTCTTTTCTGCTGAATTCTCACGGCTCCTCGGTCTCCTGCAGAGTCCCATCACCTTGCATGGCTTTTCTGTAAGTGCACTCTACCTTCTCCCCACCAAGTGCTTCTTTGGATTTTTTTTTTTTTAGTCATAGTTTCACTCTGTTGCCCAGACTGAAGTGCAGTGGCATACTCATGGCCACTGCAGCCTCGACCTCCTGGGCTCAGGCAATCCTCCTGCTTCAGCCTTTCAGCCTTCCAAGTAGCTGGAACTACAGCGTGCACCACCATACCCAGCTATGTTTTTGATTTTTATTGTAGAGATGAAGTCTCACTAAGTTGTCCAGACTGGCCTCAAATCCCTGGGCTCTGGTAATCCTCTCACCTCCGCCTCCCAAAGTGCTGGGATTACAGGCATGAGCCACTGTGCCCTTGTGTGGATTTTAATCATAGCAGACTGGCTTTAGCAATACAGACAGTCTTGACTTATGGTTTTTTTTTACTTCATGATGGTGCAAAAGTGATATGCATCCAGTAGAAATTGTACTTCCATCTTTGAATTTTTATCTTTTCCCAGGTATGGAACTCACTGGAGATGCTAAGCAAAGGAAGTGAGCACAGCTCCCAGTCACCCATGCAATCATGGAAGCAAGCAACCAATACTGTGTTCTACAGGGGACCATGTTCAATGAACTACATGCGGTATTCAGCATGTTTTTAAAAATAAAAGACGCTTTGTGTTAGATGATTTTGCCCAATTGTAAGCTAATGTAAGTGTTCTGAGCACACTTAAGGTAGGCTGGGCCAAGCTACGATGTTCAGTGGGTTATGCGTACTAAATACATTTTTGACTTAAGTTATTTTCAACTTATGATGGGTTTATCAGGAGGTAATCCCATCGCAAGTAAAGGAGCATCTGTAGTCTTACCTTAACTCTGAGAAGAACTGCTATCATTGAAGAATCAGTCAGATAGAACAGGCTTAAACTGCAATTTAAGGGAGTTGAGTTGGCCATTGGAAAGAACTTTGCCCCTAAAGCTTGGAGAAACTGACATATAATACTGAGAAAGATGATGGAAACTTTTAAAGAACACTCAGTGAAAGGGGAGAAAGTTGATCTCTTTTGAGAGACTGCTGTTACAGAACTGAATGGCTTTCTCCTACCCTTCCCCAATGCAAAGAGGGTTCTTAGGGTTGAAAGAGAGTTTAGCAATCATCTATTTCAACCTCTCTTTCAATGTTAATCTTGGGGTACCTTTTCTTGCATGAAACTTTTTAAATTTTTCATGTATTCACTCATTTCACAGATATCTGTGCCTCAGGACACCATATTGTCAGATCTTCAGTATGTCAAGAACAATGCAACAACGCTTAACAGCCACATAATGTCCCGGTAACACGGAGGAATGAAAAGGTTGTGTGAATAGCATCAAGATCATCTATAGACTGTCAAGCTAATAGAAACAATAAACATCACCAGTTGTTTTTGGAGTTATTCTACATGGAGGATGTGCATTCAAGGGGACATTATCTCTTCCAACCAATGCCAATCAATAATGGTAATAAAACGAAGAGGCATAATTACTACCACAAAAAAACCTCTCGTGTGTAGTTTTGTAAATGGGTATTATGCAATGTAGGAAAGAACTGAATGAAGAGATACCCTGTTGAATAGCAGAAAATATTTGCAAACCATTCATCTGACAAGGGACTAATATCCAGAATAAAGGAACTCAAACAGCTCAACAGCAACAGCAACACACAAATAATATAATTAAAAAGTGGACAAAGGACATGAATAGCATTTTTCAAAAGAAGACAAATAAATGGCCAACAGTTACATTTAAAAATGCCTACCATCACTACTCATTAGATAAATGAAACTCAAAACCACAAACAGATATTATATTATCCAAGTTAGAATGGTTGTTACTAAAAAGATTAAAAAAAGATAACAGATGCAGGCAAGGATGCTGAAAAAAGGGAATTCGTATACTGTTTGTTGGTAGGAATGTAAATTAGTACAGCCACTATGGAAAACTGTATGGAGATGTCTCCAAAAAAGTAAAAATAGAACTACCATACAATCCAAGCATCTCACTATGGGGTACTTATTCAAAGGATAGGAATCATTATATCAAAGGGATATTTATACCCTATGTTTATTACAGTACTAGTAACAATAGGGAAAATATGGACTCCACCTAAGTGTCCATCAACAGATGAATGGATAAAGAAAATGTGGTATATATACACAATGGAATACTATTTGGCCTTAAAAAGGATGATAAACTGTCATTTACAGCAACATGGATGCAACTGGAGGTTACTACTATGTTTAGCTAAATAAACCAGACACAGAAAAACAAACATTGCATATTCTCACTCATTTGTGGAAGCTAAAAAAAGTGGATTTCATGGAGGTAGAGAGCAGAATGGTAGATACCAAAGGCTGAAAAGTGTGTGTGGTGTGGCAGGGGATGAAGAGAGGTTAAAGGGGACAAACATACAGTTAGACAGAAGGAATAACTTCTTAACACAGTGGGGTAACTATAGTTAAGAACAATGTGTTGCATATATCAAAATAGCTAGAAGAGAGGACTTGAAATAGTTTTAACACATAGAAACAATAAATACTTGAGGTGATGAATCTCTTAAATACCCTGACTTGATCATTACACATTCTATGCATGTAACAAAATGTCATATGTGCCCCCATAAATATGTACTAATATTATGTATCGATTAAAAAATCCATAAGTGTAACAGAGTCCAACTCTGTTCTGGACTTTCCCATAATGTCTTCTTGATGCCTTTTAAAAGAAAATCAAATAAGGTCTTAAGCAAAATATTTCATTATCAATAAATATGTTGATGCTCTATGTATGTGCTCAGCTTGAGAGTGGGTAAGCCAGCATTGCCCTCTATTGACCCAAGAACCCACCATTCATTCAACTAATCTCAGTCCCAAGCTCAGAAATTTGTGGGCTCTTGGTCTTCCTTCATGCCTGGAATCTCTCTCTTTCTTCTCTGGCTATATAACTCCTAACTTTCATTTAAGGCGCTGGTCAATGCCCAGACCAGCATCACTACCAAGATTCTTCCTGGACCAAGGAAGCTTCCATTGACCACTCCTACGGGGACAGCTCTCTGTAGATTGTCTGTTAGAAAGTGGTGTCCATATCACTTGATAATATACCACTTGGTGACATATCTCACCTTGTTAATTTGTGCTTGTATTTCATTTTTCAAGTGTTCCTGCATTGTTTTTCTAATGAGCCTATGAGTTTTTGAGGGTAGGACTTGACTCTTACTTGTATCTCTTCCTTTGGTGCTGCTAGGTGTATAAACACATTTTTACAAGCTTATTTTAGTCCTTGAGTCAGCCTTTCCCAATTTGAGGAGCGAAGAGATTTACATGAGAAGAAAAAAAGTTCTCCGAATCTTTGCAATTACTCTCTGTTTTTGAAATATTGCAGGAGAAGTTGGGGATTCTGTGGGTGCCAATGGACTAGTACATGAACACGAACTGATTAACATCAAAGTGGAAAATGCAAAACTTAAATATCACAAAACTTTTAGACTCTCAACAATATATCCCAACTCCTCTCTTCCACCCCATCCCTACTCCCCACCACCCCATTCCACTGTAATCCAAGTTTGAGAGACACTGAGCTAAGTCTTTGACAGGTATTACCAAAATATCAAAATAACTCACCCATGAACAGCTTAGTTCCAGTGATCTCATTAGTCAACCAGCATTCACTTATCAGTGCATGAGGAGAGCAGGCTACATTTTTATGGGGTGAGAGGCAGGTTGAAAAGGTCTAGAGCTTTAGATCCTGACTGCTTCTTGTACAGCTGCTGTAGGTCAAGCATCTCTGCATTAGGTCAAGGACCAGAAGGAAAACCATCAGAGGAAGTGGGAGTTTCGAGAAAGAGGAGGTGGTTACTGATGCCAGATGCAGCAGACAATGCTGGATGGGAGACAGTGGATGTATTTTGCAATGCACTGCCTGGCAAGAGAGCAGTGTCAGGAAAATGGGAGGAAGAGATAGAGCAAAATTACAGCAGTAGATTGGGTATTAAGTAGGAGGTGAGAAAGCAGAGGTAATGAGTAGAAGTTGAGGAGGGTCAGATATTTATCTAGCCTTTGCATACAGAGATGAGCATATGTGCCACTGAAATGACTGGAGATTCAAGAAAAATGGCGTTAAGAGATAGGAAAGAGTGGCCAGGTGAGATGGAACCAAGGGTGCAGGAAGCGGAAATTAGCCAGAGGTAGCAGGAGGGAACTTCTTCCTCTGAGAAGCAGGTATGGAAGACTTTAAGCATCTGTGATAGGAACAAACTTAAAGTTGTTAAAAAAAAAGAAATTCCAACAAGTTTCTGGGTCTCAGGACTGCCCAGATCCAGGACTTTCTCTATGTCGCTCTCAGAATCTTTCCACAGCTGTCTCAATCTTTTCTCAGCCTGTGCAGGTCGTTGGCTTCTTCAGTCTGAGGGGGAAACAAAGCTGCCATCGTCTCCCAAATGTTACATCTTAATGGCTGCAGTCAAGTGAGAGAAACTGGATGGACTCCCTTAAATTCTAGAGAAAGGGTTTCACCGGACCAACTTGAGTGTTTATTTGTAATGGAGCATTTGTTGCTTTCAATTTTCCAGTTTTCTTTTTTTTCTAAGAAATTTTATTGTGCATTTTTGACATTTACAGCATGATTTTTTAGGATACATACAGGTAATAAATAGTTACTCTTGTGAAACAAATGAACATATCATAGATCTTGAGTATTTAGGGGTCCAACCCATGCGTCAACCAATTCTGGCTAATTCTGGCTGTGGACAGGATGTCCTAGGTAAGAACATGCCAGCACCCATGGATACCACACAGATGGAGTGGAAAGATAAGTAGTTTACACTGAAGAAGGGGTCTGGTAGACAAAATAAAAAGTGTCCATTGATAGGCATAGTTTTAGGTGGAGGAAAAGTTAGAAAGTTTAAGAAGTTCATATCTCAAGTTGTTTTTTATTGGTTTTTTTGGTTATTAATATGTCTCTTTTTTTCTTTTTTAAATGTTTATTTTAAAGATGTGGGGTACAATTCAGGATTACACATACAAGTGGTCATTGTACAGGTAAAGCTTGGGCCTCACTTTGATCCCCACTTCACCTGGTTTGGGATCAGGTACCCTTATTGATGAAGTGTGCCCCCGCCCCCAGCAGTTTCCCACTACTGCCAATCCCTTTCTTATACTATTATGATAATTGTTCAGGGTCTGCTTATGAGTGAGAACAATGTTTTATTTGTTTGGTTGCTTTTTATTTTTATTTTAAAGTTGTGGGGTACAATTCAAGGTTAGGTATACAAATGGTCATTGTGTAGGTAAAGTTTGGGTCTCACTTTGGTCCCCCCTTCGCCTGGTTTGAGAAAAGGTACCCTTATTGATGAGGTGTGCCCTCCTCCCCTACTGCCAATCCCTTTCTTATAGTATTATAATCGTTCAGGGTCCACTTATGAATAAGAACATGTGGTACTCAGTTCTTTGTTTCTGTGATAGATCACTCAGTCTTACATACTCAGATGTTTGGTTGCTTTTTTTATTGTTGTTGTTGCTCTTGATGAAGTTAGAGTCTCTGCCAAAAATTAGGGTGTCAATAGTGATTCGGGTTATGGAAGGTTTGGAACTCTACCATGTGAAATGTGAATAGAAGGGCTGAATAGTGTTGAGAAGTAGCTGAGGGTAGAAAGCATTATTGTATCATGGGGTCAAACCACATTTACTCACTTCAAGAACATTATTAATGACAATCTCTAGTACCACCTAGCATCCCAGACACAGCAGAATAAAAACATAGTTGGACTGATGGAGAGTGGAGTGTGGAAATACAGGTGCTTTGGGTATGAGGTGCACAGGAGGTTGAGGGAGGGCTGAGGCAGGGGAGATTTGTCCACAGAAGGGCACTGTGGGATGAGGAACACAGGGCATTGGGTGTGGGACTTGGGAAGCCATCAAGAAAGAGCTGACAAACTGTTGTCTCCGTGGTGCCTCTTATGATGCCCAATGGAGACAACCCCTCAGGTAGCATGAACACATTCTGGTTTGCTTAGGAAAATGCTATGAAATTACCGATGGCTTCTCTTTTTGCTACTGAGCAGTCCCAGTTTGGATGTGGAGTCAGGTGGTGCCCACACACCGCCAGGTCGAGGTGCCTGAGGAACGTGGCATCTTAAGATGTTACCTCTTTGTGTTTTGTAGCCCAGATCCGGTGGGCTGGAGAGAACAAACCTGGCTCTCCACCTGCTTTTCTTGTCTGGGTCCCACCAAGGGACACGGAGACGCCTCAAAGTCTCTAATGCCTGCAGATTTGGGATCGACAGAGAAAGATCAGAGACAGAAGCAAAGCTATCGTGGCCTGACCTGCTGTCTCGCTGCAAAGAGAGGCCACATAAGCTTGAGATGGAAGAAAATGGCTCCCTCTATTCCTTGCTGTCAGTGTTTGTGGAAATATTGTCTGTGCCCAAACCGGGTTCCCGGAGGCCATCTGAAACACCCAGGGCACCTCAGGGCAGGAAGTCCCAGGAACCACATGCAGTTTCTGACCACACACTTTAGCTTTTCAAGGCACGAGAGAGGTAAGGACCATGCCCGAAGGGTCTTTGTATCACCCACAGTGAAGACCAATGATATCTTGCCCAGAGTAGGTTCTTGATACATACTTACATGATCCAGCAGTTGTCGTCTTCCGAAGAGAATGGAGTTGTCCTGCCACACACATGCCTCAGTTGGTGGCCTTGAACCTGGTTTGTAGGCCTACATGTGTAACATGTGTCACGGAGACCTGGCAGGTGAGGACTGGGGAGAGGGCTGGAAGGAGCTGGGGTGGAATTTTTTCCTGACCCCCATCTGGTGATCAGCTTATACCCCAAGGCAGGATTAATAACCAGGGTAATTTTATCCCAGTCAGAATGTAACTACAGATGTGAGCTTATTGGGTGAAACAGCTAATCTTTCCACATTTGGCGTACTTAGGAAATGCGCCGCCTGGTCTTGTCAAAGCACTGCTTCTGCCTGCGTCTGCTGCTGGGGCGGACAGCTGCGTGTGGACTGTCTGGGCTCTTGCCTGTTGGGTGGGCTGACTTCTCCTTCGACTGAGGATGGAAGGGAAGGGAAGAGGCGTATGCGAGCGTGTGTGGACTGTGGGGAGAGGAGCTGTGGAACTGAAGGAAAATGGCAGGTGTTGGAGTGGGTGGAGGAAAAAAGATTCGGAAAAAGAAACTAAGGTTCTTTGCAACCCTCAAGTCCAAAGTCCTAAAAGGTGAGGAGGCAACGGGGTGCACCTAGATGTGCACGTGCCTCTCTACCCCCCCCCCCCCGCCC
>NW_007252086.1:68814-101502 GCF_000164805.1 Carlito syrichta
GCGCAGCCTCCTGCTGGGTGTGGCCAGCCGTGCAGCCCACCCCGGGGGCGCCGCGAGGTCACCTCCAGTGCGTCCCCGACGCGTCCCCACGTGGGCATCCGGCCCCGCACGACGCGGAAGCCTCAGGTCACTCACCCTCCACCCGCTTCCTCGCCCCTCCTGTAATACAGTCCCAGGCTGAGGGAGTAGCGGTTACCGCTTCATTCCACTGTGCTTCGTTCCAGAAACTTTAGGAAATACTCTGGAGTTGTTGGGTGTGCCTGAGAAGAAAAGCAGAGGGCCTGGCATCCAGTCCCAGCACTCTTGGGGCTGTGACCGAGGGGCTCTGGAGGCTGGGAGGAAAAGGAGCCGTGACCTGGAGCTTTCAATAAAATCACATCCATTTTCCCCCTTCACTTTCCCTCTTACCTGAGTCCTTAATTAAGGCCCCTTCCTCAAGCCCAAACAATATGGAGCCTACAGCCCCTACTGCTACAGGGCAAGGAGACCCGCAGGGAGGCCAGGCAGGGAGGCCAGCAGGACTGCGCAGGGAACGTTGGGAGGCTCACATTGCCATGGCAACGATTTCTTCCCGTGGGAATAAGGAACTCCTGAAGGTGGAGCAAATTGGAAAGGGACCTTGTGAGTGCCAGCTGGGGCTCCAGGCAGGCAGGGGGGTGGGAGGTGGTCTGGGGGGAGGGTGGGGCGTTCGGCAGGGGTGGCAGAGCCTGACCAGCTACCACAAGCATGGCTCCGCTTCCTGTGAGTCAGATGGGGCCACGCATGCTGGACACGTGACGTGACATGCTCTCCCATGGCTGCCAACTGGCAGATGTGTTTGCTGATTTGCTTAGAACAGCCACTGCCAAACACTGGCCTGGGCTAAGTGGGACAGTTCCCTTCTGTGGGTTCGCTTCAACCTCCCATAGGTGGTGAGCCCAATAGCTCCTGTGGGAGAACAGGAGTTTGAGCTCTTGTCAGGAATTCCATCCTACGTAGCTGAGACCCTTGATTTCTTTTTGCAGTTTTCAAGTGTGTGGGGTTTTTTTTTGGTTTTTGTTTTGAGTCAGGGACTCACTTTGTCAGCCAGGCTGGAGTGCAGTGGCATAATAAGGGCTCACCGCAGCCTCCACCTTCTGGGCTCAGGTGATCCTTCTGCCTCAGCCTCCTGAGACTTTGGCTAATTTTTTGGTATTATAGAGATAAGGGCTAGCTATGTTGCCAAGGCTGGTCTCAACTCCTGGGCTCAAGCAATCCTTCTGTCTAGGCCTCCCAAAGTGCTGGGATTATCGGTGTGAGCCACCATGCCTGGCCAGTTTTCAAGTTTTAAAGGTTTATAAAATCATAAATTATGTATATTTATTCCAATTCAAAAAGGTGTAAAGAAGAAAATGAAAATAACCCATAACCCACAGTCTTTCTACCCAAAGATAGCCATTGTTAACATTTTGTCCTCCTCCTAGATTCACAGTACACACGTACACGGGTATAGGTAGGTGTATCTTTCCACAGACATGGAATGTTGTAGAAAAATCTGTATCGTCATCTCTTAATTAAGGACTCAGAACAACATAGGATGTATCATAACTTATGAACCCATTTGCTATTGCTGGAAATTCAAGTTGTTTTCCAGGCTTCACTCTTCTGATGGTGATACGCATCCTCAGACAGACATTTCTGCACACCCAGTCTGTTAGTTTTCTTAAGGTAAACTTCTGGAAATAAAATTTCTAAGTCAAATGATGTGAGCATTTAACATTTTAATGCACATTTTATGTTCTGGGTCTGTGGATTTTTTAGGAACCAGTGGGTTTTCTTTTCCTCCCCATTCGTATTGCAGAGGTTCATTATATTCAGTGTCTTCCTTTAGATTTCTGCAAAAACTAGAATTTGGGTTCAAGTATTATTTCTCAGAGGTGATCCAGAAAGTGCTCTAAGGGGTAAGCAGTAAAAGATGCATTACTGAATGGGATGCTGCTAGGGGCAACTGGACCTCAAGCCTTCTAGGGACCTTCTGAGAGATCATTAGAACTTCCCTCAGATTTGGCCCCCATGAGTGCCTGCAGGGCATTAACTCTCTCCAGTCTTCTGATTGTCCTTACTGTTACTTGGAAAATACCTGCAGTTATATTCTGAAGAAGACCAGGGGGATATGGCTGAAGCACCTACAGCCTTAGCTACAAATATTACTCCTTCCCCCAAACCCAAGCTGAGGGATGAGGTTAATCCAGGATAAAATCATGTAATGGGTTAAGCCTTCGTCAGTCCCTCCACCTTCCCTCCCCGCTCCCCAAACCAGCTTTTGGTGCCAATTCCAGCTCCAAGGCATTTAACTTTAAATTTTATCTTTCAGAGTTAGGGTCTTGCTCTGTCACCCAGGTTGGAGTGCAGTGGTGCAATCATAGCTCACTGCAGCCTCAAACTCTTGGGCTCAAGGGATCCTCCTATCTCAGCCTCCCAAGTAGCTGGGACTACAGGCCCATGCCACTCTGCTCAGCTCATTTTTTATTTTTTGTCAAGACAGGATCTCTTTATGTCACCCAGTATGGTCTTGAACTCCTGGGCTCAAGCGATCCTCTTGCTTTGGCACTGCGCCTGTCCTGGTGTTTAACTCTTCAAGGCACAACAAAGAGGTAGATGGTCTTCTTAACAATATAGAACGTTAGTAATAAAATCTCTTACCCTTCTAGGCATGTAAAATTTTTAACACAGGAACCAAAGAGGAGGCTAATTCTCAACCAAAGGAACTGATGATAATGCTGGCGTTTCAGGCACTGTGGGCAGTGAAATGCATTTTGGATAGGGAGCACCTGCGTTTGAGATTGGTCCAGTAGAGGAATTCCACACGTCCTCTCCGGAGCGGCAGCAGGTGAGAGGATGCAGAGGAAGGCAGAAGCGGAACGGGTGGGAAGAGGCCAGTGTCTTCGTTCCCTTGCATGGCTGATATTTACTGTCCTATACATTTTAGAAAACGAGGTGGGAAAGAGGAAATAGGGCTGGATTTGTGGCAGGAGGGAATGACTGGGAAAGGAGAAGGGAGTCACAAAGGTGAGAGAGAAGGAGATGAGTTGTTAAGAGAAGAAAGGATGACCCTCGCTGCCCTGCACTCCTCCTCATGGGGTGAAAATAAAATTAAATTAAATTAAATTTTAAAAAGAGAAGAGAGGAATCAATGGGAGAAGAGGACGAAGAAAGACGTCACCTGGCTCTGGGCTACACGAGGCACTTAATGAGGGACAGATAACCTCCCCCTTCCCACAGTCTTGGCTTTCCGTCTTCCTCTCTGGCCATTTCTGCTCTGTGTCCATGAAAGGGTCCACTTTTCCCCTGCCTGTCCCTCAAGGCTCATGCAACTTAGAGTTCCATCCTGCATCCTCCCTCCAGCTGCTCGTGATCTCTGAGGAGTCGGTGTGCTGCCACAGCCTACGGAGTCTCCATGTGCAGATGCCACACAGACGACTGGCCCAGCACACTCTCGGGGCTTAGCTCCCACCCATCCAGAAATTGGCAGAAGTTGGGGAAGTGGGAGGAATTTTGGGGAAGACATTTATTCCCATCAGCCTGTGTGTTCTCTGGCTGTCTTCATATTGGAAAGCTGGTGTCCCCATTAAGTTGTGTGCTCTGAAGTCTGAGCTCTTTGGCTTTTACTCCCCTGATTAGCCACATACAGTGACGGTCAGACACTGTCTGAGTTTCTCCACCAGGACCATTTCGGGGCATGAGAGGATGAGGTCTTGCTTCTACGCAGGTGCCTTTATTGTTACGGATACAGCCCCCTCCAACCATCCGGAATTACTCGTAGCCATCTATTTGCTCACCAGCTCTAGTGGTCTTTTTTCCAGTTCCTGTTGTCCTTACTCTCTTGGCAGTATCTGGCACTGTTTCTGGTTCCACCATCTTGAAATTCTTTCTTCTCTTGGTCTCTATAACATTACACTGTCTGATCATTCTGCCCAAAGAGCTGTTGCCTTTCATCTCCTAAACATAGTTCTCTAAGACTCCATACTTCAGAGTAGCATGAGGTAGTGGAAAGAATGCAGGTTTTGGAGCCAGAGTGGCTGTGTTTGATTCTGGGCTGCGTCATCTATTAGCTGGGTGATCTCTCTGAGTCTCAGTGCTCTCAAATGTAAAATGCAGATAATCATGAGGTTTCAATATATTGTAGGTAAAGAGCTTGGCACAAAGTAATTGCTGAATGAGAGGCAGTTCTAGGTGTTCTTGTGACTCTGCTACAGATTACACAGCCCATGTTGACTCTCTGCTCACCTCAGATAGAGGAATGCCAGCTCTTTCTCCATCCCAACTTTCCTCCCACATCTGGTCCTCGTCTCTACATATCTGCTAAGTGTTTCCACTTTTGACGCCCTGCCACGATCCCAGCATCAGCCTGCATACACCAGCCTTGTCATCCTTCCTTCTCCAAAGCTTTTCTTGCCATGATTCCCGCACTGCTATTTCCCAGATGCTCTGGCTCGAACAGCTTGGAAGTACCTTTAATTCAGTCATCTTTTTTGCCTTTCCTATTTAAAAGCAATGATGATTACTGGTAGAGTGTCTCCACGTGTGTTTCTGTCTTGCCCTCAACAGGATTTTGAAGTAGGTTGTCATAAAACAAGCCCTGAAGTGGCCAAATAATCAGCCTGAGGAGAGAGTGGGTAGCAGAATATGACTCAAAGCCAAACCTGAGCGCCTTCCACTCCTCGGAGATTCCCTTCATTGACTGGCAGGCTGGTACCAAGTCCTGCTAAATTAAGATGTTCAAGTCTCCACCTTAAACACTAGCTGGCAGTCCTTTCCCATGGTCTTCCTTCAGCTCCCAGCCTTCCCTTGCCTCCCCTTCACAAACTCCTCATGAAACTGGTAGATACCTTGTAGCCTGACTTGTTCTCCCATCTTTTGTTCCTCAGTCATTGCAGTCTCACTTCCAACCCCACCGCTGGAATGGCCTTCACCAAGGTCATTGGTGCCAAGGACACTTGTTGCCCTTCCCACACAAGCCCTATTTAATGCTATAGGCAAAGCCCTCTTCCTCAGGACACCCTTTCCCCTTAGTGTCTCTGATTTCATTCCACCTCTGGCCATTCTGCCTCGGTGTCTTTTTTCAGCCCATCACATGAATGCAGATGATACTCAGATTATTGTTCTATACCATCTTCTCTTTTCAGATGGCATATTCTCCTTGGTTGTCTCATTTACTCCTGCAGCTTCAGTTACTACCAGTGTGTTGATGACTCCCAAGACTCTCTCTCTAGCTCAGATAGTTATTCTTAGCTTAAGGGCTCCATGTTTATCTGACAATGGAGTTCTTGGATCCACCATGTACCAGCTCGGTGACTGTGATGGTTGATTTTATGTATCAACTTGACTGGGACTTATGTTCCCAGATGTTTGGGCAAACATTATTCTGGATACATTTTCAAGGGTGTTTCTGGATGAGATTAAGGTGGCTCACACCTGTAATTCCATTACTTTGGGAGACTGAGGGCAGAGGATCAGTTGAACCCAGAAGTTAGAAATCAGCCTGGGCAACATAGCAAAACCCCTGTCTCTACAAAACATTGAAAAATTAGCCAGGCATGGTGGTGCATGCCTGTAGTCCCAGCTATTTGGAAGACTGAGATGAGAGGATGGTTAGGGCCCAGGAGTTTGAGGCTATAGGGAGCTATGATTGCACCATTGCACTCCAGCCTGGGTGATGGAGGGAGCACCATATTTTTTTAAAAATTGGTAGGCTGAGTAAATGAGTAAAGCAGATTGCCTTTCCTAATGTGGGTGGCCCTCATTCAGTTTGTTTAGGGC
Organism: Carlito syrichta; assembly: GCF_000164805.1. Classification (NCBI taxonomy): domain Eukaryota; kingdom Metazoa; phylum Chordata; class Mammalia; order Primates; family Tarsiidae; genus Carlito; species Carlito syrichta. The sequence goes on from NW_007252086.1 coordinate 74,593, forward strand.
CTGAATAAACAAAAAGATCCTTCTGCAAGTAGTAGGAAACTCGTCCTGCTTGACTGTCTGAGCTGGAACATTGATCTTTTACCACCTTTGTGCTTGAACTAGGTTATCAACTCTTCTTGTGTGTTAAGCTTGATGGTTTTTGGACTGGAACTTATACCATCAGCTGTCTTGGTTCTCAGGCCTTCAGACTGCAATTATTTCAGAAATGAAGACAAACACAGGTGGACCCCATAAGGCAGATAAATAATAAAGGGCCAAGTGTTCTTTTATTTCTAGGTCTTTATATAGCACTATTTTAACAGGGTCCTGCGGTATTTGCATTAATCCATACCCTGCATCCAACAGCCCTAAAAAAATCCGGGTCTTTTCCTGTCCCCACTGTATAGTGACCTGAGTATGGTCATAGATCCCTTTGGAAAAAGACTGAAGCATTACTACTGACCCAACCTTTCCTTTAGTTGATGGATACGGATCTGAGAACTGACTCAGATCTGTCTACTGAGAATGGGACTGTGATATTTGCACTGGGGCTACTGATAGTTTTGTTGTTGTTGTTGTTTATCTATTCTTAATCTTTTTTGCTTATATATCCATATTTAACTTTTTGTTTTAAAAATGTGGAAGCCGGGCTCAGTGGCTCAGCCTGTAATCCCGTGCCTCGGGAGGCTGAGGTGAGTGGATTGCCTGAGCCCGCGGGTTCAAGACCCACCTGGGCAACTTGGTGACACCTCATCTCTACAATAAATCAAAAAATCAGCCGGGCGTGGTAGCGCGCACCTGTAGTTCCAGTTACTCGGAAGGCTGAGGCGGAAGGATCGCCGGAGCCCAGCAGTCGAGGCTGCGGTGGCCGGGAGTGGCCACTGCACTCCAGTCTGCGTGACAGAGTGAGACTCCAACTCAAAAAAAACCCCAAAAAACAAAACAAAACAAAACAAAATGTGGAGTACAATTCAGGGTCAGGTATATAGACATTCATTATGCAGGTACCCTTGTTGATGAGGTGTGTCCCTCCCTCCCCCGGAAGATTCCCACTACTGCCAATCCTGCCTCCCCCCTCAACCCCTGGCAGGTTCCCACTACTGCCAATCCTTTTCTTATAGTATTATGATAATTGTTCAAGGTCCGCTTATGAGTGAGAGCATGTGATACTCAGTTCTTTGTTTCTGTGGTAGATCACTCAGTATTATAAACTGGCCATCCAAGGTTGCTGTGAAGTTCATAATTTTGTCCTTTATGGCTGCGTAATATTCCATTGCATATGTGTAACACATTTTAAAATCTAGTCTTCTTTCAATGGGTAGCACATTTGGTTCCAGGTTTTTGCTGTTGTGAACAATGCTGCAATAAACATACGTGTGCAGGTTTATTTTTCATAGAGTGATTTGAGTTCCTCCAGGTATAGTCCCAGTAGGGGGATTGCAGGGTTGTATGAACAGTCAATTTTTAGATCTTTTAGGAATTGCCAAGCTGTTTTCCACAGAGGTTATATTAATTTACACTCCCAGCAACAGTGTAGAAGTGTTCCCTTTTCCCTGCATCCTTTCCAGCATCTGTTGGGTTTTTTTGAGTTATTGATGATGGCCATCCTGACTGGAGTTATGTGGTATCTTAGTGTAGTTTTAATTTTTTTTTTGCTTATGTATATTAGGCAATTCTTTTTCAGACTGTCCATCTATCTTGCCTCTGGAATGTCTGCTAGTCATCCCCATGGCTTACTACAGGTCAGGACCTCTGGACAGCATTCTACATTGGCTGTTCATTAGAATAATTATGCTCACATTATTTCTTATGGTTCAGTGCTGCCATTGACCACTGTTATTCCAGGATGCAGTTTCATCCTTCTTACTACCAAAAGCCAGTGTGTAACTGCATCACCTACAATCAGCCCCAGCCTACAAAGGAAGTCACTGCTTACTAACGTTTCTTGATGGTGTCCCTCTTACCAATACTCTCCTGAACATCTGAACATGTTGACAGTTGCTTGTCCTCTAGGCCCTTCTGGATGAAGAAGTTAGGTCTTGGGTTTTCTAGTCTTGCACAGCAGATTTGTTCAAGCTTGTCCACTTCTACGGCCTTTGATTCCTTCTTTCATAGTTGGACATGATGATTCTAGCATTTCTTTTTCCAAGTTTCTAACAGTCATCCCAGTAGCATACTGGGACTGCCCTCTCTCATTTGTTTTCTAGGCCCTTTCCATGATATACCTTCATGTCACAGAAGAGTGCTCCTGTATCGACAAACTCACCCTTTTTAATATTCTCCCCCCTTAAGATCTAGCTCCCTTAAGATGCACCCCAGGCATACTCCTCCAGTTCCTGCCCAATCTTGAAGCTCATTTGGTAACATAATTTTTCTCCTCCCTTAACAGGTCAAGCACATTCTACATGGATTATTCTGGGCTTAACTCTAATTATTGGTTGGTGGCCAGGAAGAAAAGGAGAGAGAAGATCCTAAGAGAGCAAACATAGTTCCATAGGGGCCTAATTTGAGACTTCTACGTAGTGTTCACTAAGGAAAGTTGCTGTCCTCTAATGAGCCACTTTTTGCACAGACTCCAAAAGTGCGGGTAGAATCTTGAACTTTAAAGTTCCCAAGTGTATCTACTCAAAAAATCCCATTCTAGGCCGGGCTTGGTGGCTCAGTCTATAATCCCAGTACTTTGGGAGGCCGAGTCGAGTGGATTGCTTGAGCCCGTGGGTTCGAGACCAGCCTGGGCATCTTGGCTAGACCTTGTCTCTATAATACATCAAAAATGAGCCGGGCATAGTAGCGCACGTCTGTAGTTCTGGCTACTTGGAAGGCTGAGGCAGAAGGATTGCCGGAGCCCAGCAGGTTGACGCTGGGGTGGCCGTGAGCATGCCACTGCACTCCAGCCTGAGTGACAGAGTGAGACTCCAACTCAAACAAACAAGCAAACAAACAAAAAACCCATTCTACACGCCAGTCTCATGCAGTCCCTCTCAATCTATATATCAGGCTCTGTTTCTAGCATAAGAGATTTGCTTATCTGTAAGTCTTGAGTTTGGTTCTCAGCTTGGTCTACCTTTTGGCTACAGGACAAGCTTTTGGTTGGTTGGTTTGTTTAACACTGCTAAGGAAGCCTCTGTCTCTCACACTTTGAATTGGTAACTAATTGCTGAGAGCCTGTCATTTTCTTTTTTCATGGCATCAGTGGTGTTCAGTAACAGTCATCAATCTTGCCATTCTTACAATTTCTTCATTCTTCAGAGATTTTGCCCAAACCAGAGCATCTCCTTTAATGTGTATCATATTTCCAGTCACCACAGGTGAAAATCTTAGCAACTGCACTTTTACACCAGGCTCAGACCTTTGGATACTCAACTCTATCACTGACGAGAGGGCTCATGTTGCCAGCTAGCTATTCAGTGATCACCTCCAGAACCTCATCTATAGAATTTGCTCGGAAAAATGTTCTTGGTACCCAATGTCGTAGGATGGGTTTCCTAAAAGCAGGGTCTGAGAGGACAGAAATTGGGGTGCCTGTGATTTACTGAGAGGGTGAGCTTAGAAGAAAGGGAGTGAAAAAAATAGGATGGACCAGGGAGATAATCTACACAGAGAGGTGATTCCAGCCAGAGTCCACATGCAGCTTGATCCCTCAGGGAGCTCTGAAGCATCGCAGAATCAGGTCTACCTTGAACCAAGAAGCCAGGATTTTGTGCCCTCTAGCCAGCAGGTTATTTGCTATGAGTGTCTGGAGTGGGGTGGAGGTGTAAACCCTATGTAGGCAGCTCCCGGCTCCTATTTGACTGAGGGCAAGGCCTAGGTAGATGGGTGTACCTACCTGTAAAGTGATCTGGGCAGGAGATTATTTTAGTAAATATACCTCAATTCACCAGTTACTCAAGTCAGACACCTTGGGATCATTTTTATCTACTTTCTTTCCTTCATGCCTCGGTCCAATCCAATCTATCTCCAAAATGTGTATTCAATCTCCTAATTAGTCCATTCAATTTTTTTCTGCTCTCATAGTCTCTATCCAAGTTGATATCTCTACTTTCTATTGCCTATATGCTTGCATCAGTTCCTAAGTAACCTCTAGTTTATTATCTACAAGGCAGCCAAAGTAATCTTTCTAAAATCCCGAACTTTACCTTGAACAATTGTCATAATACTATAAGAAAGGGACTGGCAGTAGTGGGAAACTGTCAAGGGAGGAAGAGAGGGAACGGCAGTTGAGGGAAACTGCTAGGGGAGGGAGGGGCACACTTCATCAGCAAGGGTACCTGCATAATCAACATTTGTATACCTCACCCTGAATTGTACCCCACATCTTTATAATAAAAAAGATAAATAAATTAAAAAAATAAGAAATACGAGCCCCATCTTTTCATGGTACTTTATTTAACTCCGCAATGACTATCGATAGCTCCTGTGATCATTTCAAAACACTTTATATGGCTTAAAATTTCCTGTACCACCTTAGTTCTACTCTTGATTACTGGTTTACCTCTCACTACACATGATCTCATATAGCTGGGTCAAATGGGCTTCTTTTAGTTGCTTGAATATGCTGCACTCTCTCTTGACTCTGTCTTTGCACACATTTTTATTCTGCCTGCAACACCTTTGTCACCTTTCACCTGGTGACTTCCCATTCATCCTGAAGTATCTGTCTGGTTATTTGCCCTGACAAGCCCTCCTTACTCCTAGCCTTTACACACCCATAAAACCCACACAAAACCCACACTTACCCATCATTTTACTCATCACATGACATCATACTTGTCTCTCTACAAGCCTACGCCCTCTCACTATAGTGCCATTTCTCCACCCTCCTTCTCTTTCTTCCTCTTTCCCTCCTCGACCCACATTTTCTGTATTTTTTAAAAGACAAATCTCCTTCCATTTTATCTTCTCTAGTAGTTTTGCAGTAATATATTTGATTTCTACTTTTTAATGGCTTAGCATGAACCAATTGCTACTTAACCTAAACTCTAAATTTTGTGGCAGAAAGAATGGTGCTCACAATATTTATCACTGTATTGCCAGTGCCTTGTATGTGAATGGAGCTCAAAGATGTTTATTATATTAACTATACATTAATGAATGAATAAAAATATTCCATTTCTTTTTTTTCCCTGCTGCTCTAGGTGTCAGCACCTGCAACTATGCCTTGCATATAGTAAGTGCTTAATAAATAATTGTTGAATTCAACAGTAAACTTTTCCTTTATAGTTTCACGACAGCTGTCCTATCTGCTTCAGGTTCTCAGCATATGTGTCTAGAGCCAAGAATGACATCAGAAAAATGGCAGACAAGGAGGCTCCAGGTTCTCGTTTCCCTATGGATACATCATAAGAAACAAAAAAGATAAAGAAAAACAAAGCCCAGAAACTGTCTTTACCAACTTTTTAGGAGCTCTAAACAATAGTTAAAGGTCTATAGAAACCAACCAAATTCCCAGTCAAGAAAAGTCATCTTCAAAATGTAAAAAATGTTTTGTGGAGTTCTTACTCACCCTTGTCCCATTAAGCCCACTCCCTCCAGCACAGTTGTGGTTTTGAGTAGGCAGCATCCCAGTTCCCAATTACCCCCTTGAACTAGAAGGAGCTGATTTTGTTTTGAAATTATTGTGGACATCTGTTCTAGGCTGGTTGGGAGACACCTGAAGGATTGATGCAAGGTGCTAGTCTCTGTTCCTCATAACTCAGAATGCAGGTGGGAAAATCATCAGCCACCGCTCACATAAGCTACAGGGCAATCGCAAACCCAGCGATGTCTGGGACAAGATATTCTGGGTAGAGATCTAAGACCTGAAAGGGAAGCTAGGTTTGAACTCTTTGGGACATTAGGATATTAAAAAACAGTCATATAGAGAGGGGGAAATTAAGACATTCCCAGAAAAACCAAAGATAAGGGTGTTCATTGTCATCAGACCTGCTCTACAAGATACTTTAAAAGGAGTCCTTTGGGTTGAAATAACTAGAGAGTAGATCAAAAAATATGAGATCTCTTGTGAAGGAAAACATATGGGCAAACATAAAAGTCAATATTATTGCAATTTTGGTTTGTAACTTCACTTTTTAACTTATGCAGCATTTAAAAGAAACTTTCATAAAAATAATTATAAATCTGTTATCGGGCACTAAATGTACAAAGATGCAATTTGTTCCATAAATCCCATGGGGAGGATGGGGCTGTGTAGGAGTATTTTTCTTATGTTACTGAATCTAAGAAGGTTATCAATTAAATTTAGATTGTTGCATATATAGGATAGGTAATCCACATGGTAACCACAATGAAAATTTCCACAGAATATACACAAAAGAAAATGAGAAAGCATTCAACATATGTTACTACAAAAAAAATCCACTAAACACAAAAGAAGGTTTTGTAAGAGGAAATGAGGAACAAAAAATAATAAGGCATACAGAAAACAAATAGCAAAATGCCAAAGTATGTCTTTTCTTACTTTAAATATAAATAGATAAACTCTCCAATCAAAAGGCATAGATCTAAAGATACAAATAATCAGAAATCAATAACAGAAAAAACTGAAATTCACAAAATATGTGGAAATTAACACATTCTTTAAAAAAATAAATTTTATTGTGTATATTAAAGGTTTACAATGTGATGTTATGGGACACACAGATAGTAAATTGGTTACAGTAGTGAAACAGATTAATATATCTATCATCTCACATAGCTACATTTTTGGTGATAGGATTGGCTGAAATCTACTTAGTTAACAACAACAACAAAAACACAAATATAATACAATGTATTAGCTTTTTCACGTGAAATGACATACTCTTAACCACTGAATCAAAAAAGAAATCAGAAGAGAAATATAAAAATACTGAAAGAAAAATGAAAACAAAAACAAAAATACCAAAAAGTATGGACATAGAGAAAGCAGTACTAAAAGGGAAGTTTATGACCATAAACACATATGTTAAAAAGATAGATCTTATTCAATAACCTAACTTTACATCATAAGGAAGTAGAAAAAGAAGAGCAAATTAAACCCAACTCTAGGAAATAATAAAGATTAAGCAGAGATAAATAAAATAGAAAATAGAAAAGCATAAGAAAATGAACAAAATCAAAAGTTGGTTATTTGAAAAGAGCAGCATACTTAGCAAACTTTTGGCAAGATTGACTTGGAAAAAAGAGAGAAGAGTTCAATTACTGAGATCAGAAGTGAAAGTAGGGGCATTACTATGGATATTACAGAAATAAAAAGGCTTCTAAGACAATACTACGAACAATAGTACACCAACAAATTGGTTAATCTAGGTGAAAGAGACAAATTCCCAGAAACACATGTCTACCAAAACAAAACCATAAGAGATAGAAAATTTGAATAGATATATTACTTGGAGGAGATGGAATCAGTAAATCAAAAACCTCCTACCAAATAAAAGCCCCCTGGACCCACATTATTTCACTGGTGAATTACACCAATCATATAAGAGAATTAACACCATTCCTTCTCAAACTCTTCTAAAAAACTGAAAAGGAGGGCGTATGCTGTCAGTATTACCTTGATATGAAAGTCAGATAGACACTATGAGAAAATTATGAACTATTTCTTATATATATTGATGCAGAAATCCTTAGTAAGTCTCAAAAATCCTCAGATGAAAATACTTAAATCAAATTCAACCACATACTAAATCAATTTTACACCACAACCAAATGGGATTTATCCCTGCAATCCAAGGATGGTAGAACATATGAAAATCAATGTAATATACCACATAAATATAATGAAGGGGAACAAAACCACATTATCATTTCAACTGATGCAAAAAAACCCCACATTTGACAAAATTCAACACCTTTTCATGATGAAAACCTTTAATAGACTAGAAATACAAGGAAATTTCTCAACATGATACAGGTCATATATGTAAAACCCTCAGTTAACATCATACTTTACGGTGAAAGGCTGAACGCTTTCTTCTAAGGTCAGAATCAAATCAAAGAGGATTGCTCTCATCACTTCTATCAACATCATATTGAAGTTCTAGCCAGAGAAATTAGGTAAATATAAATAAACAAAAGACATCCAAATTGGAAAGGAATAACTAAAATTATCTCTAACACAGATGATATCATCTTATAGGTAGAAAACCTGAGTCTACAAAAAAAAATCAAACAAAAACACAACCTGTTAGAGCTAATAATCGAATACAGCAAAGTTGCAGCATACAAAATCAACACTCAGAGTTGCTAAGTGAAATAAGTTGCATTTCTAAACACAAACAATAAAAATATCCAAAAAAGAAATTAAGATAATAATTCCATTTACAATAGCATTAAAAATAACAAAATACTCAGGAATAAACTTAACCAGGTGGCAAAAGACTTGTACACTGCAATCTATAAAGCATTACTGAAAGAAATGTAAGAAAACATATATAAATGGAAAGACATCCGGTGTTCATGAAATGGAAGACTTAATATTGTTAAGATGAAAATACTACCTAAGGGGATCTTGAGATTAAATACAATTCCTGTCAAGATATCAACAGTGTTCTTTGCAGAAATAAAAAACCCTAAACTAAAATCCATATGAAATCTCAAGGTACCCCAAATATCCAAAACAATATGGAAAAAGAAAAACAAAATTGGAAGACTCACACTTCCTGATTTCAAAACTTACCATAAAACTATAGCAGTCACAACAGTGTGGTACTGGCATAAGGGCAGACACATAGAACGATCAAATAGAAAGGCTAGAAATAGACCTTTACAAATATGCTCAATTGATTATTGAAAACAGGATATCAGGGTCATTCAATGGGAAAAAGGGTAGTCTTCAACAAATGGTGCTGGAAAACTAGATATCCACGTGCAAAAAAATGAAGTTGGACTCTTACCTTATATCATATATAAAAATTAACTCAAAATAGATCAAAGACCCAAACATAAAAGTTAGAACTATAAAACTATTGCAAGAAAAATATGGAAACATCTTCATTACATTGGTGGTAATGATTTCTTGATATGACAGCAAAAGTACAGGCAACAAAACCAAAAACAGGCCTACTAGAGTACATCAAACTTAAAAACTGCACATCAAAGTAAGCAATCAACAGATTGAAAAGACAACCCTAAGAATGTGATAAAATACTTTTAAATTATATATCTAATAAAGGATTAATATCCAGAATATATAAATAACTCCTACAACTCATCCACAAAAAAATCAAATAACCCGATTTAAAAATGGGTAAATGATTTGAAAATAAATTTCTCCAAAGATATACAAACACAATAACAAAATGAAAAGATGTTTATCACTAGTTATTAGGTAAACGCAAGTAAAAACCACAATGAGATACTATTTCCCACCCATTAAAATGGCTATTATCAGGGGAAAATAGCAAGTGTCGATGAGGATGTGAAGAAATTGGAATCCCTGTACATTGTTGGTGGTATTATAAAATGATGCAGCCACTGTGGAAAAGTTTGGCAGTTCCTCACAAAATTCAACATAATTACCACATGATCTAGCAATTCCACTTTTGTTATATACCCAAAAGAATTGAAAGCAGAGATTCAGACAGATACTTACAAAGCAATGTTTATAGCAACATTTTCCACAATAGACAAAAGGTGTAAGCAACCCAAAAGTCCATTGACAGATGAATGGATAACAAAATGTGGCATATACAATACAATACAAGATTATTTAACCTTAGAAAGGAGTGAAATTTTGACACTTGCTATGACACAAATGAACCTTGAAGACATTATGCTATGCTAAGTGAAATAATCCAGACACAAAAGGACCAATATTCTGTGATTCCACTAATATGAGCTACTTGGAATGGGCAATTTCATAGAAGCTGAAAGTAGAATGGTGGTTACCAGGGTCTGGGGGAGGAGTGATGGAAATTATAGTTTAATTATAGTTGGAAATTATAGTTTAATAGTTTATAGAGTTTCTGTTTGCAATGATGAAAAAGTTCTGGAGGTGGATATAATGATGGTTGTACAACAATGTGACTGTACTTAATGCCACTTAAAAATGGTTGAAATGCTACATTTTTATGTGTTGTATATTTTACTGCTATACTAATAATAAAAGGATCATGAAGTAGCTTCTTAACTTCCCTATCTCCAGGGTCTTTCCTCTTCCTTTTTTAGTTCAATCTGAATGGAACGAAGGTCATAAATGTGAAAATAAATAATTCTGTCTGCATGGCTAGATTAATTATCCCAAATCAAGACTTTGGTATTATTGCTACCCAATTTATAATATTTCAGTGGTCACTCCATTGCCTTTGGGATAAAATATATAAATACTTTCCTATTGGTAATCTAATTCCAACTTACCTTTCCAGCATCACCTTCCACTGTAACCAGATAATGACCCCAGCAGACACCCCCATGTTGCTTTCCCTCTCCTCCTATCCTGTCTCCACCCTAATCCAATCTTTTAGGGTGAACTTGAGCTCCATCTCTCTCAGAAAGCTCTCCCCAAACTTCCTAATGCTGACCAAATATTTATTCCCCTGAACAACAAAATTGCGGTCTATGTCCTTATGGCTTAGTTCTTAGTGTAGCCTTCCTGGCTGGAGTGTGAACATCATGCTCTGCATGTTTGCCTTTCCCACACTTTCTAGCACATGCCTTGCATATGTGCAGTCTGCTGTGTGGCTTCCAGAGAATGTTTCAGTGTATTCTCTAGAAGGTCTCATCAGGAACAGATGGGGCCAGCATGGCAGATGAAGCTGAGGCACTGCAGTGTAGCATGAAGGCCTGAATGGGGCCAGGAAGTGACCCCTCCATCCAGGGCCTGGGTCTTTTTCATCCTGGGTCCCCAGTGTCCAGCACCAGCCTGGACCATTGCAGGTGCTGACTCAAGCTGGTTGAAACAAGAGCAAATCTGTCATGGTTGTCCGTGTCATTTAGGATAAGTCATTTCTCTTCCTTAACCCTCAGTTTTGTCTTTTGCAAAATTTTCTAAATGAGGAAACTGGAGAAGATAATTATGAATATCTCTTGAGATCTAACAATCTATGCTTCTTTGCGTAAGAAACAGGCCAAGGCTTTCATCTACTGCACTCTCTCCCTTTTAGTTAAACTAGTGGACCGGGATAGGGCTGGAGGGAAGGTGAGCTCTGGGGGTCTTGCCAACTGTGGCTTAGCTGCAGGCTCTGGTCTCATAATGTCTTCTAACTGAATATTTCTCTAAACGTGGACAGAGGTCCAAAACAAATTCTAAAGACCATGAGGAAAGACTTAAGGATAGTCTCTGTGATCTCTGCTACTTGGTGTCCATGACTCTGTACAATCCCCTTGAGCCCGAGCAGGACCTGTGACTTGCTTCTATTATATCCAATGGAATATGACAAAGGTAAAGGGATGTCACTCTCATAATTTGGTACATTTCCTACAACCTTCTCTTAGCAGACTGGGGCTAGAGACTCACTTTAAGAATGTAATGAAAGACACAGGCATGCTGGAGAAACTTACATGTCACAGAACTCTTATGCCTTCTAGGACACAAAGGAGGCCTTCAGTCAACAGCTGGCAAATAGCTGGGGCCATCCATCATAGAGTTATAAGGAGACGTTCCCAACAACCTGAACAAGCCTAGAGGCAGATTCTTCCCCGGTCGAGGTTTCAGATAAGAATGCAGTTCAGTAGACACCTTGATTGCAACCTTGTGAAACTTCAAACAGAGGACTTGGTCAGACTGTTGCCCCACAGAAGTTGTGAGATAATAAATGCACGCTGTTTCAAGTCACTAAGCTTGTGATTTGTTATGAAACATAAAACTAATGCAGACCGGGTTCAGCTAGTAAACAGTAGCCTAGAAATGCAATATTCTTAAAGGAGTCTGAGTGTACTCTCCCAGAACCCTGAGCAGTGGGTTGCAGTGGGCTGTGTTTGCTTTCTCATCACGAATTAACTTGTCTAAAATTCGAGTGTATTTATACACAGATAGGCAAGCTGTACTGATAGATGGAGCTCAGTGTGGCAACTGCCTGTAGGATGGATGTAGTGAAAGTCCAGGTTTGGTCCTTCCTCCCCACCTACAGATACACTCAGGCCCCGGTTTTCCAGTGGAATCTCTAGGGGTGATGCCATGAAAGGACACTCTTAAGCCCAGAAACCTGAATTAACTGGGTAAAAAGGAAGGCAGGAGAGGGAAGGACACCAGATTCAAATGTGATAAAGCCAAATTAAAAACGTATACAAATAAGTTGTGTTTTAACACTTTCAAGCAATTAAAAGAAGACCCAATGGTTAATAATTCTAGTTAGACTTGCTTTTATGATTATTAGATAAGCATGCTTTGCAATTGGCATATTAATTGCTAATATTCAAATGAGAGCTTAAATATTTTAGTTTTTTTAAAAATAGACTAAACATGATCATAATCTTCTTTGTGCTATTAGTTTGTATTTTGAGAGATAGATATAATGCAACTGTAAACAGCACGGCCTCTGTTTAAATAAACACAAACGTCAAACGACTTGCACAGAGATTACGGAACTTTATGCTGAAAGGGTTGGCAGGCCGTATGTGTTCCCATCTGCCCCTGGATGTGGCATCATGGCAGAATCTCTGATAACCAGGAAGGATTCTAATTTTGCTGTCCAGGGCCCCTCCACGAAACTGTGGGTGGTAACAGAAGAGGGAAGGGCATGTTCTTCATCTGGACCTGAGGAGGAACAGTGTTCCCTGCTTTCCCCACAGCCCCAGTGGGTTGCCTGCCTGGGTAGAATTTATCATTTGTTTTTGTTCCCTTGGAAAGCTCTGGAGTTCATGTGGGTTGATCATAGGACCCCTAGGGGGAACACATGGTGTTGGATCAATCAAATTAATTTCAGATAATTTGCAAATGTGACACCAAGCCCAAGTCTGTCAGAAAACATTGGCATTGGAGTTTGAGGTAAGGCAAGGACGCGCAGTGCTGGGTTCTGAGCCATTGTTTGACTGATGATAATGCTTCCTCTCCTTCCTCCACGTCACTCCAGAAACTACAGAGACAATGGAGAGTGCCCCAAATGTTCTCTGGAGGAGGGAACAACTTTTCCCTCTAGCATCCAAGCCAGTATCTTTTCTCCAAAGAATGTTTATACCTTGTAGATGTGAACACAGACATGAAACCTGTAGATAAACAGACTCAAATCGCAGCCTAATAAGATAACAATGAATGCCTCTTAGAGCTTAACTAGATGAACTAAAACTCTGTTTTTGCCAAAACTCACTGCAGACACTGCATTTCCTTCCTTGCCACAGAGGTTAAGGTACTGAACTGCTTCTAGGGAGAAGAGGAGGAGAAAGCACTATAGGCCTTGAGCGAGCCCCTTGGCCCAATTTGGACCTCACTGTGAGGGCAGGGTAGCTGCTCACACCCATAACTACTTTTTTATTCCCTGGTTCCATGCATGCTAAGGTAACCAGTCATCTCTTCCAGGGATCCCTAAGCTGGGACTGAAGGCAGTGTAGCTCAGGTCCATGCAGTCAGAATCCTACATCCTGGGCTGGGCCTGCCACCCTCTAGCTACATGTCCCTGAGTGGATCTCTCAGGAGCTCTGGGCTCCAGGCTTCTCTCTTTCCTCTATCTTCCCCTTTGATGTTTAAAGTTCTGAAATGTGTTCTCATTCGCCCCTGGGTGTGACATCATGGTAGAATCTCCGATGACCAGGAAGGATTCTAATTTTTCTCTTTCTTATATTAGGTAGTATTTATTTGGTTGCATGTAATAGACACTCTAAATTAACAGTAGCTTAAACAAGATCAACACTTCTTTCTCTCTACTGTAAAAGTCTAGATAAAGGTACTCTGGGTCGTATGATGACTCTGTGGTCTGTTGTTCCCAAACCAGGCTCCCCAGCTGCTGCCTCCTCAGCTGTCCTGGGGGCATGGTTCTGATCCTCATGGTCCAGCTGGCTGCAGCCATCACATCCTTGCCTCCAGAGTAGGAGGGAGGAAGCAGGAAGAGAGGTACCACCCCTTCCTTTCACAGATCTTGTCTGGGATGCTGCACACATCCCTCCCCTCACACCCCATTGTTTGAGAGTCATCTGGTCATAAAGAAGGTACAGTAATGCAGCCACTAAACCAGCCAAATATTGAGAGACCTACTGTTATACGAGAGGGTGTGAATGCAAAGAGGATGGCAATCAGCTTCTGCCATATTTTTTCATTCAACTTTTTCTGTTACATGGATTTTTAAATTTTTAAATACTTGCTCACAGCCCATCACGTAATGCAAAGGTATATAAGCAAAAACCCCAGGTCTCTGAGGGACTCATATTAACAGCTGGATTCTTTCACGCCTTTCTTGAAAGTCATTCAAAAGTATACAAATTTTTCTGCCTCCCCACCCACTTTTATTTTTACAGAAATGAAATCATTCTATACGCAATATTTTCTGCTTGTTTCCAATACATAATGAACTTGTTTATAGGTAACTATGCGTGGCTCTGACATGTTCTTTTTAGTGTCTCCTAGCACAGAGTGGATTTTATGGTATGGATGGACTGTATTTTCATCTACTGTTCCTCACTTGAATATATTTTATTTCCTTCTTTTTGGTCACTATAAACAATGCTGCAATAAACAGCCTAGTGTACATCTCCTTAGGCATTTCTTTCTGTAGGACACTAAATCAAAGGGTGTGCACAATTTAAATTGCGGTCGATTCCACGTGGTCACTTTCTGAAAAGATTGCCATTGTCCCAAATGCGAATGGCCGTGGGCCTTGGCAGCAGTCCTTGCTGCTGGAAAGGAGAAGAGAAAGGTGCAGGAGGGGTGTGGGGAAGGCGTCATGATTTCCAGGAACACTTTTCCCGGGTTAGCAGCCCAGAAAGTGCTTCATCCTCAGCTCCAGGAGAGGGAAACAATGACGGCATCTCCCCTCACCGCAGATTAAATCACAGAGCCTGTTGTGGGCCAGGTCTGCCCTGGGGGAAGGCTGGAATGAAGATTAATTGGGGTGAGGAGAATGGCCATGAACTCAACTCATCACCGCCCAGATTGGTGGGGGGAGGGGCAGACCATGGTTGGGGGCTGTCGGCAGATGGAGCAGAGGCTCCGCCCCACTGCCCAAGCCTTCCATTCTGTCATCCATGCCCAGCTCCCCAGCTCTCCTAGCTTCCCATTGTCCAGGCAGTGACACGGAGGCCCAGGGAGCTGCAGGCCTCACCCAAGTCACTGCGGGACCCTGGTCTGTCTCCATTGCTGGCGGCTTTGCACTGCAGTCTGGTGAAGTGACAGGGCAGTCAGAGCTGGTCCCCGGTAGTGTGTTGGGGTAAGGGGTGGGAGGCAAAGGGGCCTGGCAGGGTTTCGGCAGTGGAACAAGAGGCCATAGTGGCAGGGAATGAGAAGACCTCCTTCCTCTTCTTCCTCCTTGTCCTCCGAGGGTCTTCTCAGCAATCTGGGTGTTCCAGCAGTCAAGCAGGTCCAGGTGACAATACTCACCTCTCAGCTGGAAAAGGCAGGAAGGGACCTGGCATTTTCTACAGTCTTCTCAGTCTCTGCCTGGTTCTGATGGGAGCAGAACTGATATCTTCCAGCCAGGAAAGTCTCAGTGGGTACTGAGCTGGTGACTGACTGGAAGGGAATGGCCCAACCCTATTCCCCTCCATGGCCAGGGTGCCCATGGATCCTTCACACCAACCAGCACTGACCTTCCTGCTTGTTCCCCTCTCTCCCAGCAGGGAAAGGGGAGGACACTGGGAGAGCTCAGCTAATTCTTTGCAGTGCATCCTGTGTTGAGGTTGGATGTTGGTCTGGGGGTGAGGAGGGTGGTGTACAAGAACTGAGGTCAGCCCCAGGTAGCCACACCTCTTCAAAATTCCCTTAGTGCTTACTGAAGCCCTGAAATCTCCACTTCCTGGGTTTCTACAACCCCAGCTTTCCCCTACCCCCACCTCACCTCATCCCCAACATAGACCTATACTGTGCGTCTGGAACACATGACAGCAAGCTGACCAGAGTCCAAGAAATTTTATTCACAGCCAACATGAGAAAATGGCTCACAAGGTTGGAGAGGGGAGGAGGGTGGTCTCTCCCATTTCTACAATCTTGTGCATCTCGTCAGAAAAATAGCTACTGTCATTGTCCACGGACACATCCAAGTTACTAATTCCGAATAACGCCAGTTCAAGAAAATGCCTTCTTCTCAGGCCTGCCAACTCTGACTGTGGTTACTAAGAGGCTTGTCAGCTTTCCTCAGCCTGGGTGTGGAGGTAAGCCTGGCCCAACCTGCAGAGCCAGAACGGGCAGCAAGCCCTCCACAGCTCCTGGGTCTCACTTTTTTTTACCAGCAAGTGGCTTTTCCTGTATGGGGACACCTCACTTCCATCAACCTCCCCTTTGTTACCTGGGAGCTTATATTTAGCTGTTGTTTTACTCAGATTTGGTGAAGTGCCGGCTTCGTGCTCTTCAAGGTAAAGACAGAGGCCAAAGCTGCCTTGGATGTTTTTGCTCGACAACTCAGAAAGCAGTTGCGACCAAGGATCTTTCTGAATTTGGAAAAGGAGAGAAACAAAACCCTCCAGGACAGGCCAGGAGCAGCAGCCAGTGTGACCTTTTGGATAACCAAATCATGAGCTCCTTGGGGAGTTGTGACTTTCTGATTTCTGAATCCCAGCACCTAAACAGGGCATGGCTCAGAGAAAATGTTAGATAAATACTACTGGGCAAATGCAGGGAGACTCTGGGCTCACAGGTGGCAGGCCAGGAAGGACTGTACTCAAGCACCCCGCTGCCTTTTGTGATAGAGGAGCCAAGGATGGCCACAGCTCAAACAGGAGGGACCCCTACGACACCACTTCAGCCCCTCGGGCAGGCTTTTGGAGGGCTTGGGGCATTTGCTGTATTTGTCCTACCGCTTCCCCGGGCTGGGTCCTGCAGGACAAAAAAGCTACAGGTTATACCAGGACACAGGGGAGTGCCCAGGGAAGGCCCCACATACTCTGGGACAGTGGGTTGGGAGCCCTGAACCCTAGATGCTCTCTGAGGCTCTTTATTTCTGCCTGCTCTGTTTGCGATGATTTAAATCCACTGGCCCTAGTAACAGTTGCCAAGATAAACAAACAGCAGAGGAAAACTGGATCACAGCTCACTCCCTTTTGGGGGTGTCCCCGAGAGAGACATGTTGGCCCCCATGCAGAATGATCTCTTGAGTGTGGGTGGAGACTGGGGGGAGGGGAACAGAGGACTCTTGGGATTGCTGTACTCCCAGGAGATGGGCACAGCCATTTGTTATCTGTAATTAAATTGAGCTAATTTCATTCTGTGGCACAGAGCTGGAGAATCAGGGTTCTCAAAAAATGTTATTATCTTATCCCATTTTGTGTAAATGTCATCATGGCGCAGCTGGAACGGGAAGAAAGGACATTTTTGAGATGTTCCTGGTCCCCTAAATGGATTGCGTTCTGTTCCTTCAGCATTAAAGTCAATCTAATGCCAAGGCCTCCAGGAGCTGATATAGATGAAATGTTACATTTATATAATCATTCCACAGGCAGACGGGAAAGAGCTTTTTCTGGATAAATCTAAGAACTGAGTGAGGCTGGCTGAGAGATCAGAGGAGCGCCAGCCCTCTGGGGTCCTTGGCAGTCCCCGCTCACAGACCAGCCACAGCTATTCATCTTTCTAGGTTTATCCCAGAGGGGAAATGACTGGGAGAAATGAAGAAAAAACCCCAGGCGGCCACGTTCCCCTTTTAAGTGGCTCTGTGAAAGTAGACAGCCCTCAGGGACATGGCTGGAAAAAAAATCAGTGAACAAAAAAAGAGTGACCACACAATTCTTTTTGAGATAAGGATTTCAAACACAAACCAAACTGGGGATATTCACTGTGAGAGGCTAGAATCTGGACAGAATCTGCCAACTCTTCTCAAGAGTAGTGAGGGAAAGGGCCCCTAAGAACAGAAACAAGAGGGACAGCCTCCCTCCTATGAGCTAAGAACTTTCTGGTCCTTGCCATCCTCATAGCCCTGGCAGGTGGGAGATGGGCAGGCAGCCACGGCCTCTCTTCCTTCCCTTGTTTGGCCTATCCCTGGTCTCCGTCCTCGCAGAAGTCTCTTTCTTTTCCATCCAAAGCAATCTGCTGACTTCTGTCCTCACCGAGAGCATGGCTGTTGTGGATGCCGAGGCCTCCGTCAGGGCCAGCAGCGGTTGCCTAGATTGGGGTCCTTGGAAGAAGAGCCTAGCTGGAGGGCCCAGTGGCTGTGCCACCTGGGGCAGAGCTCAGCCCTCCCCAACCATTAGACCATGGCCATGGACTCCTCAGAGCCTCTTTCTCTTGGTTTCGCTGCCTCCACCTCTCTATGCGGCCACTTCCCCTCCTCAGTGCCAGGATTCTGGAAGGTTCCTTTTGAGATTGTTTTGCTATGAGAGATGAATGAAGCTGAACGTCTGATGCGTTTTTCCACTATGAGACTAGAGACGCTTTCATGAAACCTTTGTAACCTTGTAGTCCTCCGAGCCCACGGCTCACTGAGTGTGTTGGTTTCTGGGCTTGCTGCAGTTTACTGTGTTGGAAAGATCCATTATGGATTCAGATTTTAGGAGTGAAGGAGCCTAGCTTCTTGAGGAGGTGTCTCAGATTCTGAGCGCCGTACATGTGTTGGTGATGTGCTTCCATCTCTCTGTGGTTGTAACTCATGTGACTGCATCGTCCCCTTGTGATTATTGTGTGTTTGTGTCATTGGGAAGATGGTTGTTCTGTCCAGCTCCTTCCTTCCCCGATGGTGCCCCAGTCCAGGCTCAGCCAAATCACCAAGCTGCTGGCTCCTCTGAGTCTGGATTTCACAGAAATATATGGTTTAGGACTGGCAGGGACCTCAGAAAGTATTTCTGCCATGCTATATGGTTGCTTTCTGCAACATTCTCTCATCATAAAAATTATCATCCACTCCACTGAGACCTCAGACAAGGACACTGAGGTCTGGAGACGTTAAGTGACTTGGTGAAGGTCACAGCTGACGTCACTCCATGCCCTCCTTGAGGTTTCAAACCCCAGTGCCTCCTCATCCTTTCCCTTCTTGGACCAGTCCCGGCTTGAGTCAAGTTTCCCGAACCAAATTTCAGTTTAACCTCGGCCACCCTAGTGGATGGGAGGGCTGGGGACTCAGTATACCTGGAAGCTTCAGCGGCTTGGATAGGGGTGTTATCATCAGCAACTGGTTCTCCTGACTCTTCCTATCTGGAAAGCTTTGAGGCCTTTGTTTACATGCCCCACAGTGGG
The DNA here is from genome assembly GCF_000164805.1 of Carlito syrichta. Lineage (NCBI taxonomy): Eukaryota > Metazoa > Chordata > Mammalia > Primates > Tarsiidae > Carlito > Carlito syrichta. The sequence goes on from NW_007252086.1 coordinate 93,794, forward strand.
GTCCAAGGCAGGGTTGGCCCCAACACAGATGTTCTAAAATCCTCCTTTGTCACAGGTCATCCGTAGCAAGCTGGAAACTTGTTGCGGCACATGTGAAGCCCTGTCACAACTCTAAGCTGTGGCTGATGACTCATTGGGTGACTTTATTTAAAAATCCCCAGCAGATCTTTGCCATGTGTCTGATGGCCCAGATACCAGGACTCTTACAAATCCTTCACACAGACACTATCCACAGAGGGCTTTAGTCAGCCAATAAGGTTTCGGTGATCTGGATGTCTTCTTTGAATGCTTTACAAACATGCAGATGAAATGCCCAGGCCCTGTTGCTAAAGGAGAATCAGGGGAAGAGGACGTACCTTGGGATTCTCCCTTGTGGGTGTTCACAAACCCAAATAATTTGTTCTTCCAAGTCAGGTTGTGATGAACCACCTGCCCTCATGGTTTGATACGTATTTAGTTCAACCTTAGCATGTCATCTTGGTCATCCCACTGCCTTCCGGTAGGCTATGCATAAGTCACTATCGGTAGGGGAGAATCTGACCTATTTTTAAAGGTCTGTTTGATGGGGAGGTCCTTTCATCTGAGGATGCAGATGAAAGATGCTAGTATGTGACACTGCTTCCTGCCACCATGCAGAGCTGGCAGCCAGAGGAGGACCCTGTGATTAGGCCTGGCTTGGGTGTGCTGTGTCAAGTTCCCCCAGAGAAACCAGGACAGGACAACTACGTGAGCCCAATCTGAAAGGAGAGAAACAACTGGGGAATGATTGGGCTTTGGCCAGGCTGGAAAGGAGGGAACAATGGTGGGGGGCATTTTAGGGCAAAGAATGAGAGCATTTAGAGCATGGTACACTGGCTGGAGGCTGCAAATATGTGGAGAGGCAGGCAGGGGAGCCAGTGGGAGTCTCAGTCACAGTTTGAGGGTCTGTGCTTAATCTTGAAGGCCTTGGAGAATCCCTAAGCAATTTAAGACAGACAGTGGCATTCAGGCCATTTCTTCCTCAATCTTTGTGTTGTGCATTGATCAACGGGAGGATGGTGGTGATGCTGATGCAGGTGGCTGGTAGAGCACTGAAACAACCACAGAGAAGAAGAGGCCATGTCTCCTCCAATTTACCCCAGAACCAAGGAATTCAAGTTGGCACTGTCTTTATGTAGAAGTTGATATGTTTTTGGAGTCAGATACCCTGGTCCAGAAAACTTAAGGCCTTCGTAGGAAGCTGGGATGCTTCCCTGAGGTTATTAAGAAAGAGAAACTCTTTAAAATAGTATACTGATAAAGACAGTCTGCTCATCCTAATGGGTTGGAACCTGGCTGTTATCAGTGGTCTTGGTGTCTGCAGCCTCATGATGGTCTTTGTTTTCAGGTAAAATGCTGAAACTGAGGCTGGGTTCATGGAGAATAAGGGCTCAAGCTGCCGCAGGGAGGCAGAAACTCCTCTAGGCATAGGTGAGGTGGATGCTCCACCAAATGCCTGTTTGATGATTTTAGGTGCACAAGAATCCTTTCCTTTCTTCTCCCTGACTACACACCACTCCTGCAATTGTGAAATGAGAGGTTTTGGCTTGGGTTGAGGCTTCTTTCCCTAATAAGGACTGAGTCCTAAAAGAAGTCATTTCTTTACTCTCATGAGGATTTGCAGCTTGGTACGGAAGAGTTTGCATGAGACTTTCCCAAAAAAACTTTTCTCGATGAATGTAGAGAAAGTTCCATGAGCTGGATACCCCAGGGAAGAAAGTAGGTGTCTTAGTCTATTTTCTGATGCTATAACAGAATGTCACAGACTGGGTAATTTATAAAAAGAAAGAGTTTATTTGGTTCACAGTTCGAGAGGCTGGGAAATCCAAGAGCATAGCATTGGCATCTGCAAGTGTCATCCCATGGCTGAAGGACAGAAAGCAGAAACGAGTGCATGAGACAGAGAGCAACCAATCCTTCTTATTAGGAACAACTCCCGAAATAGCTCATTCTGCAATGACGGCATTAATCCATTCATGAAGTATCCACTCTCATGACCTAATCACCTTTTAATATCATTGCATTGGGGATTCCAACTCCAGCTCACAAACTTTGGGGTAACTTTGGGGTATACATTCTAACCAAGCAGTGGAAAAGCAGATAGAACAGGCTGTACTTCCATCCACTGCACCATTTGTCTGGGTTTACTGGTGCTCAGCTGTGCTATGTCTCTCCTCAGGCATAGCCCAACCAGGGTGGGATGACATCCAGGCCCTCTACTGTCTACACCAGGGCCCGATTTGCAACCCTGGTGGGGTAATTTGTTCTCAGGAAACCAACACAGTCCTCAGCTTAAGGCCAGGGTGTGCTCTGAATATTCTTTATTAATTGGGCAATTTCCCTGTAAAACAATGCTCTGCTTTGTGGTAATCTGGGGTCTTCGGCCAGCCAAAGGCTAAACTGACCCATGAGGTGGCCGGATATAGTGCAAGCTTTTCTCAGGAACTCAGCTCTATTCCCTCACCCCCTGGAGAAACCTAGGGCAACAGTAAAGTGAGAAGGGAGAGAGAAAGAAAAGGGCATCCTGCAGCCTAGGGTTGTGTGTGTGTGTGTGTGTGTGAGAGAGAGAGAGAGAGAGAGAGAGAGAGAGAGAGAGAGGAGAGAGAGTGTTTTAGGGAGTGGGTCAAGAGGGTAGGGGAAGAAGAAAGCCAGATGCTCACAGAAACCCTTGGGGAATGCTCCAGAGACAGCACTCAGCAGGGCAGAAGTGGACGCTAACCAGATGGTGGAGGGTAGGTTGGCAGTCTTCAGATCTGCTGGAAGCATGCATGTGCCCTTTAGTGACTCAGGATTCGGTGTCCCTTTAAACACGATGGTCTTTCTCTCTCTCTTTCTATTAAGGTGTAATTCACATACAGTAAAATTAATCTTTTTAGTGGACACGTTTTGTGAGTTTTGACATACTGTATACTGTTGTGTAACCACTATTCCAACCAAGATATAGAACATCTCACCACCTTCTACCCTCCCCAAATTTTCCCAAGCCCCCTTTTCTCACCACCAGCCTCTGAAGACTACTATTTTTCACCTCTGTAGTTTTGTCTTCTCTAGAATGTCAAATGTATAGAATCATTAACTGCTCAGTCTGACCTATTTTCATTAGGGTTCATTCATAATGTTCCCTTTTCTTGTTGGCTAGTATTCCATTGTACGGATGAACCACAGTCTATCTTTTCTACCATTGAGAGACATTTGAATTGTTTTTGACAATTATGCATAACACTACTAGACACATTTGCATACAGGTGTTTGTGTGAATGTAGATTTTCATTTAACTTGAGTAAATACCTAGGAGCGAAATGACTAGGTCATGTGGTAAGGGTATGTTTAGCTTTATAAGAAACCACCAAACTGTTTTCCAAGGTGGCTGGCCCATTTTGCAGCCCCGTAGCAATGTGTGAGAATTCTAGTTGCTCTCTATCCACCCTCTATTCTTGTCAACACCTGGTATTATCACCTTTCCCCCATTGCATTCTAGTAAGTATTTAGTGGCGTTTCACTATCTTGTCATGGCTTTGACTTATATATCCCTAGTGACGAATGATATTGAGCATATTTTCATGTGTTCATTTGCCATCCATGTATCTTCTTTGGTAAAATATCTGTTCAAATATTTTGCCCATTTTGAAATCTCGTGTGTGTGTATGTTTTGAGAATTATTTATATATTCTCTGCACAAGTGCTTTATCAGATATATAATTTGCAAATATTTTTTCTCTTGGTTTGTGACTTATCTTTTCATTCTCTTTGTACTGACTTTTTTTTTTTTGAGTTGGAGTCTCACTCTGTTGCCCAGACTAGAGTGTGGTGGCCGCTTCCGGCCACTGCAGCCTTGACCTGCTGGGCTCTGGCGATCCTTCCGCCTCAGCCTTCCAAGTAGCCGGAATTACAGGCATGCGCTACCACGCCCAGCTGATTTTTTGATTTATTATGAGGATGAGGTCTCGCTACCCAGGCGGGTCTTGAACCCGCGGGTTCAGGCAATCCACTCACCTCAGGCTCCCAAAGGAGCGGGATTACAGGCTGAGCCACCGAGCCCGGCTTGTACTGACTTTTGAAGAGCAAAAGATTTAATTCTGATAAAGTCCAATTTATTATTTTTTCATTTTCAAATCAACCTTGTAGCATCACATCTAAGAAATTTTGGTCTACACCAAGGTCACAAAAGTTTTCAGCTATTTTTTCTAGAAGTTTATAGTTTTAGGTTTTACATTAGGCCTTGATAATCTTTAAGATACAGTCAGCAATTATTTAGCGAGGATGGAGAGAAACCAATATTCTTTTAGCAAAAATTATCTGCATTAGTGATCATTTTAAGAACATTTAATCAAAGAACTGAGTACCACATGTTCTCACTAGTAAGTGGACCCTGAACACCTATCATAATACTACAAAAACGGGGTTGGCGATAACGGGGTACGGCGGGGGGAGGAAGGGCACATAAAATCGGTAGGAATACCTGATCCTAATCTAGGAGAAGTAAGGTCCAATGGGAGGCCCAAAACTCCACCTGTACTTAAACCACTTATGTACCCAGTCCTGACACATACTCCGTAACTTTAAAATAAAACAAAAACAAACAAAAAAAGAACATTTAGGCCAGAGGGTTCCAATTTGTTTGTGTCCCTTAATGATAGGGCAAGTTCACTTTCAGCATATTTTGTAAAAAGAGGCTGGAGAGGGGCTTTAAGCTCAAGTACAAAGAGCTGAGTTGATCTCATCCTTCAATTTGTGACACATTTTTATCATCAGTCCATGCAAAGCCCTTCTCTTATTTTCCTTTCTTCCTTTTAATGCACAATTCTAACTCCCAGTCCTGTACTCTTCATAGACATGTACTCTAATCTATTTGAAATATGCTAATAAATGCACATTGTGGCTATAAAGTCTGGAAGCATGTAAATTCACATAGTAATTGGTTAATTGATATTACATTAGAATATGTGATATGCTCAATGTATTGTCCCTCAGCAATTCACAGTTCAATATTAAATTGGAAGGAATGCATGGATGTGGCATATTATCAATCCCTACAGTGTGTCTGTGATGTGCTATGGTGGCTTTTGTCTCTTATTTATACTGAAGAAATCTGTGCCTTTAGTATACCCCAGAAGAAATAATTAAAGGGATTCAGTATACCAAAAATATATGTACAGGGGATGCCAAAAAATATATCCACATTCTAAGAGATGTTATCTATGTATTACTTTACAAAGTTGAATTGAATTACGATAGCAACGTGTAGGATGACATTCACTCAATTGTGCTTCCACCATTTTATTTGACTGTCCTACCTGTCACTTGGTGATGCTAGCAATCATTTGATTAATGCCAACTTTTGAGTGAACATCGTATTTAAAATGCGTATACTTTTTTTGGCACCCCCTGTATTATCCATGTTTTCAGATTTTTATGACCACTTTTGTGGGCATCTTTGAAAAATACACATTATGTGTATTTTTAATTATACTTCTTCCTCTTTTTTCTCACTCAGGTCTGTTTTTAAGACTTCTTCCTGTTGCTGTGTGCAGATCCATTTTGTAGTTTCTAACACAGCACAAAATTCTATAGTATGCACTCCATATAGTTTCTTATTTATTCTCGCAGTAATAAACATTTAGATTTCTGAGCTTCCGGATACCACAGACAACTGCCTCCTACATGTCACCACGAAAGACCTCTGTGGGAATTTATTCGGCTGTATACTCTAGGGGACTGCAGGGTCAGTGATTTGGGCGTACTGACTTTTACTACACACGGCAGGATGGCTGGACTAGTTGACTCTCCCACCAGCAGTATATGAAGCTCCCTGTTTTTTTCATGCTCTCACTATCACTTGATTTAATTTACATTAACTTTCTCCCCTAATATGATGAATGGTAACCCAGTGTTATTTTCATCCTCATTTCCTCGATTATAAGCTTGTGTATCTCTCCATATTTTTCCAGACCATTTTGATTTCCATCTGTAAAGTTTCTATTCATATCCTTTTCAAAACTTTTCTATAGGTTTTTCTGTTTTGTTTTGCTCTTTTCTTGTTGATTTTCAGTGATTTCTTGCATATTCTGTACATCAATCAGTTTTAGAAATAGAAAATATATTATCCTAGTCTATGTTAATTAATTCTGATTATGGTACATTTTGTGATAAAAATAATTTTGTCAAATATATCCAGTTTTTACTTTATATTTTGAGGCTGTTAAAAGTTATTTTTTGTCCCTGTCATAAAGATATTCTCTTACATTTTCTTCCATTAACCTTATGATTTTTCTCCCCATATTCAATGTTCTTTAAATCCTCTGGGGTCAATTTTTATAAATTAATAAACAAGAGACTAGGTTTATTATTTTTCATATGGAGAATCAGTTTTTTCACTACTGCTTGCTAAATAATCTGTTCTTTTCCTATTAATTTGTTGTGCCAACTTTATGAGATATAAAACACATACACACCCACACATGCACGCTCACACAGTCCATATTCATTATTCACAATAGCTATGTTCTAAAAAGTCACCACAAACACTGAATTAGGGAATAGGAAACCACTGCTACTTAGGGAAATACAAGGTTAAGTTTCTCGAACTTCTGGTTGCAATGTTTTTATCAACACACAATAGAAATGTGTGTTTCTATTTAAAAACATCTTATTTAGGCTGGGTACAGTGGCTCATGCCTGTAATCCCAGCACTTATGGAGGTTAAAGTGGGAGAATGGCTTGAGCCCAGGAGTTCAAGACCAGCCTAGGCAACATAGTGAGACCTTGTCTCTACAAAAAAATAAAAAAAATTAGCCAGGCATGGTGGTATGTACCTGCAGTGCCAGTTACTTGGGAGGTTGAGGTAGAAAGATAGATAGTCCAGGATGTTGAGGTTGCAGTAAGCTTTGATCATACCACTGCACTCCAGTGTGGGCAACAGAGTGAAACGCTGACTAAAACAAAAACAAAAACAACTTATTCAATATAGAAATATCTGTGAGATATTGTGAGTTCTGTTCCAGACACAATAAAGCAAATATCACAATAAAGTGAACCACTTTATTGGTTTCCCAGTGCATATACAAGCTATGTTTATTTGATACTTTACTCTGTTAAGTATGCAATAGATTATGTAAAAATACTTTATGGCTAAAAGAAATGCTAACAATCATCCTGGACTTCAGCAAGTTATAATCTTTTTGCTGGTGGAGGGTCTTGACTTGATTGTGGTGGCTATTGAGTGACCACAGTAGTGAGAGTTGGGTGGCTGGGGCAGTCTCCTAAAATAAGACAATGAAGATGGCCACATCGATTGACTCTTCCTTTCACAAAACATTTCTCTGTAGCATGTGATACCATTCAATATCATTTTACTCACAGTAAAATTGCTTTCAAAATTTATACAAGCCGGTCTTGGTGGCTCAGCCTGTAATCCCATGCCTCTGGGAGGCTGAAGTGAGTGGATTGCCTGAGCCCGCGGGTTCGAAACCTGCCTGGGCAGCAAGACCTCATCTCTACAATAAATCAAAAATCAGCCGGGCGTGGTAGCGCATGCCTATAATTCTGGTTACTTGGAAGGCTGAGGTGGAAGGATTGCCGGAGCCCAGCAGGTCGAGGCTGCGGTGGCCGGGAGCGGCCACTGCACTCCAGTCTGGGCGACAGAGTGAGACTCCAACTCAAAAAAAAAAAAAAAAAAAAAAAAATTTATACAA
>NW_007252086.1:101522-326954 GCF_000164805.1 Carlito syrichta
CAAGCAGCCAAAAAACACATGAAAAAATTCTCACCCTCACTAATCATCAGAGAAATGCAAATCAGAACTACAATGAGACACCTCTTAAGTCTGGTAAGGATGGTTATTATTAATAAGTCAAAAAAAACCTGTATGTAAACCACATATGTAGCCACTCCTGATTTGTGCTCTACATCTTTAAAATTATATATATTTTTATAAATTTATATATAACATATACATAACATATATATTTATATATGTAAAATCTAAAAAAAAACAAGTCATGAAACAATAGGTGCTGGTACAGCTGCCAAGCAAAAGGGGCACTGCTATACTGTTGGTGGGACTGCAAGATAGTTCAACTTCTGTAGAAAGCAGTGTGGCAATTTCTCAAAGAACGAAAAATTGGGCTTCCATATGACCCAGCAATCCCTCTCTTGGGAATATATCCAAATCTCTCTACCAAAAAGGCACCTGCACATGCATGTTTTTGCTACACTATTCAAAATAGCAAAGACATAGAACCAACACAGATGCCCATCTAAAGGGGACTGGATAAAGAAAATGTGAACATATATACAATGAAATATTATGCAACCATGAAGAAGAGTGAAATCATGGCCTTTGCAGCAACTTGATAGCAGTTGGAGACCATCATACTAAGTGAACTATCACAGAAACAAATAACTGAATACCGCTTGTTCTCACTTGTAAGTGGGCCCTGAACACTAATCACACTAGCACAAGGATGGGATCAGCAGACCCTTGGCACTGCTAAGGGATGGAGGGAAGAAAGTGGGAAAGGGAATGTGACAACACAATGGGTACCTGGTCCATTACCAAGGGGAGAGAGGGCCAGTTAGAAGTCCAAACTTCACCTGCATGCAGCCTACCTATATAGCAAATTCTCACTTGTACCCCACAACTCTAATGTTAAATTTAATTAAATTTTAAAAGTTGGAGTCAATCCTCTTAAACCCTGCTGTGCTTTATCAACTAATTTTATGGAATATTCTAAGTTCTTTTTGTCATTTCAACAATATTCACAGCATCTTTGCCAGGAGTAGATTTCATCTCAAGAAATCACTTTCTTTGCTCACCTATAAGAAGCAACTCATCAGTTCTGGTTTTATCATGAGATTGCAGGAATTCATTCATGTTTTCAGGCTCCACTTCTAGCTCTAGCTCTCTATTTCCACTACATCTGTGGTTACTTCCTCCTCTGAAGTCTCCTAAGTGACTTCCCCTTCTGAGTCATCCATGAGGATTGGAATCAACTTCTCCCAAACTCCTGCTAATGTTAATATGCTGACCTTCTTCCATAGTTTTCAATTTATTTTGCCCAGATACATCAGAAGAATTGCTATCTATAGCAGCTATAGCATTATGAAATGTATTTCTTAAATAATATGACTTGAAAGTCAAAATTAATCCTTGATCCATGGGCTGCAGAGTAGATATTGTTACCAGGCATGAAGATAACACTAATTTCTGGTATATCTTCATGAGAGCTCTTGTGTGACCAAGTGTGTTATTAGTGAACAATAATATGTTGAAGGAAATATTTCTTTATGAGAAGTAGATCTCAACAGCAGGCCTAAAAGATTCAGTGAGCTATGCTGTAAACAGATGTGTTGTCATCCAGGCTTTGTTGTTCCATGTACAGAGCACAGGCAGAATTGGTTTAGCATACTTTTTAAGGGCCCTATGATTTTTAGAATGATTAATAAGCATTAGTCTCCATTTAAAGTTACCAGCTGCATTAGCCCCTAACCAGAGAGTCTGCCTGTACTTTGAGGCTTTGAAGCCAGGAATTGGCTTCTCCTCTCTAACTATGAAAGTCCTAGATGGCATCTTCTTTCAACAGAAGGCTGTTTCATCTGCGCTGGAAGTCTGTTGTTTAGTTGTAGCTACCTTCATCAATGATCATAGCTTGATCTTCTGGAGACCTTGTTGCAGCTTCTCCATTAGCACTTGCAGCTTCACCTTGTACTTTTGTGTTATAGAGATGGCTTCTTTTCTTAAACCTCATGAACCAATCTCTGCTAGCTTCCAACTCTACTTTGGCAACATCCTTACCTCTCAGCCTTCAAAGAATTGAAGAGAGTAAGGACCTTGTTCTGGATTAGGCTTTGGTTCAAGAATGTGTTGTGGCTGGTTTGATCTTCTATCCAGTACACTCAAACTGTGTCTCAGTAATAAGACTATTTCACTTTATCATTGGTGTGTTCACCAGCGTAGCACTTCTTACTACCCACAAAAACTTCTCTTGTCTTCACAACTCGGCTAACTATTTGGTGCAAGAGGCCTAGCTTTCAGTTTGTTTCGGCTTTTGACATACCCTCCTCATAAGCTTAATCATTTCCAGCTCTTTATTTAAAGTGAGAGATATGTAACTCTTCCTTTCACTGGAGCATTTTCAGAACACTACAGGGTTATTAATATTGTTGTGTCTCAAGGGACATGGAGGCTCAAGGAGAAGGAAAGAGACAAGAAAACAGCCCATAAGTGTAGCAGTTGGATCATACATAACAGTTATCAATTAAGTTCACTATCTTATATGGGTGTATTTCATAACATCCCAAAACAATGATGATAGTAACATCAAAGATCACTGATCAAAGATCATCATAACAGATATAATAATAATTAAAAAGTCTGAAATGTTGTGAGAATTGCCAAAATGTGACACAGAGGTACCAAATGAACACATTGGTGTTGGAAAAATGGCACCGATAGACTTGCTCAATGCAGGGTTGCCACAAACCTTCAATTTATGAAAAATGCAATGTCTGTGAAGTGCACCAAAATGAAATGCAATAGAACAAGGTATGCTTATATACATTTCTTACAAGTAATTAATTGTATGGTCTTTAAATTACTTAAAGCCAGGGGCTTTGGACACCATTTATGTTTTTATAGGTTTGTTTGCCAGCATCCTTGTCAAACAAGCCCATCTCATCAGTGTTGAAAAGCTCCTCTTCCACATAACTCTCTCCTGTATAATGCTTAACAGGTATTTCTGAATTTCTTTTGCAGTCTCCTGATTTGCAGAACTTGACTTGCCTGTAAGTTTAAGATTTTTCACGTTATATTGCCTTTTGAAACTTGCAAGGAAGCCAGCACCAGCCAAGAAGGATTTAACATTTTCCTGACCCTTGATAATATAACCGTAAATTTCTTAGACTGTCAGCTTCACAACAATGCTGTTCACTATGAAATTCTTCTCAGTTGTTATCTTATGAATTCACAAATATAGCTGCTTTTCCACAGTTTCCATAGCTTCTCATGCACTCTAGATGTTACTTTGGCATTTTCCAGAGCAGCCTCACATACAGATTGGTGAATTTCCTCTTCCTTTTTTTGGATGTACTAGATTGCTGATTAACATTGCACACACGGCCAACAGCACTATAACTCATGTCTGAACTAATTTATCTAACACATAATTTTTTCTGTAACGTACATTACAGCTTTCTTCTTTAGGAACACTAGACAAGCACTTCAGCACTAAGATTGGGGGCCATTTTAAACATCAACACAATGCACAGAAATGTGAGACACATGGCCTTAAATAGACTATGAAAATAACACTTGTTTTACAGTTTGAGAGCTGTAACAAGAAGGCAGAGTATTGCCTTGTTCAACTTCAGCTGGGATTGTGCATGTTGGGAGATTCAAAGTTTGAATTACTCTGTGCACTTCTGGGAATGAGCACTAATACTCCATAAATATTGATTTTGGTGTTACACATAAATGTTAGCAAGTAGGTGAAATTCACAGACAGAATCTACAAGTAATGACAATGACTCATATCTGCATCTGAGCTCTCTTTTATGGTCCCTTTTTCTAATTGGCTTGTCCCTATACTGTTGCCTAATTTTTATTTTTGTAATTTTGAATGTCGTTAATATCCAATTGCCCTAGATCTTCCCCCTCTTTGTTCTTCTTCTTCAAAATCAAGTTTTGTATTTGTGTACTATTATTTTTTTCATAGACATTTTATAATATAGTCTTTGAATCTTTCAAATGATTCAGCAGAAATTTTGTTAGGTACTGGATTCAGTTTAAAGATGAATTAGAGAATAGTTGACTTTAGAATGTTAACTTATCCATCTGTGAACATAGTATACCTCACTACTTATTTAGATTTTCTTTTGTATCAATTAGAATATTTAAATATTTTTCTTCTATATTGTTAGATGAATTTTAGGTACATTATAGCATTGTACCTATTGCAAATAATATCTTATTGTTTATTGTATTTTAAAATTGGTTATCATAGGTGAAAAATTTTTGTGAGTTGATATTTTATCTTGCAATATTGATGAACTCTTTTATTCATCTGATGGTTCTGTCTGGTTTTTTTTTTTAAGACCTTTAAAAATAGTAATTTTAAGTTTACAGCAAAGTTGAAAGGAAGGTATAGAGATATTCCATCTAACCCCTGCCCCTATACATGCATAATTTCTTTCACTGTCAACATCTGTGGTACATTTGTTACAACTGATGAACCTACAGTGACACATCATTATCATTCAAAACTCATAGTTTACATTAGGTTCAGTTCAAGTTTACTTTGTGGTCTAGTTCAAGTATATTCCATGAGTTTGGACAAACATATAACAATATGTATTCACCATTATATTATTTCCCTTTCTGCTGCCAGCCCCTGGCAACCACTGATCTTTTTACTGTCTCCATAGTTTTGCATTTCCAGAATGTCAATAGTTGGAACCCTACAGTATGTAGCTTTTTCAGATTGGCTTCTTTTACTTAGTAATATGCATTTAAGTTTCCTCCATGTTTTTCATGGCTTGAAAGCTCATTTCTTTTTAGAACTGAATAGTATTCCATTGTTTGGATGAACTACGTTTTATTTGTTCACTCAAATTTGTGGGCATAGAGTGGTTCATAGTATTTCTTCATTATTCTTTCGGTGTCCATGGGAGCTGTAGTGATAACCCACTTTAATTTTTGATATTAGTAATTTTTAATCCTACCTCCATTTTTCCTAACCTAGCTAGTGGGTAATCAATTCATTGACATTTTCAAAGAACCAACTTTTAGTTTCACTGATTTTCTCTGTTGAATTCCTGCTTTCAATGTCATTGATTTCTGCTCTAATTTTTAAAATTTTTTTCTTCTGTTTACATTGGATTAAATTTGCTCTTTTTACTTCAGTTTCCTAAGGTGGAAACTTAGATCATTGATTTTAAATCTTTCTTCTTGTCTAATACATAAATAAATATAAATAATCACTGCTATAAATTTTTTTTTAAGCACTGCATTCCACAACTTTTTTTTTATTTTTTTTTGAGTTGAGGTCTCACTCCGTTGCCCAGGCTAGAATGCAGTGGCACATTCATGGCCACCCCAGCGTCAACCTGCTGGGTTCTGGCGATCCTTCCACTGCAGCCTTCCAAGTAGCCAGAAATACAGGTATGCACTACCATGCCTGGCTAATTTTTTTGATTTTTATTGTAGAGATGAGGTCTTGCCAAGTTACCCACAAGCTCAGGCAATCCACTCACCTTGGCCTCCCAAAGTGCTGGGATTACAGGCTGAGCCACTGAGACTGGCCACAGCCCACAATTTTTGATAAGTTCTGTTTTCATTTTCATTTAGTTCAAAATATTTTAAAACTTCTCTTGAGATTTCTTCTTTGGTCCATGTATTATTTAGAAGGGTGTTGTTTAATATCCATGTGCTTGGGATTTTCTAGTTCTATCTGTTATTGATTTCTAGTTTAACTTCAATGTGATCTGAGAGCAGACATTGTATGACTCCTTTTATTTTCCATTGTTAGGTGTGTTTTATGGCCCATAATGCAGCCTGTCTTGTTGAATGTTCCATGTGATCTTTAGAAGAATGTGTGATCTGTTTTTGTTGGTGACTTTAACTATGTCGGTACTGATTTCCTACCTGCTGAAACTGTGTATTTTTGATAGAGAAATGTTGAAATCTCCAACTATGGTAATGGATTCATCTATTTCACCTTGCAGTCCTATTGGTTTTTGCCTCATGTATTTTGACCCTCTGTTGTTAGGTGCATGCACAATAAGAACTATTATATGTTTTTGGAGAATTGATCCCTTTGTCATTATGTAATGTCCTTCTTTATCCCTAATAACTTTCCTTGTTTGAAGTCTGCTTTCTGAAATTAAGATAGTTATCCCTACTTTCTTTTGACTAGTGCTAGTATGGTATATCTTTCTTTATCTATTTACTCTTAACTTAGATGTGTATTTATATTTAAAGTGTGTTTTTTGTAGACAACATAGTATTGGGTCTTGTTTTTTAATCCACTCAGACAATCTCTGTCTTCTAGTTGGTGCATTTAGAACACTGACATTCAAAGTGATTATTGATACAGTTGTAATAATAACTACCTTATTAGTTAGTTTTCTATTTGTCTCCTTTGTACTTTGTTTCTAATTTTGTCTTCTACTCTTTTTCTACTTTTTGTAGTTTTAATTGAGCATTTTGTGCAATTTTGTTTTCTTTCTTTTCTTTGCATATTAATTACACTTTTTTTTTCTTTTTTTTGTGGTTGGCCTAGAATTTGTAATGTACATTTATAACAAATTTAAGCCCACTTCCAAATAACACTCTACTATTTCATGACTAGTGTGTGTACCTTCTAACAACAAAGTAAGCCTAATTATTTCTTCTAGTTCTTTGTGTCATTGATGTCCTTCATTTAACTTATATGCAAGTGTGCATACACAATATATATATATTTATACACACACACACACACACACACACACACCCCTACATAATAAAATACATTGTTTCTATTTTGGGGGAAATTTACTTCTGTTTAATTTTCTATTAAGCATTCTTTTATTTCAACACTTATTTATTAAATGTCCCTACTATGAAGTCATAGTACTATGAACACGATCTTATTAAGATGAATGAGGGTTTGAGCTGGGAATGCTGTGATCAGAGCTAAAATATGGAGGCTATGATAAGCCCAGGTAAGTGTCATGAGATCCTGAACTAAACTGAGGGCTGGGAGAATGGAAAGGAAAAACAAGTCTGTACTATTTCACTCAGACTTGGAGAACAGGTATGTAAATGTTATTTAAAGATCTGCCATACATGGTCATATCAGATACTATAATTTTTTTATATGCCCCCAAATGATGCAGATACACAGAGCTTCCAATTTATGCTTCAAAGAGATAGTTTGATAAATGATAAATGCTTATTCAGAATTCTAAAAAGAAAACCATGAGATAAACAGTTGAGAGGAGATCCCTGGGAAGAAAGATTCTTACATAGGAAGAAAACCTCCTTCTGTCTACTCATAGAGCACTTTGTTCATGTTTGTTATAGCCTTAAGCTATAATAAGGCTTATAATAAGCTATAATAAGGGAATTGCCATCCCTTATTTATATTTCTCCTACAATTTTGAGTACAAAGATCAGGTATACTATTTATCTTTGTGTCTACCTAGCCTATGCCTGACACACGGTGGACAGAAAGTGATTTCTGGAGGTCATCTAACTTGACTTGTCTGCAACATCTAAAATTGTTGACCATAGCCACCTTAAAACATGTCTCTCTTTGCTTTCATAATACTAGGATCTCTTGACTCTTTCTCCCACATTATTTTCGGTTTTCTTTGCTGAGTTATCTTCCCTCCAACTACCCTTTCTGTACTGGTATTCTCCAAGGTACCGTATTCTTTTTTTTTCTCTCTCTCTCTTTTCATTTATATTAAATCTCAAAAAAATTCTTAGCACTTTATATTTTGAATATTTCTTTAACATTCTTTCTATACTTGCCTTCTAAACTTTCAGTTAGCCCTAGTTTACATTTTCTTAATGCCATTCTCAATCCCTCTTAACTTCCTTCATACTTTTTTCATATCTTTATTCTTTTTGCTGGATATAATAATGTGATCTGTTTTTCAAATTACAAATTATTTTAGTTCTCTGATTAATTCATCCAAGAAAGGTTTTATTCTGTACTTAAATTATCAGGCTCTCCTCAAAGTTATGTTTGGATCTTTTTTTTTTTCAAACCCACCCACTTAGTTATTATAGTTTCTTTATCTTACTCATCTTTTAAAAACACTTTTATTGTAAATTGACAAATTATATGTATTTATGGAGTACAAGGTGATACTGTGATTTATAAATATAATGTGAAATAATCAAATCAAGTCAAGTAACAAATTCATCACCTCAAATACTTATCTTTTTTTTGTGGTGAGAACATCTAAAATGTACTCTCTTAGTGATTTTGAAATTTATATACACTATTATTATCTATATTCACCAAACTGTGCAATAGATCTTTTTAAAAGAAATTCCTGTTCTTCCTTTCTAACTGAAGCTTTATACTGTTTGACCATCATTCCTCCCATATCCCAGTCTCAGATAACCACCATTTTACTCTCTGCTTCTATGAGTATGACTGTTTTAAATTACATTTATAAGTGAATAACAGGCAGTATTTGTCTTTCTGTGTCTAGTTTATTTCACTTACCATAATGTTTTCCAATTCCATCCTTGTTGTTACAAATGACATGACAGAATTTCTTTTTTTTAAAAGCCTGACTGTTATTCTATTACATATATATATTCCACATTTTTTAATCCTTTCATCTGTTTATGAGTAGTTACATTGATCTTATAACTTGACTGTTTTGAGTAATGCTGTAGTGAACATGGGAGTGCAGATATCTCTTTGACATACTGATTTCAAGTCATTTGTGTAAATACACTGAAGTGGGATTGCTGGATCATGTGGTAGTTATATTTTTAGTCAGTTTGTTCAGCTTTTTATTTGTTATTAGGATGGAGTGGTGACTTCTAAGCTCTTTACATGTGCAGCTGGAAACTGAAAATCCCCTGTAGGGTTTTCTATGTAGATTATCAAATCTGAAAATATGAACAGTTTTATTTCTTCTTTCCAAATTCTTTTAGTTCTTACTTCCTTTTTTGTCTCATAAGTGATTGCCAGTACTTCCAGATTTATATGGAGTAGCAGTGGTAATAGTGGTCATTTCCAATCTTTGTGGGAATATTTAGATTTTCCTAGTAAGTGTAATATCTTCATTGACAAAGTATGTTGAATTCTTTGGGTAATTTTTGTCATAATAAGAAAGTACTCTTGCACTTCCATCTCTGAGATTTTTTTTTAAAGTAAAAATCACCAATAGAAATTGAATACTTTCAAGTGCCTTTCTGCATATGTTATCATAATCACATGGTTTTTCCCTTTAATTCTTTATTAAGGACTGAATATGACTGCCTTTCTGGTGCTAAATTATGCTTGAGTTTCCAGGGTAAACCTTTCTTGATGACAAAGCACTGTCATAAAAACCACTGTTCTTAGCTACTATTTTGTTCTTAAGTAGAAAGAACTACTTTTCTTGTTCTCTCCCTATCCGATTTCAGAATTACACATATAAGAGGGATTATTTTTCTTGAAAGGCTGGTAGAAGGCACTCATAATGTTCTTTGAGTCTGGGTACTTTTTGGAAACTTTAATTCGATTGCCCTAATAATTGTTGGCCTATTTAATATTTATTTGTCTTTTTATGCCATTTTTTTTGCATTTTTCCAGAAATTTATTCATTTCACTTAGATTTTCTTTTAGTTAAGGCTAAGTTCTTAATACTTTTATCACTGCTGTATCTCTGCTGTGTCATAGCTGTTCCCTCCTCTAATCCCACATTTATTTGACTTGTATCACCTTTTTTTTCCTTGTGCAATTGTACCAAAGGTTTGTCTACCTGATTAGACAGATTCATCTCAGAGTGTATTTTTACTGGCCAAAGCAGATCCAATGTTCTTTAAAAAAAATTAGCAAAACTTTCCCCATTATTTTGTAGCAGTTCTTCTCTTTTCAATTTTCTCTGGGAATTTCCCAAACCAGACATAAATACTAAAGGTTTAATGTACATACATTAAAGGTAAGTTTACATGCTATATGATAGTAAAAACAACCAGATTCCTTATCCCAGGGAGATTACAGTCCAAGTGAAGTTAGGCTGCTGTCTAATTATCCCACGAACACAAAAACTACCTCTGTCATGAGTCCTAAAAAGAAGAGGGGAAAAACTATGAGAGATAAAAGAACTGACATGAGATTTCTCTGATAGGTGTTAACCTGGTGAGGAGGAACAGCATTTTACAACAGGGAACAGCATGAACAAAGCTCCTGGCATCAGGAAGCCGGTGTGACTGAATGAAGAGAAAGAATAAATAAACACATGCGGGGATTCCTGTAGCCTTGGGTTTCTCTTTGGTATTAGTCTGACACAGGAGGGTTGGTTGTATGTTTAGATAGAGAAGGGTTGAGAAAGTACCACATAATGAACTAAAAGAGATAAGCATTAACACTTAACATAGGAAAAACAAAAAATCAAATTGAGAGATATAAATCTTATTTTCATCCTAAGAATAACTGCAAAGGTTTCCTTTGATAACTGAAGATACCCTCTGGAAACATTCTTCTCTCGCTACAGGTTTCATAAAAAATGCTGACTTGGGAACACTTTGACATTGTTTCTACATTGACTTAAAATAATTAAAATCCAAAATGCTGAAGTTTAAAATAAAAAATACTTCAACTTTAAAATGATTCCTTGGGATCAAATAATCCATGGGAACAAGTGAGCTCTAGAGTAAAATCTCTTCAACTTCCCTCTCATTTAACATCGAGGATTAATATATTTTCAACTTATGATAGTATTTGCCCTTCATTTAATTCCAGTGAAAAGGTGCTGATTAGAAACTTTTCAAATCTGCAACCACCAGGCTTCCTTAGGCGTACACACGCAGCCACAGTGCATGTGCTGCCATGCCATGACCTACTGAGGAGGTGGTGTGTATGCATTGGCCCTTGAGTCTCCCTTGTGCCACATACCAACCTTTTGGTTGAAAGATTATACCCACAAGCACTAAATACTCTTGAAGTGAACAACATTTAGGATTCCTTAAAGGGAACAAACTGCAACTGCCCCAAAGATGTGAGTGTAGCTTACAAATATGAGCCAAGAAAGAGCCAAGAAATTGAGGGGCTGTGATTTACTGCTTCTGTTTCAAAGAAGTTGATGCAAAGGGATTTGTTCATCTTCATAGGATTTTAATAGATTCTTTCTGTGACCCTTATTGCAAACTAGAACATTAAGCATAACGGAAGCCTTATTATGACTATGGATTTAGAAACACAACAAACAAATTGCCTTGGATATAAAACTTGAGATTGCTTCATTTGCTTTTGTGGCATATGGAATTCTTCTTGCCAAGCCATTACACACGCAATACGCCTTTCTAATTAAAACTGGTGATTTCTTTTGCCGCCATTTATTCCATCATTTCCTGGTGCAGAAACCTTCACAGCGTGTGATAAAGTGCAAATATCATGGTCTGAATGCAGCTCCTCCATGACCTTTCTTTCCGGGCTTGCTACCTTCCAGCTCCTATGGGAGAAAACCTTGTAGATAAACCATCAATGTGCTCCTCCCTAAATGCTGCTGAGAAAGTTCTATTTTTTTCTCTTCACCTCTGTCTACTGGAAGCCTTGTTTTGGTTTTTTTGTTTGTTTGTTTGTTTTTTTTGTTTTGTCTTTAGATTTGTCTCAGCTGCACCAAGCCTCTGGAAGCTTTACCCAGTCTTCCTAACTATGTTCACCCCCAAAATTGGGTTCCACAGAACACCAATCCTAAGATCATATACGGACTCTGCTTCCAGGAGTGTCACAAAACAAAAGGAACACCTAGATGCCCCGAGAAATCATAAATACACCTGATGATTTTTTTGGTCAGTTCAGCAATTTCTTATATTTGACTATGAAATTCTGTGGGTTTTTTTGGTTCAAATAGCACTCATTATTATCCCAGAGAGCACACTTTAAGAAATTTTTCCACACTGCACTGTGTTCTTTTGTTTCACATTTTAATTTATTCATCAATTTAATAACAGATATTTGTTGACTACCTGCTAGATATAGAGAAAGGTTCTTAAAAAACAACTCAGACTTAGATCCGAGAGAAGCTTCCAGTACAGTGGGGAAAATACGACAGTGATGGTAGCCCAAGGTAGACTGTGTTACACGTCATGAGAGAGGTACCAATGAGGTGCCCTGGGGGCTCAGGAGAGGGTAAACATGATGGCAACCCCGGGGGAATGTGCAGACTAGATTTCAAGAAACAGATTGCAAGACAGGATTAAGCATGCAAGGATTCAGTTAGGGACGACTGGCTCAGAAAAGGGAAGGAAGTTGAAGAAGCCTGTGAGAGCCACCCAGCCATGCAAGCTCAACCCTGAGCAAAGGAAAGGGAGAGGGTTGGGTGGAAATGTGTGCAGCCCAGGTAAGATCCAGCAAAATTCTTCAGCTACCAGAATCCCTATGTGATCATAGGATTGGCATTCTGCAGAACCCAACTGGGGGTGGGGGAGGGCAGTGGTTAACATAGTTAGGAAGACCAGGTAAAGCTGAATCAAGTCTTCAAGCCAAAGTTGGTGTCAGAGTTGTCCTGAGCTTCCCAGGAAAGAGTCTGTCATCCCCTGTCACACAGGACACAGCCTGTGGGTAGCATGGCTTCAGTGCACATACGGCAGTAAAATCCCGAGTGAAGCCGTAGGTCTCGGGGTCAATTCCATCCTGTCAGGGCAGGTATCTGAGTGCATTCTTTGGCTGCAGCATAAAATCTGGTAGATTTTGTGTGGGAGCTGGCATTGCTTGACCTTGATGTTGCACCAGAACACAGGGACGGAAGAGAAGAATATTCCATTAAGAGAAGCAGTGTGACAGTATGAGGCTGTCTAGGGAAGCCTGATATGGCAGGGACATGGGATATGGGACCCCTGTTAAGGATTGTAGACATACATTCTGGAGTCAGGCAGTCTGGCCTAAAATCCCAGCTGCTCTTCTAATTTGGGTACGTCACTTAACATCTCTCCACTATAGTTTCCTTATTTTTAAAATGGGAATATTTATGAGCCTGTTGTGTCTTCCTAACAACAACTGATTTTCTGATTCTCTGAAACCAACTGCATGTCCAACAATTCAATCCTGACACTAACACGCTGGAGTTAGCACAGACCCCACAAGTTAAGGACTCAGTCCCACAAGACAGCTCTCACTTAAAGCATCAGCTACAATTGGAGGTCCCCAGGCTAGCTGTACTTCTTTCAGGCCAGCTATGAATTTGGAATTTTCCACAACCCCCCTTCAGGTTTATAATTTGCAAGAACAATTCACAGAATTCAGGAAAGCACTTACAATAACCACTTCATTATAATGGATACCACTTAGCCAGGCGTAGTGACACACACCTGTAATCCCAGCACTTTGGGAGGGTGAGGTGGGAGGATTGCTTGAGCCCAGGAGCTTGATCAGCCAGTCTGGGCAACAAAGTGAGACCCCATCTCTACAAAAAATAGAAAAATTAGCCAGCATGGTAGCGTATGCCTGTAGTCCCAGATACTTGGGAGGCTGAGGCAAGGAGATTGCCAGAACCCAGGAAATCAAGACTGCAGTGAGCCATGATCATGCCACTGTGCTCCAGCCTGGCCCACAGAGCGAGACACTCAATTCAAAAACAAAACAAAACAAAAATACAACTCAGGAACAGCCAAATGGACAAGGGCCAGGAATGGGGGAGGTGCAGAGTTTTATGTCCTATCTGGCCACAACACCCTCCCAGCACCCGCATGTGCTCACTAACCCAGGAGCTCCCCGAGCCTAGTTCATGCCTTTTATCAAGACTTCATTATGTAGGCATGATTGATTACATCACTGGCCACTGGTAATGGAACTCAGTCTCCAGACCCTCTTCTCTCCCTAAAGGTCGAGGTTGGGGCTGAAAGTTTCAACACTTTAATCATACGCAGAGTCTTTCTGGCATGGCCAGCTTCTTATTCTTTTATTTTTTTGTTTTTTGTTTTTGAGTTGGAGTCTCAGTCTGTCACCCAGACTGGAGTGCAGTGGCCGCTCCCGGCCACCGCAGCCTCGACCTGCTGGGCTCCGGCGATCCTTCCACCTCAGCCTTCCGAGTAGCCGGAATTACAGGCGCGCGCTACCACGCCTGGCTGATTTTTTGATTTATTGTAGAGATGAAGTCTCACCTGCCCAGGCGGGTCTCCAGCCCGCGGGCTCAGGCAATCCTCTCACCTCAGCCTCCCAAAGGTGCAGGATTACAGGCTGAGCCACCGAGCCCGGCTCAGCCTCTTCTTTGAAACATCTAAGGGACCACCTATGTTTCCCTGTTAGCATAAACTCAGGTATGGTCAAAAGGGGCTCATTATGAATTACAAAAAACACTCCTTTCACTGTATACTGGCATGCAACTTCTAAAATCCTTAGAATCTTCAAAGAGATAAGTGTCTTTTTGTTTGCTATTGGGTTGACTAATGGCAGGCAGTTCCGGTAGCTGCATGATGGAGCTGGTCACCAGAAAGACCAAGGCATGATCTAGAGGGTTGGGACTTTTGGCTCTACATCCCAACCTCTAGAAAGTAGAGAGGATCTGAAGGGTAAGTTGATTGCCAATGGTCAATTATTTAACCAATCATGTCTATGTAATGGAGCTTTCATAAGACCCTAAAAGAACAGGGCTTGGATGAACTTCTGGCTAGCTGAACATGTTCCTGAAGCGTGGTACCCCAGGAAGGACTTAAAAGCTTCATGCTCCTTCTCCCAGTACCTCACCGTATGCATTTCTTCATCTGTATCCTTGGTAATATCCTTTATAATAAACTAGTAAATGTGTTTCCCTGAGTTCTGTGGGCTGCTCCAGCAAATAATCAAACCCAAGGACAGAGGTGTGGAAATTGACTTATAGCACAGTTGATCAGAAGCACAGGAAAAACATTGGCACTGGAAGTGGGGAGCAGTCTTGGGGATTGAGCCCTCAACCTGTGAAACTGTCCTCATGCAATTAGTAAAACTAAATTTAGGTTTTTAACTGAAATGTAAGCTTTGAGTAGAAGCATAGTTAAGCAGTAATCAGCTTGCCCTTTGGCACTGTTCCTTATCGCAGCTTACTGCTTAGAAGTCCCTGTCACAAGGTCCTAACTTCTGTAGATGACATCTTAAATGTTAAGATACCTAAAGTTTTTCATTTTGAGATATCATCCTGCATCTCAGTGGGTCCACTGATGCCAGCCAGGCTGAAGATCTCCTCCAAGGAACTGACTCAGCAAAGGAATGTGGTTTTCTCATCTCCCTGTCCCATGATTTCACCCCTTACACCTTGACCAATCAGCAACCCCCAGCTCCTCAGCTTCCTATTCACCAAAATTCTCTTAAAACCCAGGTCAAAACTCTTCAGGGAGGCAGATTTGAGGTTCCCTCCCACCTCCTCATTTGGCTGCCATTTGATTATTAAACTTTTTCTCTGCTCCAGCTCCTGCTGTTTTGGAGTATTGGTCTGTTGCTATCCACAGAAAGATCTGTGGATCTGACTGTACCTACAGGTAGACAGTGTTAGAACTGAATTGAATTAGAGGACATTGCAGGTGGTGTCTGCTGCAGAAGCATGGTGTGAGAGTATAGCAGGAGAAACTAGTGGAAAAAAAGGTGTTTTTTTTATTAGAAAATATAATTTATTTAAAAGTAAATTAGAGAGACAGAGAGAAAGACAGAGAGAGAGAGAGACAGAGAGAGAGAGAGGAGAGAGAGAGAGAGAGAGAGAGAGAGAGAGAGAGAGAGAAAGAGAAAGAGAGAGAGAGAGAGAGACAGAGAGAGGAAGATTCACCTCCTCAAGGTGGGGTAGGGGACCAAAGCCAGGAAGCATGGTGACAGCCATAGCTCAAAGAGCTCATGGCCACACCAGAGTCTAGCAAGGCAATGGTCCAAAAAGTTTTTCTTCACAATTTTTTTACTATACTACACTGACCTAGCTCAAAGTGTTGTTATGAGGATTAAGAGTTCAGCAGCGTAAGAGTGTTAAGAGTTTAGCTCAGTGCCTGACAAAAGTAAATGCTTGATAATATTAGCTATTAATATTCTTAGTGAAAATAAGGTGTCAGTGCTTAGGGATTTAGATTATACTCCCTAGGCAGGGACCAAACATGAACAAGAAGCTGTAATTGGAGCTGCCCTTAGAGAAAATTAATTGGGAAGAATATGGATAATAATCCTGAGGGGAAACTTCTATTTATTGAGTACTTACTATATGTAGCACATGCTCAAAACATATGCACACATTTTCTCATTTAATCCTCATGAGGGACCATATTAAGTACATTTTACAAATGAATAATCTGACGAGTGATTCTCACATTCCCAGAATTGCACCTAGGTCTATTTTACTGGAAGAAGCCAGAGGGTTTTTTTTGTGATAAGAAGAGAAGTAACAAAGAGATATGGTTTTGTGAATGGACAGAAAGATGCAAATTATGGAGAAGCATGGGAAAGAAAGGAGGATGGCTTCCTTAGGTTGTCCATGGTGTAATTCTTTGTGTGATGGTCTCCTGCTGCACACTAAGGTATTTTACACATGTTGTATCTTTCACAATATTTGCCTCATAATAGACACAGCAACCTATACTCATCACAAACAATGTGCCCAATGCTGCTCTAAGAGCTTTCAATCCACAAACTAATTTGATGATCACAACAACCCTTCGACATGGATACTATTAATAACATCTTAATTTTACTAGAAAGGAAACTGAGGCATTGAGATGGTGGGGAATGTGCCCAGGATCATGCAGCAGTTAGGTGCCTCATTGTTCAAGCTAGGATGTGAACGAGGAGGTTTGGTCCCTGAGTCTGTCCTTCATCACAATGCCAGCTGCCTTCTGGCTCCATTTCAGCAAATACTGAGTGAATTACATGATAGTTCTACTTTTTGGTAAGTCTTGATTTTTACCTTACTTAGTGTTTGTATCTAACTAAAATAATGGAGGCTATGGTAATCAGAAAAATAAAAATTTCTGTTTTTTCCTCCCAAAGAAATAATAAGAGATCATAATATCCCCTGGAGATATTTCACAGGAAAGAGACTCTCTCCTTCACTGCCTGCTGCCTGCTTCTAAGATTTGGCTTGAGTCCCTGGGTGGATGGCACTGGTTTTTATTGAAATGGGGATGGCTGGTCTAGGTCTAGGATGGGGGTAAGAGTGGAGAAGTCAGAGTCAGTTTGGGACTGGTTAAGTTTGAGGTGTTGTTTGGTCATACAAGTAAACATGTGAAGCAGTTACGTGAATATATGCACCTGGAATTCAACAGGCTAGAGATACATATTTGAGAAAATAGGCAGTTAATTAACCTGGCAATCATAGAAAGCTTATAAAGAAGTCATGAATATTCCAACATTTTGGGATCAAGTAGAGGAAGAGGGACTGTCAAAGAAAACAGACGAATATATATAACTGCTAAATGAACTAGTAGCAATGAAGGGGTAAATCAGCTAATAAAATTTTATACAATTTAAGATGACTAACTTAGGTAAGTACAGATGAGAAGCATTACTTGATCAATACTGGCGGAAAAGGTGCCTGTCTCGATCTGCTAACATGGGAGAGAAAAACTATTAATATATTACAATTGGCCAGGCTCGGTGGCTCAACCTGTAATCCCAGCACTTTGGGAGGCCAAGGCAAGTGAACTGCCTGAACCCACAGGTTTGAGACCAGCCCAGGCAACTTGGTGATACCTTGTCTCTAGAAAAAAATCAAAAATTAGCCGGGCACGGTAGTGTACACCTATGGTTCTGGCTACTTTGAAGGTTGAGGCAGAAGGATAGCCAGAGCCCAGCAGGTTGATGCTGGGGTGGCTGTGGCACACCTGGGCGATGGAGTGAGACTCCAACTCAAAAAAAAAAAAATATATATATATATATATATATAAAACAATTGCCTGAAGTAACAATGAGCCTGTATCTGGTAAGAAACAATATATAAATAGGGTTAGCTAAATGTTCTGCTAAACTATTAGGCTGTGATCAAAACAAAACAAATAAGGAAAACCCCCAAACATTTCATAATGGACTATAACTCAAAATGGACTATAGGTCTAAAAATAAGAGCTAAAGCTATGGAATTTCTAGAACAAAACATAGGAGGAAAGCTTCATGACATTGGATTTGGCAATGATTTATTGGATAAGCACAGGTAACAAAATTAGATAAAGTGGGCTTTGTCAAAATTAAAAACTTTTGTGCATCAAAGAACACCACCAAGAAAGTGAAGAGACAACCCATAGAATGGGAGAAAACACTTGCAGGTCATATATGTAATAAGGAATTAATATTCTGAACATATAAAGAACTCCTACAACTTAACACCAGAAAAAAACAACAGTTCAGTTCAGAAATAGGCAAAGGATCTGAATAGACATTTATTCAAAGACGATATACAAATGGCCAATAAGCACATGAAAAGATGTTCAACATCACTAGTCATTAGGAAAATGAAATCGAAACTACAATAAGATATAACTTTATACCCATTAGAGTGGCTATTATTTAAAAACAACAACAACAACAACAAATAACAAGTGTTAATTAGGATATGGAGAAACTGAAACCCTTGTGCATTGCTGAAGGGCATGTAAAATGGTGCAGCCATCATGGAAGATAGTTTAGCAGTTCCTTACAAAATTAAACATAGAATTATCATATAATCCAGCAATTCAATTCCACTTCTAGGTACATACCCCAAAGAATTGAAAGCAGGGACTCAAGCAGATACTTGCACACAATGTTCATAGCAGCATTATTCACAATAGTCAAAATATGGGAGCAACCCAGTGTCCATCAAAAGTTAAATGAATAAACAAGATGTGGAGTATACATACAATGGTCTATTATTCAACCACAAGTATGGAAATTCTGACACATGCCACACATGCATGAATTTTGAAAGTATTATGCTAAGTGAAATAATTCAGACACAAAAATATTGCCTGATTCTGTTTATGTGAAATATTTAGAACCGGCAAATCCACAGGGACAGAAAGAATAATGGAGGTTACAAGGGTCTGGGGAGAGGGGAGAATCGGTAGTTATTATTTAATGGGTACAGAGTTTCCGTTAGGAATGATGAAAAAGTTCTGGAGATGCACAGTTGTGATGGTTGCACGATATTGTGAATGTACTTAATGCCACTGAAGTGTATTCACTTAAAAATGGTTCAAATAGTAAATATGTATATTTCACCACAATAAAAAAGATAATACACAAGACAAGAAAAAGAAATAATGGATTTG
The DNA here is from genome assembly GCF_000164805.1 of Carlito syrichta. Classification (NCBI taxonomy): domain Eukaryota; kingdom Metazoa; phylum Chordata; class Mammalia; order Primates; family Tarsiidae; genus Carlito; species Carlito syrichta. The sequence goes on from NW_007252086.1 coordinate 120,693, forward strand.
AGAATCTCAGATCATCTCTGACCAGCAGGTCTCTTCTTGAAGAGACCTAGCCCTTGACTGTGGGTCAGGTCTCTTCTGAAATTAGTGACTACCTAAGCAAAGTGGAAAGAAATCTACCGCAACCTTGTTTGTCGGTCTCTTACCTCCATGACTGTGAAGTAAAGCAATCTTTGCATTGAATAATATTCCCCTCAGTGATTTCTAGAGAAGAGTCTTGCTCTGCAGCCAGTGCTGTGGTCACTGCCTGCAGAACCCATGTCTCACTACCCTGTTCACGTCAAAGGAATTTTGATACCTGATGAGGACTATTTTTAACCTGTTTCAGTTTCTGTTTGCCTAGCTGAATCAAGGGCAAAATACGATTTTTCTCCTGGAACTGTTAGATGTCCTTATCACTTGCTAGAAGGAAACGAGTGTATGTATAGAGGTATATATACGTGTATGTGTAGATGTGTCTACACACACACACACATTTAAGAGTTTTTCATCTACTTCTTTCCAAAGTGTACAGCATACATTCATAGGTGTTGCATGTCTTTTAGATTATCTCTGAGGGCTACAGTAATAATTTTCCCCTCATTTAAGACAGTAAAAGTTAAAAATTATTTTCCAAAAGTTGTAATTTATACTGACATGAGCTCTATCATTTGTTTTTCTTGGAATTCATGCTCATCAGATGTACTCATTTGTGTATAATCCATAGGATTTCTGATGATTTTATAATAATGACCCTGAATACTTTTCTACTCATTATTTCTTATTTTTGAGGGATTGGAAAACAACAATTTCTTGAGGTTCTAATATCTAGTATGATATTATCATCACCTAAAGTTAATTATACTCTTGAGAGCATTTTCTAAAAAATACTGTATTTCTAAAGTCCTGTCTTTTTCAAATGCACAATAATCTCAGCTGAATATCAGAGAGCACTGCATTGTCAGGACTGCCTCAGTAATCTGGGTGTTCAGACCTTGGGAGGTGGGCTTGGATTTGGGCCCATCTAGGGCAGGTCTAGGGAGGCTCCATGAACTCAACCCCTGCTCTAGCAGAGGAATGTCTGCTCTAGCAGAGGATTCTAAAACTTGGCTCTGGGCTGTGGTGGCACCACAGAACTGCTGGGTTTGGGTTCTATCCCATCTCATCTACCAGAACAACTCCGCTTCTGCATATTTCACACATCAGAGTTTCATCTCATTTTTCAAAAGTTTGAAACTCATTTCCCTCCAGTAGTCCAAGTTGGGAATAGCTCTAGGGGTGACCCAATTCTCTGGCCATTCTCTGGATCAGAGATGACATGAAGTCAAAATCACAGGTTGGTTACAGCAATAGAAGAACACAGCATTTTCTGATGACCCAGCTGATTAAAAAATATAACTTGTAATTTTCCTTGAATATGCCTGTATTGAAGATACTTGCCCCTTCCCACTTTCCAGTATTTTAAGACTAAAAGAAAAACAAACCTAATCCAATAACAGAAATATTGAGTTACTGAACAAAAACAATGGCAACAAAGCCCAAATATGTACTCAGAACATAAGGCCAGTACTTATGTTTAGAACATAAAATCAGTGATTTGGGTCTGTTTTTAATTAATAAAAGAGGGTACGTGAGGTTGGCGTTAAAAAGAATAATCTGTCCCCCAGATTGTTAATTATATACTTCTATTCATTCTGATAAAATACAACCACTTATATAGTTTAGATACTACATTGAATTACTAGCATTTTACTTTGGCCTAAAAACATCTAAAGGCAGGTGTTAGAATTAGAATGTCTACCTTAGCCAAAATAAAATCCCAACAAATTATACTCATAAATGCTTAGCTTTCAGCAACGATATTTTCCAAAAGTAAGCTGTAAAATGTACATCAGTCACTAAATGAGATTATTAATCATATGCAAACATTTAAAATTAATATTTGATATCAATTTAAAGTTGAAATGCTTTTTAAAGAATCTTAGAATACTTATCTTCTTTCAAACTAATAAAATCTGATGATTTTTGTGTAAAAGAGCATTTGTATTTTTGTTTGAGCATAGGAGCTTTTTTATAGCTTCAGAGAATGAATTCATTTTTTATTGTCTTAAAACATTCTTCTATGTATTTAAAAATTAGCTTTATCTAGGTAAAATTCGCATGCAACAAAACACACAATTTTAAATTCACCAATTCAGCCAGTTTTGTCAAACTTACCTACCTGTGTAGCCACCACACCATCATGTTATACTTACCATATCTACATTTGATGTTCACTCATGTTATTAATTGCCTTTTGTATGGATAAATGCATCCCATTGTATGGATACATGCAATTTATGAATTAACTGGTTGATAGATATTTGGGCTATCTTCAATGTGGCTATTATGACTAAAACTGCTATGAACATCTTAATATAATTGTTTGAGTGGAAATATGCTTTCATTTATGTTGGGTAAATATCAATCAGTAGGATTTCTGGATTATATGTTAAGTATTTTTTTAAAAATAAGAGACTGAAAAACTATTTTCTAAAGTGGTTGTACCACTTCAAATTCCCACTAGAAATATATGGAAGTTCCAGTTGCTCTATATCCTGACGAACATTTGATGCTTGTTACTGACAGTCTTTTGAGTTTTAGTCATTTGACTGGTTGTGTAGTGATAGCATACTATGTTTTAATTTGCCTTTCCTAACCACTAATGGTGCTGATCATCTCTTCATGTGCTTACTTCCCTCCCAGTCATCTTCTGAATTTAAATTCACTAAATCAATTAGTTTTGACAAATTGATATACCTGTGTAGCCACCACACCATCATGTTATACTTACCGTATCTACATTTGATGTTCACCATATTATTAATCGTCATCGTATCAATAAACGTATTCCATTGTATGGATACATGCAATTTGTTTATGAATTCACTGGTTGATAGACATTTGGGCTATTTCCAATTTGGTAAAGTGTCTGTTTAAAATTTTGCCCAGTTTAAAAAAATGGTATCTTCTTACTGAGTTATGAGTTCAACACATATTTATGCACACATTTTTAATAGCTTTAAGATATATTTCAAATACCATAGCTACCTGTTTAAAATGTATAATTACATGGATTAGTATATTTATAGAGTTGGGGAAATATCACTCCAAAAGGAAACCCATACCCATTAGCAGTCAATCTCCATTTTCTCCCCATGCCTAGCACAAGGCAAATACTAACCTATTTTTCTTTCTGTAGGTTTGACTATTTGGGGCATTTCATATAAATGAATAATAGAATATGCAGTCTTTTGCTAATGGCTTGTTTCACCTATCATAATGCCTTCAAGGTTCATCTGTGTTGTGGCCTGTATCAAAATTTCATTCCTTTTTAAGGTTGAATAGTATTCCATTGTATAAATATACCACATTTGCACTATTCATCAGCTGACGGATATTTAGGCTGCTTCTATTTTGGGGTTATTATAAATTTTGCTGCTATAAACATCCATGTATAGCTTTTTGTGTGAACAGATGTCTTCTCTTGAATTTACGCATATACATTTTGCAAATGTTTTCTCCCCATCTGTGTATTCCTTTCTAATTTTCTTAACAGTACCTTTTGAAGAGCAGAAGTTTTCAATTTTGATGAAGTCCAGTCTGTCAATTATTTTCTTCTATAATTAATGCTTTCAGTGTCTTATTTAGGAAATCTTTGCCTATCCCAAGGTTACAAAGAATTTTTATTCTAGAAGTCTTATAATTTTAGCTTTTATGTTTATGTCTGTTATCCATTTTTAATCAATTTCTGTATATATTGTGAGGTAAAGATCAAGTCCATTTTTCCAGCATATGGATATCTAATATCAGCATCACTTTTTGAAAAGACGATCATCTCACCGTTGCATTACTTTGGCACCTTTGGTAAAAATCAATTGACTATGTGTGTGTGGGTGTTTTCTCAACTCTTATATCTGGTTTCTTAATTTATATGTGTATTCTTATTCCCAATACAACTCTGTCTTGATGACTGTAGCTTTACAAAGTGACTCTGACTCTAGAAATTAGGTAATGTAAGGCCTACAACTTTACTCTTCTTTTTCAAAATTGTTTTTGCCTACTTGAAGCCTGCATTGCCATATAGAGTAGAACTAACCTGTCAATTTCTACAAATATGTGGCTAAAATTTTGATTGGAATTGCATTAAGACAATAGATAAATCTGGGGGAGAACTGACACTTTACTGATATTGAGTCTTCTGATTCATGAACATGGACTATCTTTCCATTTTTTTGCATCTTTACTTTCTTGAAGACATGTTTTGTAGTTTTCAATGCATAGAATTCTGCCCATTATTTTGTTAAATATCCCTAAGTATTGTATGTTTTTATGGCATTGTTTTTTTAAATTTAAATTTCCATTTTTTAATCACTATATAGAAGATATAATTGCTTTTTGAATAATGAACTTATACCCTGTAACCTTAGACTCACCCTTTCTAGTTGCTTTTTTGGAAGTTCCTTGTTTTCTACACTGTCTTCAAATAAAGAGAGTTTTACTTCTTTTTACCTGCAATCTGTATGCCTTTCATTTATTTTTGTCATATTGCACTGGGTAGAACCTCTAGTACACAGTTTAATTAAAGTGTGAGAGATGACATTCTTGTTTTGTTCCTAATTAGGAAGAAATAATTGAATCCTTCACACGGAGTATGATGTTAACTACATGTTTTTTGTAGATGCCCTATATCAGGTTGAGAAAATTCCCTTCTATTCCTAGATTGTTGAGAATTTTTATGACTTGGTGTTGAATCTTGTCAGATGCTCTTTCTACACCTACTGAGATGGTAATATCTTTTTTGTTGTTTTTTTTGAGTTGGAGTCTCACTCCATGTCGACCTGCTAGGCTCCAGTGATCCTTCCGCCTCAGCCTTCCAAGTAGCTGGAACTATAGGCGCGCGCTACAGCGCCCGGCTAAGTTTTGATTTATTGTAAAGATGAGGTCTCGCCAAGTTGCCCAGGCGGGTCTCGAACCCGCGGGCTCAGGCAATTCACTCACCTCAGCCTCCCAAAGCACGGGATTACAGGCTGAGCCACCGAGCCTGGCCGGTAATATCTTTTTAACTGTGTATTCTGTAAACAGTGAATTATACTACAGATAGTCCCCAACTTTCAATGGTTAGACTTACAATTTTTAACTTTATGATGATGTTAAAGCAATACACATTCAGTTGAAACCATACTTGAATTTTAGTCTTTTGCTGGGCTTGCCATATGATGTATGATACTTTCTTGCAATGCTGTGCAACAAACAGCAGAGAGCCATGGCTCCAGTCAGTCATGTGATCATGAGAGTAAACAATGGACAATCTAGTGTGCTATGTTGCCAGAGGTTTTTTGGGTACTGTGTTGCTTTTGTATACCATCATGTCTACAAAACATCCATTTGTGTACAGTACACTATACTATAATAAAATGGGTTATGTGTTAGATGCTTTTACCCAACTGGAGGCTAATGTAAGTGTTCTGAGCCTGTTTAAGGCAGGCAAGGCTAAGCTATAATGTTGGGCAGGTTAGGTGTATTCAATACATTTTGGACTTATGGTATTCTCAACTTATGATGAGTTTATTGGGATGTAACCCCGTAAGTTGAGGAGCATCTGTAACTGAATTTTGAATGCTCAAATAACATTGCAATTCTGGGATAAATCACACTTGGTCATGTTGTATTTTCCTTTTTATGCATATTTCAAATCGATTTTGTAATTATTTTAAGGATTTTTACATCTTTGTTTATGAGAGGTATCAGTGCACAGGTTTTGTTCTTGTAATGTCATTGTCTGGTTTTGTTATCAGGTTAATGCTAATTTCATAGACTAAAGTAGGAAATGTTTTCTTCTATTTTTTGGATGAGTTTGTGCAGAAGTGGTACAACATCTCTCTTAAATACTTGGTAGAATTCACCAGTGAAGCTGAGTTGGGAATTTTCTTTGTGGAAGGATTTTTAACTGGAAATTTAATTTATTTGATATTAGACTATTTAGATTATTTTTTCTTGAGTTTGGTAGCTTGCATCATTCAAGGAATGTGTCATTTTCATCTAAGTTGTCAAACTTATGAGTATAAAGTTCAAAATATTTCCTTATTATTCTTTTACTCTGTAGGATTTGTAAAGATGTCCCCTCTCTCATTTTTGGTATTGGTTATGTGTGTTTCATCTCTCTTTTTCCTTGATCACTCTTGGTAGAAGTTTACCAGTGTTACAAATCTTTTCAAAAAATCAGATTCTGATTTCATTAATTTATTGTATTTTGTTCTCTGTCATTGGTCTCTTTTTTATTATTGACTCCCTCCTGTTTAGTTTTAATTTTATTATTTTGCAAGTTCCTTAAGGTGTAAGCTTAGATGACTGAGTCCTGTATTCAATTCTATATAAGCATTTAATGCCATACATTTTCTTATACGCACTGATTTCACTGCATGCTACAAGTGTTGGTATGTTGCATTTTCCATTAGTTCATATTGCAAAATTCCCTTTTTAAAAAACCACTTATGGACAATGTAATGTGTTTTCAATTTTCCAATAATTTAGGGGATTTCTTCAGATTTGTTACTGATTTCTAGTCTAATTCTTTTGTAGTAAAACACTTTGCAATTATTTTATATTTGAGAATTGTCTTATGGCCCACAATATGGTCCATGCATTGTTGGAGGAAAAAAATGTGTTCTGCTGTTGCTAAATAGAATGTATTTTTGTTCACTAGAGCAGAGGGGTTTCTTTTTCTTCTTTGGCTTAGGGACAAATTTCATATACGGATTGTTCTAATATTCTCCCATGGATCTTAAGAGGTGAAATCTGTTCTAACTTTACATTTTCATGTCAACATAATTACTGCAGTTTAGTAATACTCTTTTCAAGCTATTTTTAGTTTACACATAGATTTAAACAATCTCTTCTTCCCTTTCTCTTTTCTACCATGCTATGAAATGTATATTGGTCTTATAGATATTTTCTATTCGTATTCTTTAAGGCAGAATTAAACTGAATTAAAATGTAGATACTGTACACTATTCTGACAAAAGATGATTTTAGAGTCAGATGGGCATGCTCAAATTCTCTTTCTGCTACTTAATATGTATGTGCGCATGGGCACATTGTCTTTATTTGTACTTTTAAGGCTTTTGTGAAAATAAATTTTGATAGTGAAATACTGGAGCATGGCATGAGTAAATAACATATAGTACTATTATTATTGTTGTTGTTATGTGATTTGAGGGAATACTGCGAAGGGTCCACACATATTTTCCTTTTCAAAACTTCCGATAATGCCTAAATACTTTTTATTAGCCACTTAGCCATATGTAACAAGCACAGTCCTTGTTGCGCTTTATATTACAGCGTGCATACCTCCTAAGAAGGGGTCTCTAAAGTGAGTCTACTAGGTTTGGTCCTATCAGTCCTACCAGTGGTAGTCTTGTCCATAAAGCCTTCAATGCCTGTGCCATATACATGAACTTAAGTACCAGGGAGACACCTAGAAATAAACTCTTGGCAAGTCAGAAAATAAGGCTATTAGAAAAAGAAGGAATAATTAATTATATCTACTATGCCTAGTGTTTAAGAAGACTTAATAAGAAAATCATTAAATTGTTATAATCATTTAACTTATATATTCTGGAATTAGAAGAAAAAGACTAATGAAAACATGGCTGAGCTCTGTAAACAAGCAGATTATATTTTCATCCAACAAATATTTATTAAACCAACTAGTGCCTAAGCACTGGGGATGTGAGCGTGACTAGTGGGGAAGGAAGGAATATAAGTAACAGAATTGGAGCTATGAAGGGAGAGGTCCAAGGAGCTGTGGGAGAGTTAGAAAGGCATCTAAACCCAGACTTTCCTGAAGTGTCATGAAGGCTGAGAAGTTGGGGATTAAGAGTAGGGAGTTAAGAGTTTCAGGAAGAAGGAGTAACCTCTGAGGAGACCTTTAGCTGTGAACTCAGACCTCCCTAGAAACATTTAGCCACAAGAAAATTCATAATTTAGTGGAGAATGTCTAAAACATTTAGTGTTACCCAAACTCAGTTCAAGATGAATCAAATGCAGGATGACAGTGTAATACCCCCATTTCACAGAGAGTTTTTCAAAGAAAATATTGATAATGATTAAAAGAATGACAGCAGGTCAGGCTTGTTGATGCATTTTATTGTGAGATGGGGGAGTCTGGTAAAAAACTAGAAAATGACCATGGTGTAACAAGGAACTTAAAAATGAAGAGTCAGATTTGTAACTTACATACATGAATACAGGAACAAATTGGCACAAAATGTTAAACATTGTTCCCAACACTGTTTATAGAAGGTAATCCTAATTTGGCTTACTAAGGAAATGAGAGTTTTATGGTTAGGCTAATCTCTTAATAAAACTGCAGAGCATCATGCTATTAGTCACACAGTGAATTTCAAAATTTAAGAGTTTTATATTAAAAACTGGGTAAAGGTAAAATGACTTGATTGTAGTTGTAAAACTAATACATTCCCATTTAAATTCTGTTCTACAGTCCAAGGCAAGTATAAATGTTAACATAACACCATTAAATCAAATCTCAATGCAAGAGAACCAATTGCATCTCTACTTTAAATCTTATCAACTTTCCAAATTTTCATACTAAAATATATTATTGTATTAATACAAACTACAGTATTATACACTACACTGTGTAATAAATAAAGAAATATAAAAATAAGACACATAAATATAAAAGTTTTCTAAAACTAAAAGTACATATGTCAGTAAGAAGGGTATTAATACTGCCAGGTTTGAAGACATACAGTACAAAAATGTTGCACAGATCTATAAACTAAAAGAAATAAAATAATACTGATAGGTAAAAATCAGCTAATGTTGTTAATAAATTGGGTCCATAATAACTAACATTTGGAAACAGTTATGATCCAAATAACAATGGCATGTCCATGTCTGAAATGCAAGTACATGGATAAAGCAGATTAGAAAATTTCCCTTTCGTTTCTGTAGAGAAATTCTGAAAGTCAATTAACACAAAATTAATACTGAGGAATTAAAGGATGAAATGTCCCAGTGTTTCAGTTTCTCTGACAGAGCCAGTGGCTTTAGGTTTTATTTGGGAATTTGATACAACAAACAAATCAACAAATGCTAGTTATTGTAGGCCACACATTGGATAAAGGCGGTTAGAGCCTTGAAAATACTGAGAAATGGCACTTACAGCACACAGGTCTTGCTTAAGGCCAGAGGAGATACAAAGCTTCATGTCATATCCTTCATATTTGTTACCACATACTCAAACACAATCACAAACACTGATTCTGACGACTTTGCTGTCCTTACCAGATTAGCATGGTTAGTCTTAGTCCCTGCAATCAGAACTCAATGACAATCTTTTGAACTCCATTTTAAATCGCATGAGTAAGAAACTTCAGTTCTATCAACTGCTTTCTTAAGGCTAACAATACACTTTAAATGATAATATGTTCTACTAAGACATCTAAATATTAGAAATGACTACCTTCTAGATTGAATTTATAAAAGGTAGTTAGCACGGGTTCGAACTACATTATACTTCGTGAAGGGAATTTTGTAGTGCAGAAGTTCTCACATTTTAAAAAACATAATAAAATACTGAAGCGGATTTAGCATATGTTTACCAATAAAAAATTATAAAATTTTCCCAATTGTACAGCTTAAGAATAAACCAACATAAGAGCGATTATTAATACTGATAAAATAAAACAATGCCAGATGCTTATCTAATTAATCAGTTTCCTTTAACCTATTAAATCTTTACTTTCTGAGTCATTAAAGTTTTCTAATCTGCTTCATGTTACAAACTTGTTCCTAACTTTGAAAACTGCATGAAAAATTACTAGGTCTGAGGTTCAGGCACACCCGGATTTTTTTTTTGTGTGGTTTTTTTTTTTTTTTGTATTTTGTATTTTTTTAGTTTTTACTTTACACAGTAGTGAACAGGAATCACAGCATACAGGTTACTGTGTTTCCATGAAAAGCATGGATAATATAGAACAAACTTCATATCCAATTAGAATTTATTTTCCTTCTAGAAAGACTACTAGGCTTCATTTGTTTTTTCTTCAGACACCTGCTCACTATTCTCGCTTACTTTTTGCTCTAAGCTGCTTGCTTGACTTACAGCTCTGTCATCCTTCATCAGACCTTCAGTTTTTGCTGCTTCTCCCTCATTCTCTGCCTCTTCCACCTCTTCTTCTTCTACTTCTTCCTCTTCCTCCTCCTCCTCCTCATCCCCTTGTGGTTTTTCACATTCTTTTTCTTCCTGCAATTCTTCCATCTCTTTATCCTCCTCTTCTTCTTCCTCCTTTTCACTGTCTTCATCCTCTTCCCTTGTCAAACTCTCCCTGTCATCGGAGTCGACCTGTGAGGGAGATTCCCTAGTGCCCACATGCTCACTCGTGAGGGCTTCTGGGCCTGCCTCCTCCTGCTCTGTGCCGTCACGTTCTTCGGCTTCTCTCTTGCAGTAGGAGTAGCGATGATTCATGTGTTGAGAATAAGACCCAGAGTGTGAGAAGCGCTTTCCACATTTGTCACATTGATAGGGCTTTTCTCCAGAATGTAATCGCATGTGTTCAATCAAATGATGTTTGTGTTTAAATGCCTTTTTACAGATTCCACACTCGTGAGGTCTTTTACCTACAAAATAAGAACACAGCTATGAAATAAAATGGTGGTATCAAGCAAATAAAACCCTTATAACAATTTTGGGGCACTTCAGGATATGGAAATAAGAAGGTTATTAGTTTAATTTTTAAAAAACTTCCAGGTCCCAAACTCTCTGTAACATACTACAATAATTTGGTCTGTTACTTATATAAGAAAATCCAGTGTTCTATATTCTGCTTTGTAGATGAGAAGGTTAATGGGAACCATATGAGACCGAAATCCCAAAAATACAAGCATTATGACAGCAAGATGGAAAATCAAACAAGTGCAATTCACATGAGGTATCTGGTATTGAACACAGCAAGGGCAGGTAGGAATGGGTATGCTTCTCAACTTGATTTTTTCATGAACAGGACCTTAAGGATTCTTTCGGACATTTTTTCCTCTAGTCACAAACCCTGTCCCCAATGGAATGTTAATGCTTCCTATATATTTTTTACATATGATAAAACTCACATATAGACAGTCTATGTACTGAGGTCCTTCAGAAAACCACAAACCATTGTAATATCTCAGATTTTTTTGCCCCCAAGAAACAAGTGTTGCCCCTTGAGGAAAACATTGCCTCTTCTGACAATTCATGGGCTGGAGAAAGGATGCTGCCCACACATGAAAAGAATTGACAACAACTTGATCATAATCAGGACTGAGAATGTCCAATTTCAGTGCTATCAAGCTGTTACTAACAAATGCAGATGTGATTTTTGGAAAATATTTAGGAATCATCTATCTTTTGAATATATTTTTCACTTTGGTATTTGTTGATATTTAACTCTTGCCCAAGAGAAGATTTTCTAACTTTTCTCACATCTCAGTGAAAACAACCAAAGGAATGAGTTACAAGGGGCTTATTTTGAGAGGTATGACTTTCTCTTATGTAACATTCATTTTTAACTCCAAGAATCTTCCAAGTGTCACTGTATGAATCTACAGATTAAAGAAGGGAAAGCAGTTCTCTGTACCTTTTCGCACAAAAGAAATGAATGAAAGCAATTGATAAAACTATGAAAGATAAATATGGATTCTATAGCCAAAATGGCTGGTGGTGGGTACAGAGAAGAGAGGGAGGGGATTAAAGAGCTCATGATAAACCCAGCCCTTCCACACAACCCATGTTAGAGGCAGGTGTGGCTAAGCCAGTTCATACCAGCTGGAGAGAGTGTACTGCTAAATTTTCAGGAATTCTGCAAGCTGGTTGACATCACAGTCAAGCTTGAAATCAGTCACGGTGACAGTATTTATGCCACACAAATCTGCAAACACTAAAATCAAAATTTCCCTGACCAATCAGAGATCCAGTTGTTAAAATTTATTAGCACTCTACTGGACAGAAGGAATCAGATCGGCCATGACCTGGCAAATGTTTTCTGTAAAGGTCCAGACAGTATTTCAGGCTTGGAGGTGAAATGGTCTCTGTAACAACATTCGTCAACTTTGCCACTGTAAAACAGTGTGAAAGCTGCCATGAACAATATGTAAACAAATGGGCATGGCTGTGCTCCAATTCACTTTATTTAGGGACATCAAAATTTGACTTTCACATCATTTTCACCTGTCATAAACATTAGTCTTTTTTTCTTCATTTTCAATCACTTCACACACATACATACACACCCACACACACACACTTCACAGGCCTTAGAAAACCAGGTGGAGACTCTCATTGGCCTATGAGGCAAGGTCTGCCATCTCTGAGTTGGCCTAAGGAGTGTATATTTTGTGGAAGATTTATAGGATCTCAGAGTTGGAAGAGCTTTTAGAATCATCTAGTCCAACTTCTTAGGCAGAATTTCTTTCTAAAATCAAAAGAGCCTGACTTGCCAGCACAGCAGGCTGCATACTTCTAAAGCAGCTTTTCCTTTTATGAAGCCAGATCCTGTCTCCCATGACTTTGGCCCATTGGTACCATATTTTTAATTAATGGAAACTACATTTTTATTAGTACAGCATAAGTTTGCATCAAATGAATGTGGACAGAATGAATGCCGTGCCAGCTTAAAGGAATTAAGTCATTAAAGAAAAGTCAGGTAGAAGTGGCAACATCAGAAAATTGAAAACAAAAATAAAAGCGTTTAGTTTTTAATTTAGCCTTTTTCAGTATGTCACATCATAGGCACTTTTAAAAAGAACAATATGTTTGTGTTCATGGACATACCTGTGTGTTCATATTTATGTCTCAATAACGAACTACTTTTTTGGAATATCTTATCACACAAATCACAAGCATACATTCCATTTTCTGTCTTCCGCATTTTCTTTTTAGGTGGTGTAGAATCAGAGTCGTTCTGATCTTCCACATTTGATACTCCTTCTGAGCTAGTGTCTTGCCTTTCATCCTAAAGGGGAAAAGGAGTGAGACAATTTCAAGCTAAAAGGTAAACAAAGAGATATAAATGAAAGCATGTGTTAACAAACTACTATGACTTATACTTTTACCAACTTGATCCAAACAAGCATACTGCTCACTGCATATGCGCTCCAGGGGTGGGGCTAGATCATAGGTGGGCTGACAAAGACAGAAGTGAGCTGGGGATAATACTGCCAAACTGTAGCAACAACATATGCCTAACTGGTAGTGGAAAGAAGAAAAAAGAATGTGTAAAATGTATATTAGCAAAATTTACTTGGTTCCACGTGAATCCTTACTTTATGAGAACTCTGCAGAAAGTTTTAACTTATGAGTTTGCTAATTAATTACTCATTTCTAACCGCACCATTTACCTTCATTTTTCCATTCTGGGTTTCACTAAGCAAAAATCAAGATTCTGTTTTTAAAAAGTGGTCTTTAAATTGTATCCTCCAGAACTTTGGGGTTCTTTGAACTAACTTCCAGTCTCCTTGGAAAGAGATTAGCTCTACCACTTTTCTAAGATAAGATGGAAAAATAATGCAGGAGGGCTTCTATTTTTAAGTAGGCTTATTTGCTAGTTAAAATGAATCATTAGAATTCCAATGGAATGAAAAAAAGTTCAGGCAGTCTCATGGAGATAATTTTGGGCAGTGGCTCTCTTATGGAGAGAATAATCCTACAGAGAACCTGATGTGGAATTGGATCCTCTAAGATTGTTGTGCTTTTCTAGTGTTTCATTCTATTGCCTCTCTAACAGGTGAAGGTTTTTCACAACAGTTATTATGGCTTTGTTAGGCAGGAGAGGTGCAGCCTGGGTCATTTGTGTGCTGCCAAGAGGTGCAACTTGATTCTACTTTCATTGCTATGTGATCTAGTCATATGACTATTGAGAGTTAAAGGCAGCTCTTTTTCTGTTCAAAGGCACACAAAGTGTCCTATGCACTAAAATTTTTTAGGAATTCACTGGTCATGAAACATTTTTTTCAAGAGTTACGAAAATTAAAGGAAACCCAATCAGTAGCAATATTTAAGGAAGAACAAAAACAGCAAATACATGGTTGAGTTGATATTGAAATTATAATAGCTGTGCCTATTTACAGCAAATATTTGCATAAAAGATCAAGTTTATCTCTAGTACTCATTTGCTTCTTCAGAACTTGATGGAAAAAAATGAAAAAAAAAAAAACTAACAACATTAGTGTCATGAGAAAAGCCTGGACAATGAGACACACAACAGCTCTATCACAAACCATCATGGATTTTTGGGCAAGGCAAGTTCTCAGGTTCTTTCTTGACAGAATAGACACTGTACTGGTAAACATTAATGATCGTTAAAGAGGGCAATCATATATAGGTTCAGAGCCATATTTCCTCATATATATTAATTATGACTGAACACTTGTATGCACAGCTTGTAAACTGATCAGTAAATTCACTAGATGAGTTCTTTGTGTACTGAATTCTTGTTTGTTTAATTAAAGCCTTTTATAAAAAGCGGTGTTAGTACATAAAAGTGATAGTTAAGTCTGCCTGGTGTGGACCTATGAATGGAAACATATTTTCATTTGTTAATGATCATAATCAAGGCAGAAACTATTACTAATTTTAGAAATTTAAGTATAAAAACAGGAATCCAATTAGTATTTAGATTTTTATTTTCTCTTTTGCTTCTAACTTCAAATAGGCCTTTAGTTGAGACATAAATCATTTTTTACAGTAGGATAACATTTCAAACCTTAAATTAATAACAAAACCTTAGCCGAGCAAACAACTGGAGACATTATGCCAGAAAAGTTAAAGCAAACACTGATCTATTTCCTTTTAACAATGACAGTTTGCAACAACCCAGCTGACTCTGCAAGAGACTGGTTGTTATTAGACAAAGTTAATTGAAATCAGTCAAACTAGCATTTTACTAGTCAAGTTCAGGATGGGGTATATATTTTTTTGTACCTGATTTCCATTTGGCTGGATCACTTTCAAAGGTGGCTCCTGAACTGCAGGGCTGACTGTAGTTGAGTATGTATAAGCCACCTGGGGAATCAGAATAGCTTGCTTATTGGCAGCTAGTGCTCGTAAGCATGGAACACTGTTCTGGTCGGCAATGGCCACGATTGTGGGTAACTGGGCAGTGACTGTAGGTATAGCGATATTTATGGGGTTGGCACTTGGTGGGATTACATTTACAACTGATTCTGAGTCTGTAACACAACTGTCCTTTTGTGGTTCCTTTTTTGTGCAAGACAAGTTCAAGGGTTCTTCCTGGACAGAATAAACACTGTTCTGGTAAACACTAGTGATAGTTGACCTTTCCAATAATTCTCCCTGTTGCTTTGGTAGTGAAAGATCAAGAGGTTCTACTTGTGGCTCTTCTTGTGCACCCTCTGTTGTGTACAAGTAACCCTGTGTATTTCTGGATGAGGAAAGGTTTAGAGGTGATGGGGATGGTGTACTACTTCTGGAATCATTGGCAGTTGATCCCACTGGTAAAACTGGAGAGTTAGTCATCTTTAGAGGACTCTGTATATTTACTGTACTGTCCTGGGGTTCGTTAGCATTTGTAGACTGAGGTTGATCATCATTCTTTGCAGGGATATTTACTTTGCCTGGTTCAGGAGAAGATGGTTCAGAAGACTGCACTGAAATCTGTCCAGCTTGCATCTTTTCAAACCACTTTTTTACTACATCCAGTGGTAGGTTTACTGAATCAGCAATTTTTGAGAGCTCTTCTGCACTTGGTTGTGCATTTAAAGCATAATATGCTTTTAAAAGAGACAAGAGGTTCTTCAAAGGTGGCTGACTAGGGGACAAATTTCCATCTCCAGTACCTGATGAAACAGAGGGCTCGGGCTTCTCAGCTTCTGGTGCAGGGATTGGAGGAGGTTGAACAGACGGCTTTAGGTCATAGTGCTTTAATTCTGGAAGTGCATTAAGATCTCCTGGACAATCATCACACAGAAGGCAAGTGCTATCATTCACGCTCCCTCCAAAGCTTTTGTCCTTTTCAGATTTAACAGTAAGATCTTCTGGTAACTTTTCACTTTTGCAACTGTTTGTGGGGACTGGATTTTCTTTTTTTAAATTTTGAGGAACAACTTGAAGTTGGCTAGGCTGCTCAAGACTGTAGTTGATGATAATTTTGGTTGTTCCATCTTGATCAACCAAAGGAAGACTAATAGCTGAAATAACAGAATGGCCACCTTGTTGTATGGATGAAGCACTGATTGTTTCTTGTTCTTTGGATGCAAGATTGGCTTGATTATTCTCCAAAACTTGCCTTATTACATTACCATCTACTGCCACTTTAAGTACATTCTGAATATCACTTAAATTGATACTTATGGGAGACACCAAACCAACTGTTGGCAGAACAACAGCTTGCACCACACCCTGAGGAGAACTGGTTGCCTGTAATGGGCCACCACCACTAAAAACCCCATTTTGTAAAGGGGTTGAACAGTTGATTCCTGAAGCAACCACTATGGGTTTGAATTCATAATCCACAGGTTCAGTTTTAATTTGGTTTACAGAAAGTTGTTCTTGAAGGGGCTTATTCTCTATCTTTTGTCGTATCTGTGGTCGTGTGGGACTGCCAGGTGATGCTGAAAGAGATGGCGAGGAACATTGAGGTGTCTTGAGTCCTGTTCTTGGTCGCCCATTCACAGGCATCAAGCTGATGCATTTCTTACTGCTTATATGTGAGCTATAGGAACCAGAATGAGAAAAACGTTTCTTGCAGTTTGGGCATTCATATGGCTTCTCTCCTAAACAAAACAAAATTATTTTCATTGAATGATTACATGTAAACATTTATGTATCCATGTTTTACCTAAAACAAGCAATATCAATTTAAAAAGAGATTACCACGTATGCGTGTGATATAATTTTATTCAGAATCATCATTTTAAGTTCAAAACCTACATATATGTTAAAAACACTAGCAAAGCCTTAGTTTGAAGTACACATGCTAACCAATTAGGGAATCTTCTCAGCATACGTATGTAACATTTCTGCCAACATTTGTAACTTCAAATAATTCTCCCAAACCAAAAATAATTACATCCTACTCTTTCAAGTAATTTTTTTCTTATCCTGTTTCACCAATCTATATAATTTTATTTCACTCTACTAAACCATCTGTAGGAGAAATTAATGTTAGGGGAAACAAAAGTAAGTAAAATCTCCCATAAGACTCAACGAGTGTGAATATCTATCCTTGATTTTAAAAATTCCCATATCCATAAGGTTTCCTTGAATAGATTTTTTTTCTAATGGGAGGAAAACTTTAAATATAAGGTATTGCTATTATCACTGGCTTATTAAACAGGAATGTATATACCTCCAGAGTCATATGCTTTAGTGGGTATATGAAGCATCGTGGAGTTTTAATTTCAGTGACAGTGGATATGGTAAAACATTATTTTTATATTAAATCAGATTATACTATGGAGAAAAATGCAGTATTTGTGTGAACTGTTAGGAAAAATAACCCAAAGTCCAAGAAGCCTCTTACTTGTAGAGATGTCCCTCAAGCTGCCTCCCCATACTCTTCGGGCTCCAAGGTCTTCATTTTCCATGGGCCAGTAGCGATACTTTGGTAGAACACTTTGAAAAGTACTGAGCTAAATGGTTTCCATACAAACTGAATTTTCATTTGGGTTTTAATTTATAGTTACAGTTCACAATTTATAGGTTACCACCTATAAGTTCAGTCAGATAGGAACTTCTGGGATTTGTTTGCCATTTACCCAATGCACCTATCACAGTGCAGGTCACAAAGATGTTCATGAAATCTGTTAGGTGACTGAATGACTAATTACTGAATTATGAAGTGTGATGATGCTGATATGTCTATTCAATATAAAAATAAAGCACTCTCTCATTCTTTTAAAGAATTAAAATGAAAGCACTTAGAAAGTCAGTGTCAACCCTGCTAACAATGTAACTTCAATGCTGTAAAGCTAAAAAATGGGAGGTATGTTTTTTCAAAAGTACGATTATTTGAAGTTTGAGATATTTGAATTGGAAGGGATTAAGAAGCTCTGTAGTACAGCCTCCTTTTCAATAAAGAGTTCATTTTATATCATCCTGGACATCAGCTAGTGTCTACCTGAACTCCATTCGTGAAAAGGAGGTTATGACTGGGTAGATAGTCCTATATAGGAAGGTCTAGTCTGGTTCTGCTGTGGACCATGAATTTGGGTTTAAATCCTTGCTCTGTCACATACCATTTTCTTAATCTTTCCAAGCTTCCAGGTTTTGATGTATAAATGTAAATAATTCTCACTAGAGTATTGTAGGGGTTATATAGCAAAAATCTCAGTATGCTCTTAACAAATACTAGTGATTCTTTTAAAAAGTATTTCTACTGAGAGAGAGGTTAAGTACCTAGCAAAAGTTGGCATGCTATAATGCCTATTTCCCTATCCTAGTCTGGCCTTCTGATGTCACACAAAACAAGTATAACTTTTCTTCTACAAGCCAGACTTTCAGGTTCACAAAGAACTACCACGTGTACCCTTAAACTTCACTTGTGTACTTTAAATATATCCAGGCCCTTCAAATATTCCTCACAGAATGTGGTTTTCAGAACCTTTATCTGTTTGTTAACTTGCCTCTGGATATTCTTCAGTGTATCAATATCTTTTCAATGGGATGCCTGGAATAGGGTTCAATATGCAAAATACATCTGATTTTCCAAAGGGGGTAAAGCAAAAGATACATTCTAGTACACCTCTATTTTAATGTTTTAAGTTACTTGTTAACATTTTTAGATAAACTACATGCTTATTTTGCTGCTAGAGACACTAGAAAGACAAACATCTATAATATAGACTGTTTATCTTTAAAACAGGGAGACAGAGGAGAACAGAAGGTAAGGCAATGAGACTTTGGAGTCAAAATGACTCATCAGAGGCCCAGCTTTGCAAGGTACTAGCTGAGTCCTTTGGATAAGTTAATTAAGCTCTCTAAGGCTCCATTTTCTCGTAAAAAGGAAGAAATAATAGAATCTACCCCAAAAGGCTATTCTGAGGACTACGTGAGTTAGTGCATACAAATAACTAACATGTGGCTGTGCACAGCTAAGTGTCCAATAAATACTGGTTATCACTGTTGGGAATTACCTTGATATTTTATCACTGCCAGAAAAAAAGTCTACAGAACAATTATTCTAAAGCCAAATCCTTATTGTTTGTTAGAAAATTCCTAGTCTCAAACTTCATGGCTTTATTGTTTATAGTTTAAACATATCACTTAATTTTTATATTTAGGTTAGGATTTACAACTAGTTTAGTCTGGAGTGTACATCAACAAGTTCCACTACTCAAATTTAGATATACTATGAATACTGAGATTTTTTTTTTTAAAGTAGATGAAGTAGGTGCTTTGTTGCATCTAATGTAAATGTTTTTTAGGCAAAAATTACTAATCATTGAACAAACCTAAACTTATTTTCTGGGAAGGGTCCTGGTGCATGTGCAGATGTTCATTTGTCTCATGTCTGTGTGGAAGTGTGGTAGCCTTCTCTTCATTATAGCTCAACTCCTGCTATAGGAGTTCAGATAATTGTTAACATACATGATTCTGCTTAAGGTTTATTATTAAATTTTATGGGCATCAGTATATAGCAACAATCTAGGTAATTTAAGGGAGTATAATTTTGGATGCTGATTATCAACCTTTTAAAACTCATCTAAGAAAAACAACAGGTTTCTGAAGGATATGCAGTTCATCATTATTAGATACTCTAAACAGTGCTTTTCAAATTACTTGTAGTGAGGGACCAATTTTTTTGCTTGTTTCTTTTTTGTTTTAAATTTCCAATCTACTGTGGACTAATATTTTCTAAAATATAATGAAAATGCCACAGCAATATCTTGTTATGATAGTTTCTAAGTGCTACTCTCAATTTCTGTATTCATCTCTTCAAGAATGAATTACAAATGGTTTGCAGACTGGCACGAGTCCTGAGATGACACTTGGGTAGCCCTGCTTGACAATCTTCCCTTGGAATAAACCAGACCATCAGAGAGCTGTATATGGCGGGTGGCGGGGGGGTCCCCCCCAAACCCCAGAAGTGTCTTTTAGCAGGGCAGGTCCTTTGTAGTACTGGCTTCCTCTGCTAGGTAAGTGTTCTAGAAACCCATCAGCAACACAGTGTATATGCTAGCATTGTTGTGAGAGGCTGCATTCGGCTTCAGTTAATTTTTTTTGGAGATTCTTTCGACATGTCTGGTCATTTCATGATGGGTGATTTAGGAGAATACCTGCCCATGCTGTGCTGAGTGTTCAGTTGTCTGACCAAAACCGGCATGACCCCTATACCCCGCCTCCCTATTCACCCAATCTTGCCCCAAGTGACTTTTTTTTTTTTGTTATTTCCCGGATGAAAAAAATATCTTCAGTAGGAAACATATTGCTGATGTGGAAGAGATGAAACAAAAAATGGCAGCAACGCTAAAAGGCATCAAAATTGATGAGTTCAAAAACTGTTTTGAGCAGTGGAAGAAGCACCTCAATAGGTGTATTGCATCAAATGGAGAGTGACTAAAGTTTAAACATGTAAGAATAAATACACAATTTTTTATAAATAAATTCTGGGTTTTTTGGGGTCCCCCCCATACTTGAACTGTCTCCAACTGGCTACCCTGGAGAACTGCTTGTCCTAAATTATACTTTGATGAAGTATCACTGGCTTCTATTGAATAATATGATTTTAAAAAAGAAACCCACTGCTGTATTACTTTAAGGATATTTCTGAGGATTATATAAATTACATTTTGCTCTTTCCTCTTTTTGATGCTCCAAGGAACAACTTTTTCAATAGATTTAGAATCAGGAAGAACAGTTCTTTTTCTAGCAACTGACTCTTTTTACTTACAGACACAGTTTGACTTGACTGTAGTTTTCTTACTTCCTAAATCTTAGAACCTAATTTGTGGGGCACTTCCAGCATGTGTATGGGATTACATAGTATTCATTTCCTACCCCCACATTTACTTTATGTCAGTATTAATTTTCTTTGCATATTTTAAAATTACTTGCTGCATTAAAGGTACACAAGCCTCATATTAAAATAATTTTAAATTTAACTGTAAATACATTTTCAGTAGAGAATACAGAGGGACTTTTGGGTTCCGTGATCTTGCCTGAAGTTGCATGTTTTTTTTTTTTTTTTTTTAAGCAGGAGCAGCCTACTGTCAGTTTGTATTAACCTCTGGACCATCCAAATTTACTACTTGATTGAGACCAATTTTCACAATTAAATTTCAGTTTCTTGCATCTAGACTAATATTTTCACTTCTTTAAATCTCCGTGCTTTCTAACTTCGTATCACTTATAGATCTGATAGGTCCTCCTGTATGACTGCAACACGACAAAATAAATATGATGCATCTTGTACATGAATCATACTTTAAAGCTTAATATTTTTCTTCTAGCTCAATTTCAACATTTTAAAAACCCTCTTGAATTAGCTATATTTCTGTCAGCAACTTTAAATTGTCTCTGGCAAGAAAGTAGGTTATTAAAGAACATTATTATTGATTAAAATGTTCAACAGCATAGGGGCTAAGAAACAGGATCCTGTAGCAGGCTGAAAAAGGTAGCCATTTACTTTTCAGCAACATGAATCATATATGAAAACAAATAAATGTTTTGGTAAAGATCTTGGTTAGCATTTTCAAGTGGTAACCTTAGCATATTTATCATTGAAGATTAATTGCAACAAGGAATACAGTAAAACTGCTAGAAATGCAGTTCTAAAATGAAACAACAAATGTCATCAACTACTCCTCACAGAGTTACCCAACTGTGTATTTTTGTAGAAAGATGTCAGTAAGAAGTAAATGTCAATACAATGATCTTCACAAAATAAGCAATGTACAAACACCCACAATTTCCCATTCATGGCTAATAGTTCTTTTTAATTAAAATTATTTAAATCTAAAAATAAGTAGCAAAATTAATTCAGAGATGAAGAGATTTCGTAGTGAGATGTGGGATACTACTAACTTTTCTTGATGAGCTTTTGTTCAAGTAGAGTCTTTAAAGAAGTGCAAATATAGCTCTGTTTACTCTAGGTTTCTAAAATAGACAATCTTTCATCATATAATATTCATCTTGTAAGTAATAATTTAGAAAATGACATGGAATAGAAGGGTGAAGATGATGGGGAGCACATTTTTCTTTTACATTCTCATTTATGCTGCAGTCCTCTCATGCTGCCCTCTCTCACTACCTCCACAGTACCTCTCCACCACTTTCCTATCTTGACTTCCATTTCTTTTTTTTTTTTTTTCACATAAAGGATATCCTCACCTCCTTATTCCCTTGAGCAAATCATATCTTTATATTCTTTATCATTCCCCATAGAAACTGTGCAAAGAAGGCAATGACATCCACATTCACCAGAAGACAAAAGTGTTTTCAGGCTGTCCTTGATAATATGCTATATTATCTACTAATGAAGAAATCTGGACCTTGTCATATTACATTATTTTCACATACTTTAGTCAAAGGTTAAGTCTCCAATAATATATCATTTATAAACAGAAAATTTATCCATATTAGTCTTTATTCTAAATAAAGCAATAAGTTTTTGATCATGTATGTAGAGCATAAATTATGACAGATTTATTTATTACCAGATATGCTATGATATTTGGGGCGTAAAAAAGAAAACAAATATTTACCACTGTGAATTCTTAAGTGCTCTTTTAGATGGTGTTTGTATTTGAAAGCTTTTCCACATTCAGTGCACTTGAATTTACGATTACCCCCAGACTGCGTCACATGTCTCTGTAAAAAAGAATTTGTATTTTATTTGCAAAGCAAAAGAACTTTAGACTAAAGAACATCCAATCTGCTAAAAGTAACATTTTGGGTGAGTCTGATGATCATTTGTTTCTTAAACACCGCAAACTGCAGCAGTGACAAAAATCTAACACTTGAAATAATTATCAAAAAGCATGGTGATAGTGGAACAGAATTTTGACACAGAAAATCTCCACTTTATAATTTAAAATATCAGAGAGTCCATACTTTACTAAGCAATATGTACTTAGCAAAATAAAGCAATATACGCTTTACTAGGAACTAGAGATTATAACATCTGCAGCTTAATTTACAGATAAAGAAATAGTTCAAGAATATTTAATAATCTGCCTAATTCAACATAATAGGTCTTGAATAGAAAAAACAGGCAGACTTTTTACAGTACTTTATCCTGTCTCTTATATGTTTGATATTTCAAAAATGTACTTTAATCTGATGGTTTAAAAAATACTTCCACTTATCTAAGGTGGAGGATAAGTTAGAAAAAAAAAAACCTTCCATTTTTTTCCAGTCAAATGTGGATTATTATAACTTTCTGTCTGGTTTATTAAATTATAACTTTTATATATTCAAAACATATTCATTACACTTAGATTAATCATACAAAAGCATTGCTTGAATTGAATTGTATCAACTCTGCTCATAAATCTCTGAAGGATCCTCATTAACCCTGAATAAAGATTTGGAGTCTGTAGATTCCAAGATTATCATTTCTAAGATGATTCTTTACCAGTTCTTTGTGAAGGCCATGCCTCAGTCATTTAATGAATTACAGATTTCTACACACATACTGCTCCTTTCTATTCCCTTGCTTTGGTATACATTATTCCTTGGCTATGTGTCCCCTTAGTTCTGACAGGATTCCATCCATCCTTTCAAGGCTGAATTTACTACTACTGGCTTCACATTCTCCTTAGTTGGAATCTCCATTCCTTTGCCTTTTATTCAGGAAGGAAAGATAATGGTACTTACTCTGTATCAGGCCCTACAGGCCCTACTTCAGACAAATTCATGGCTTGAAACACCAAATAGATGGTAATACCTCTCAAATGTGTATCTCAAAACCTCTTTCCTCAACTCCAGACACTTGTAGCCAATTGCTTCTTTGACAATGTCAGTTGGAAGGTGACAGACATCTGAAACTTAGCATGATTGACACCAAACTCTTAATTTCTCTCCTGAAAATTAGCTCCTTCTTGGTGTCTCTGACCTTTGTAAAATGGCACCCTCATTTATTCTGTCATTGCTTAGGCCTTGAACTCGAGTTATCCTTGATTCCTCTCTTTCTCGTACACATCAGCAAGTCATCTGAACATATTCTGAATCCAGCGTTCCTCCCTGTGTCTGTCTACCATCACAACTTCTGGCCTAGATTATGACAGCAGCCTCTAAACTGCCTTGTTGCTTCCATTATTGTCTTTTCTGACCTATTTTTTACCCAATAGTCAATGTTTTCTTAAATATAAAAATAAAAAAATCCAATATCCTGCACACAAGTCCCCATCACACTTTAGAATAGACAGGCGCCTACATCACATGGCCCCTCATGCCTCTCTGGCCTCACTTTTCTTTCTTCCCTTTACTCACACTGGCCCCCTCGCTGTTCTTAGGGCATGCCTGGCAGGTTTTGGCCCCAAGGGTTTTTTTGTTTCACTCTGTTCCCTCTGGCTAGAATACTCTTCCTCCAATATTCCATGATGTGCTCCTTCATTTTACTCAGATGTGCCATTTCATTCCAGTTCAAATGTACCATTCTCAGCAAAGTCTCCCTACCCTGTAAAACTAGCAGTTTAATGCTTTCTGTCTCTTATTCTGCTTTATTTTTCTTCATATACTTGTTCATTATTTTAGTTCTGTTCTATATCTCCTGCTAATGTATGTTTCCTACTGTCAAGGACTTTGTCTTTTTCACTACTGTGCCTTTAACACCTAGAATAAGGCCTGATACATAATAGAAACGCAAATGTTGGTTGAATAAATAAATTAGTAAAACAGAAATGTTTTTAGCTGTAGTATACTTTTCAAAGGCTGCATGATAGACATTCTACCCTTTAGTGTGCTGGCTTGCAATCTAAATGGTTTCTAATACCTCCTAGTTATATTTCTTCATATTACCGGTTTTCACATTTATCACAACGCCTTCCTGACCTTAGTCTGACCCATCAGTTTTTTAATACATAAAACCTACTACATTTGTACCTACCAGAAAAAAAATCATCACAAAAGTGGCTTTAATGATTACCAAAGATTTTAGAGATCATTTTACCATTTTTATTATTAGAGATGAGGTCTTGCTCTGTCACCCAGGCTGTAGTGCAGTGGTGCAATCACGGCTCACTGCAGCCTTCAAGTCCTGATTTCAAGCAACTTTACCGCCTCAACCTACCAAAGCTCTAGGACTACAGACATGAGCCACTATGCCTGGCTAGAGATTGTTTTTATAATGGCATATTCTACTTTCACCACCAGTTCTAAGTATCCTTTCCTTTGACAAGGACACTCAGGTGTCAGCAGTTATAGGATGGGTCTGCTTCCTACATGTCATGTGAACAGGCTCTCTTCCCAAACCTTGTCTATTCTGTGGTCATGTCAGGACTCTAAGGTAAACACTCTTTTGCTGTTCTGCCCCTAGTAAGACTCATCAACAGGGGCACCTGGTAAGAAGATGGTGTTCATCTTCAGTAGCCTTTTCTATACTGATATGTTCCTTCTCTTGGGACTATTTCCGATTTTAAGTGCTCCTTCATGGACTTAACTGTTAACCTATAAAATCTTGGTTCTATTCTTCAATTGCCATTCTCTCATTATTTTGTTATTTTATGAATGTTGCTGCTAAGAAAATAGGTTGACCCTGCACAATCGTTCTTTTTCTGTTACAATTTATTTCATTTAGCCATCATTAGCAAATGGTCTAACTTATTCTCTAGGGCATATGTGAGATGTTAGCTTGTATACTTAGGGCAAAGTTCTCCCAAATTTAGGTATGCATAACCCTTTGACATAAGAAACTGGGTATGTGTCCAACATATTCTCCTCACATGTCTTGACTAATTGATTATTTATTTGATTTTTAAAGTTAGAGTTAAGTCAATATTAATTTGATTGTTAATACTTGATAGTTGTTAGGGCCTTGTAAAAGAAAGACAATTGATAAAAAAGTTTATTTGACTTTAGTCCTAAAACCTTAGTCCTAAGTGTAGAGTCAACAGTTTAAACGTGACTTATAGTTAAAATAGTATTCATTTATTCTTCCAGAAATTGGAGCACAGTGACAGAAGCAGAGTAAATCATATGAACATCGAATCTTCTTAAAGGTGGCAACTCCCTTTCTACAGGAAAAAATCTATAGTAGCTTAAACAGAATAAATAAAACAGTTGCAGGTTCAAATAAAATTAAACTACATTATTTGATTTTCTTCTCAATTTGGTCAGCACAATGTGGCTTATGTAACCAATATTTATTTTTCCTACATGGAACATTTTAGTAGAATGCAACTTGAAATATTCTAAATCTGGGCAATTAATTGTTATGGTATAAGCAAAATAATTAAATCAAGATGGAAAGGAACTTACCTGAAAAAAAAAAGAGCTACCTCTAAAATATTGTTCATATGTGCTTTTAAATTCAGGAATGATCAAATAATTAAATCAATAATCACTTTCTGCAGAAAGGCACTGTCAAGTACATCCTTTTAACTTTTAAGTATATTAACACCCTCACTGTCCACTGAGGGTTGAGTTCTCAAAATTTGGAAAGTTAGTGAACGCTCAGTCATTTCACTTACTTGATCTCTTCCTGATTTATGTGACGTCATGTGACGTTCAAGTTGGGTTCTGTATGCAAAGGTGTAACTGCATAGGGAGCAACTAAAATTATCTTCATTCTTTTCATGGCGATATTTAATGTGTTCTTTCAGAGAGGTAAAGCGTTTATAGCCTCTATCACAATATGGACAGGTGAGTAATTGTGAAAATGCATCTGGTGTTCCTGTAAAAGAAAGATTATATATTTTAAACTTAATACATTAAGAAAATATTATCAAAGTTTTCACTGAGTTCCTATGATATGTACCAGATATTGTGTTACTCATTTTATATTTGATTCTTAAAATAATGCAATGATTCTCTTTCTTATTTTATAAGAGAGAAAATGTGAAGCCCAGAAAGGTTAAATAACTTCAAAATCACAGAGCTAGAAAATAACGAAGTCAGGATTCAAATATGAGCCATCTGACTTTCAAGTCCCCATCTTTTCAACTAAACCAGAATTCTTCCCTTCTGTTGTATGGTTAGCTAGACAAAGAAAAGGAAAGTAAAATTAGCATGTAGGTTATATTTGTAAATGTATACATATTAAAGCAAAACTGTACTCCATCATGGAATCTTTCTACTGGTAATAACTATATATTTATTTAATGTTCATTCTTTTGAATTTAAAAAACTATAATGTTATTGTCGGGGAGGGGAGAAGAGAAAGAGAGAGAGAGAGAGAGAGAGAGAGAGAGAGAGAGAGAGAGAACGAGCGAGCTCATTCTGGGTCCCACACACTCCCAGAGTCCTAAGCAGCTACGGCAAGGCACTACTGAGAGCTCAACCCTCACCAGACAGCATCCTGACGAACAGCCCCTGCACTCCACATGCCTGGAGCCCCCACTGAAACGCCCTATCTGCAGTCATCACTATTGATGGTTGCTATCACCAGGGCCAATGTGCTAGTTATTAATAGTGACCATGCTGCCCCCAGCAGCAGAGCCAAGCACATTATCACACCCTGAGGACAGAATTCCCTTCCTGCAGCTGCTGCTGGGCCTGAAGTGCTAGTCACTGGCAACAACCCTACCCACTGCCCTCAGCAGCAGAGCTGCCATGCATTTAAAGGACCCCAAGGACAGGCCACCTTGCCCATAGCTGCCACTTGGAACTGAAACACACTCCCCAGCCACCTCCTTATAGCTGCTGCCACTGAAAGCAATACCACTCTTCCCAGTAGCAAGGCCACAGTATAGCCACCAATGTCTCCATCTAATAATTCCACTGTGGTTCTGGGAATGACCTGCCCCTGTCTCCTACCACAGCCAATGCCTGCATGTACCAATGGGGGACCTAAGGAAAGGTCTGCTGGTTCAGTTGCCACCAGTATACAAGCACACTATCCCCGGGCCTGGGCATTGCCCAATTTAGTCCAACATGAGCACAAATCACTTGGGAACCAGAGGGTGGTCCTGCCACTACTACTGCCACTGTCCAAGCCACACCCACTGCCCAGGGGCCTGAAAACTCACCCACCTGCCAAGCCCACTGTTGTCACTACCAGTACCCAAACAAGTCACTTATAAGCCCAAGAATCAGCCTGCCTGGACCAACTAAAACTGGGTGCCAATGTATGCTTCCCTAGGACTCCCAAATAGGTGGCACACTTGACCTGTCACTGCCGCTATAAGGCCTGAGAACTGGCCAACCTGGCAACCCTGTCCCCAGAAAAACTTCACCACAGCCTCCACTAACAACTGCACCCTAAGTCACTGAGGAAAGCATAGGCACCACTGACATCGTTTATAGTCCAAGAAATCTATGCAAATGGTAGTACTACATGTACCCATAATCACAGCCAAAGTGCCCAATCGAACCAATATCATAGACACATAATTAGAAAAAGTCCTCCCCTTTGAAAGCAAATTCGAAAAATTGATATAAGTGAATGTTATGCCAGATGTAAATATCAATGTAGGGACCCAAGTAACATGAAAAAGGAAGAAGATATGACACCTCCAAAGGAACACAATAATTCTCCAGGAACAGATTCCAACAAAAAAGAAATTTATGAAATAAAAGAAAAAAAAATTCAAAATAATTATATCCCTTAACAAAGCTTAGCTGGGCAAAGTGACTCACACCTATAATCCCAGCACAGCACTTTGGGAGGCTGAGATGGGAGGAGTGCTTGAGCCCAGGAGATTGAGACCAACCTAGGCAACAAAGCAAGACAAGAAAGAAAGAAAGAAAGAAAGAAAAGAAAGAAGGAAGGAAGGAAGGAAGGAAGGAAGGAAGGAAGGAAGGAAGGAAGGAAAGAAAGAAGGAAAGAAAGAAAAGAATGAAGAAAAAAGGAAAGAAAGAAAAGAATAAAGAAAGAAAGGAAAGAAGGAAAGAAGGAAGGAAGGAAAGAAAGAAAGAAAGAAAGAAAGAAAGAAAGAAAGAAAGAAAGAAAGAAAGAAAGAAAGAAAGGGAAAGAAAATTAGTTGGGTGTGCTTAGTCCCAGCTACTTGGAAAGCTGAGGTGGAAGGCTCTCCTGAACCCAGGAGGTCAAGGCTGAGGTGAGTCATGATCATGGGTGATAGAGTGAGACCCTGACTCAAAGTAAGCAAGCAAGTAAGTAAGTAAATAAATAAGCAAACTAGCCCATGGAAACACAAGAGAACAGTGAAAAACAATACAAACAAATCAGAAAAACAATGCAGGATATAAAAGAGAAATTTAACAAAGAGGGAGATATCATCAAAAAGAACCAAACAGAAATTCTGGAAATGATGAATTCCTTGAATGAAATTAAAAAGTACATTTGAAAGCTTCAATAAAAGACTAGATCAAATTAAGAAAGAATTTTAGAACTTGAAGACAGGTCATCATTTGAAATAACCCTGTCAGAGAAAAAAATAAAAAAGAATAAATAAAGCCCATGTGATATATGGAACACCATAAAGTGACCAAATATTCACAGTTGTTGCATCTCAGAAGGCAAAGAGATAATAAAAAGGATAGAAAATCTATTTAATGAAATAATAGCTGAAAACTTCCCAAGTCTAGGTAGAGACTGAGACATCCAGAAGCACAGAGAACCCCAAATAGACATAATTCAAAAGGTTTTCTCCATAGCACATAATAGTCAAACTACCAATTGTCAAACACAAAGAGATAATCCTAAAAACAGTAAGAGAAAAGTGTCTAGTCACTTGTAAGGGAATTTCTAATCAGAATAACAGATTTCTCAGCACAAACCTTACAGGCCAGGAGAGAATGGGATGATATATCCAAAGTGCTGAAAAATATCGTACAAAAGTATCCTCAAGTAAAAACCTGAGGAAATTAATCACTACTAGATTGGCCCTACAAGAAAGGCTTATGGGAGTCCTGTAACTGAAAGTGATAGAACGACATCTGCCATCATGAAAATATAACTCACTGGTAGAGCAAACATACAAACAGGCAAGAGAAATAACTCAAATTTTGCCACTAAATAAAAAATATCAAACCACAATAATAAAAAAGAAAGGAACAAAGGATATACAAAACAACCAAATCAATTAATAAAATGACAGGAATAAGCCCAATAAATCAAGAATAACTTTGAATGTAAATAAATTAAACTTTCCACTTAAAATATATAGTCTGGCTGAATGGATAAAAAAAATACATGACCCAAAAGTGTGCTGCCTACAATAAACTCATCTTACCTAAAATGATACATGTACACTGGAAATAAAGGGATAGAAAATATGCAAATGGAAACCAAAAGTGAGCAGGAGTAGCTATACTTATATCACGTAAAACAGACTTTAAGTAAGAAATGTAAAAAAGAGACAAGGATGATTTGTATATAATGATAAAAAGATCAATTCAGCAAGAGGATATAACAATTCTAAATATATATACCCCAACACTCAAACACCTAGATATATGAGGGAACTATTATTAGATCTAAAGGAAAAGATAGATTCTAATAAAATAATAGTTGCAGACTTCAACTATTATTGAAGTTCACTCTCAGCATTAGATCATCTAGACAGAAAATTAACAAACACTGGATTTAAACCACACTTTAGACCAAATGGACCTATGAAAACATTTGAAGAACATTTCATTCAACAGCTAAAAGATATACATTCTCCTCAGCACATGAAATGTGCTCCAGGGTAACTCACATATTCGTCTACAAAGCAAATCTCAACAAACTTTAAAAAAATCATACCAAGTATCTTCTTAGACCACAATGGAATAAAACTAGATTTCAATAACAAGAGAAACTTTGAAAACTGTCCAAATAATGGAAAGCGAACAACATGCTTCTGAATGACCACTGAGTCAAGGAAGAAATTAAGGAGAAAATTTAGACTTCTTGAAACAAATGAAAATCAAAACACAACATACCAAAACCTATGGAATATAGCAAAAAGAGTGCTAAGACTTAAGTTTATAGTAATAAACATCTACATAAAAAAGTAGAAAGATTTCAAATATACAATGTAACAATGCACCTCAAGGAAGTAGAAAAGCAAGAACAAAGAAAACCCAAAATTAGTAGAAGAAAAAATACTAAAGCTCAGAGCAGAACTAAATAAAATAGAGAACCCCCCAAAAAAGAAATGAAGCAAAAAAATTGGTTTTCTGAAAAGAAACAAAAAATATATATTGCTAGCTAGACTAAGCAAGAAAGAAGATCCAAATAAACAAAATCAAAAATGAAAAGGAGACATAATAACTGAAACCACATAAATACAAAAGCTCATCAGAGATTGTTATGAACAACTATACATTAACAAACTGGATAAATTCCTGAGGACATACAGCCTAGATAGATTGAATTAGGAATAAACAGAAAACCTGAACAGGCAATAATGAGTAATGAGACTCAATCAGTAACAAAGTGTCTCCCAATAAAGAAAAATCCATGACTAGATGGCTTCACTGCCAAATTCTACCAAGTTTCAAAGAACTAACATCAATTCTTCTGAAACTATTAATAAAATAGAAGAGGGGGAAATTCTCTCTAATTCCTTCTATGAGGCCAGCATTACCCTGATAGCCAAAACCAGAGAAATGTTAAACAAAAAAAGAAAGCTACAGGTCAATGTTCTTTATGACTACAGATGCAAAAAAATTCTCAATAAATACCAGCAAACTAAATCCAATAGCACATCAAAAGGATAATGCACTATGATTAAGTAGGATTTATTTCAGAAATACAAAGATGATTCAAAGTATGCAAATCAATAAACATGATACATCATATTAACAGAATGAAAAACAAAAACCATATGATCAGCTCAATACTCAGAGAAAAAGCATTTGATAAAATTCAATATCCTTTATGATAAAAAGTCAATAAACTCTGCAGAGAAGTAACACACTTCAACATAATAGTCATATATGGCAAACACACAGCTAACATCATACTGAATGGGGAAATGCTGAAAGCCTTTCCTCTAAGAATTGGAGCAAGACATGGATGTCTACTTTCACAACTCCTATTCAATATAGTATTAGAAAGCCCTATTTGGAGCAACCAGGCAAGAAAAAGAAATAAATGACATCCAAACTGGAAGAGGAAAAGTCAAATTTTCCCTCTTTGCATATGATATTATTTAATGTCTAGAAAGGCCCAAAAATGCTACCAAAAACTCTTAGATCTGATAAATAAATCCAGTAAAGCAGCAGGATAAAAATAAACACACAAAAATCAGTAGCATTTCTATACAACAGTAATAAACTAGCTAAGAAACAAATCAAGAAGGCAATCTCATTTACAATAACTACAAAATGAATTAAACACCTAAGAATAAATTTACCCAAAGAGGTGAAAGATGTTCACAGGGAAAATGACAAAGCACTGACAAAATAAACTGAAGAGGACACAAACAAATGACAAAACATCTCATGTTCATTGAGGGGAAGAATTAATATTATTAAAATGACAATACTGTCCAAAGCAATGTACAGATTTCAGTGCAATCCCTATCAAAATAGCAGTTTCATTTTTCACAGAAATAGAAAAAAAAAATCCTAAAATTTGTATGGAACCACAAAAAAGTTCAAATAGCTAAGCAATCCTGAGCAAAAAGAATGAAGTTGGAGGTATCACACTACATAACTTCAAAACATATTACAAGGCAACAGTAACCAAGCAGCATGGTACTGGCATAAAAACAGATATATCTACCAGTGAAACATAATAGAGCACTCAAATAAATCCACATATTTACAGCCAACTGATTTTCAACAAAGGTGCCAAGAACACACACTAAGAAAAGAATACACACACTCTCCAATAATGGTGCTGGGAATATTGGATATGCATATGCAAAATAATAAAAACGGACTCCTATCTCTCACTATATAAAACTACTAGAAGAAAACAAAGGGGAAACACTTCAGGAAATTGGCCTAGGCAAATATTTTATGGCTAAGAGCTCAAAAGCATAGGCAAAAAAACCCCAAAACAGACAAGTGGGACTATATCAAACTAGAAAGTTTCTCCACAGCAAAGGAAACAATTACTAGAGTGAAGAGACAACTTTCTAAATGGCAGAAAATATTTGTAAACTGTTCATCTGACAAGGAACTAATATCCAGAATACACAAGGAACTCAAACAACTCAATAGTAAAAAAGAAAACAAAAAATAAATAATCCCAGTAAAAAGTGGGCAAAGAAAATGAATAGATATTTCTGAAAAGACATACAAATAGTGAAGAGGTATATGAAAAAATGCTCAACATCACTAATAGTCAGGAAATGCAAATCAAAACCACCATGAAATATCATCTCACTGCAGTTGGAATGGTCATTACAAAAAAGAAAAAAGTAACAGATGATGGTGAGTATGCAGAGAAAGGGAACTCATATACTATTGTTGGGAAAGTAAATTAGTACAGCCATATATATGAAAAACAGTATGAAGAATTCTAAAAAATCCAAAAATCGAACTACCATATACTCCAACCATCCCACTATTGGGCACTTATCCAAAGGAAAAGAAATCAGTACATAAAAGGGGGGACACTTGCACCCCAATGTTTATTGCAGTACTATTCAAAATAGCAAAGGAATATTATCAACCTAAAGGTCCATTAATAGAAAAACAGATAAAGACAATATGGTGTGTGCGTATATACATACATATATATGTATGTATATATATGTACACACACACACACACACACACACACACACACACACAATAAAATACTATTTGGCCATAGAAAAGAATGAAATAATGTTTTTGCAGTAACACAGATGAAATTAGAGGTCACCATGTTGAGCAAAATGAGCCAGGCACTGAAAGACAAAACTTGCATGTTCTCATTCATATGTGGGAGCCAACAGAGTTAATCTCATAGAGGTAGAGGAG
Source organism: Carlito syrichta (assembly GCF_000164805.1). Lineage (NCBI taxonomy): Eukaryota > Metazoa > Chordata > Mammalia > Primates > Tarsiidae > Carlito > Carlito syrichta. The sequence continues at coordinate 154,693 of NW_007252086.1, forward strand.
AGAGAATGATAGATACCAGGGAATTAAAAGGGTGTGTGTGTTGTGAGGGAGGTGAAGAGAGGCTGGTTAATGGGTACAAACATACAGATAGATAAAAGAAGTAAGTTCTAATGTTTGACAGCAGAGTAGGGTGACTATAGCTATTGACAGTGCATTGTATATTTCTAAGAGGCTAGAAGACAGCACTTGAAATGTTCCCAGCCTATAGAAATGAGAAATATTCAAGGTGATGGAACTGTAAATACCTTGTTCATTACATATTCTATGCATGTAACAAAATAGCACATGTGCCCCCAAGAATATATACAAATATTATATATCAATATGAAAAATAAAACCCCCAAACATGTTGAATTATGTCTCAAATATACAAATAAAATTAAAGGACTAAAACTTGAAAGGTAATGATGGCATCTTTTGTTTCCAGCCAGCAAGGCAACTTGAACCAGACATGAACCTCCTTCTTTGGTGACTAGATCAGCTATATGAAGAAACTTTTTGAAAATTATATTACATTTTGTCCATTATGAATTTCCAACTTATATATATCAGTGGGAAATCAACATTTGGGAACCTTCTCCTTGCCAGAATGTCTAGTCCACTTTACTGATTTTAGCAGGTTACAATGGCAAAAGTCAAAATCTACCATTGTGGTGTTTCATAATTGGCATCACAACGACATGTGATTTCCATTAATTAAGCTGCTTCTACTCTACAGTGTCATAGAGCTGTCTGCTTTCATTATGTTCTATTTTCTTCTTCATCTTCATAATTAACCCTTGCCATTAATAAGTAAAATATTAATATTTTTGTAAAATGACAGGTTGGTCATGGCATTTTAACAGTAAGTTATTATTCTCATAAATCAATATCTATTGAAGTTTCTCACACATATGAGATGAATACATTCTTTATAGGCCACTAGCACAAAGCAATGAAAAGTAAATAAGAATACTGAGCATAATAAGCAAGTTATAGAATGAATTGGTTTAAAAGATAAAAGTTTTTGTTTCTATTTTTGAAAATTATTGAAATTTTGTTTTTTTTTTTAAAATCACTTTTTAGCAATGAAGATTTGTCATGTAGGGGAAAAAAGTTTCTTTTTAGAATTCCTATAATAAACTTAAGACAGCAATTCACTACTACTAAAAAGAAAATCAATCTATGACCATTTTTTGACCTGTTTATAATTTCTCTAAATATCTGTGACATAAACATTCTTAGTTTTTCCAGAAAAAAAAAATTTTTTTTTTTGAGTTGGTGTCTTACTACGTCGCCCAGGCTGGAGTACAGAGGCACACTCGTGGCCACCCCAGCACTGACCTCCTGGGCTCCAGCGATCCTTCTGCCTCAGCTTCCAAGTAGCCAGAACTACAGGCGTGCGCTACCACACCCGGCCTGGCTAATTTCTTTTTATTTTATTATAGACACAAGGTCTCACCAAGTTGCCCGGCTGGTCTCTAACCCATGGGCTCAGGCAATTCACTAGCCTCAGCCTCGCAGTGTTGGGATTAGAGGCTGAGCCACTGAAGCCAGACAATTCTTTAATTGTTATCCTCTAATTTTCCTTTGGTAAGGAAGCACAACACTTCAGAATGATAGTACTACTTGATATTTAAAATCTGAAAAATCTCCTCTATTTGTTCCCTATCGATTCAGAATTTATGATTATTCAAACTGTTGGAATAAAGTTTGTCTCTCCATAACTTATGAGGAAAGAGTGGAGAAGGGCAGGTTTAATCTACTAAAAAGTAAAGCACTTCAGGGCCTTTGAAGATAATCACCTTTTTACAAAAAATTTTTTTTGAGTTGGAGTCTCACTCTGTCGCCCAGACCGGAGTGCAGTGGCCGCTCCCGGCCACCGCAGCCTCGACCTGCTGGGCTCCGGCGATCCTTCCACCTCAGCCTTCTGAGTAGCCGGAATTACAGGCGCACGCTACCACGCCCGGCTAATTTTTTGATTTATTGTAGAGATGAGGTCTCGCCTGCCTGGGCAGGTCTCGAACCCGTGGGCTCAGTCAATTCACTCACCTCAGCTTCCCAAAGGCGTGGGATTACAGGCTGAGCCACCAAGCCGGTTGATAATCACCTTTTGTATGCAAACAAATGCTCTTGGAATGGCATTTTTAAATATTTTATTAGCATTTAATTAAATTACATTAAATAACTAAAAGTAATAAGTATCTACGTTAATATCATATTCTATAATTCAGACTTTTTACTAATTCAGAATAGTTAGCTCCTAATTTTTAGAAGAATTTACTGTGCTGGTTTATAATGACAAATTTTATACAGTTTAATCTTATTAAATCTATGTAATAAAACATTTATTTAGTTTTTTTTCACTGAGGCTTTTTGAAAGCAGTTTGCCATATACAATTTTTACATATATATGCATATTTTAAAATTTTCTATTTCCCTTTCATTTCTTTTATAACCTACTGTTTCTTCTGGTGAAGCAGTAACACAGTTTCTTTAGGAAAGAACGAAAAATGAAAGTAGAAATGTTAGGGCCTTACAACATTACAATGCCAATAGCTAGGAGCTCTCCAAATACGCAAATAAATCAACAGAGCCCTAATGATTTAGCTGAAATGCAGTATCCCCAGGGCAATAATCTATATTCTTCAGAAAGGTATTCATTTGACATTCTGGAAGAAACAGTTCTATAGTTCCCTACTAGTTCCTTTGTTACCAATTTAGTTACAGAAAAATCCTATCTATTCTAAAGTGAAACTTCTGTTTCTGCTCCTTTCACAGTAATTCTGATTTAAGGAAGATACAGTTGACTACTAGCAATGAAATCTATTTTGTTTTTATAGCATCCTTCTCAATTTCCTCCAGAAAACTTCAAAGTTGATTATTTGAATGCTAAGCTAATCAACTGGGAACACTGGAAAAATAAACCAGGTTTAGGATCTTAACACTTCAAGTATCCTTAAATATTTCACATAGCTTCCTAGTCAGTACACATCTTGTACAATATTTCTTAAAGGAATATTTGCATGCTATTTTCATCTGTTTATTGTGCATGGGTGGGCAGAATGACAATCTACTCCTTTTCACGAGAGTCTAAACACATTTTTTATTTCATTTTCCCCACTCTTTATACACTTACTGTTCACATCAAAGTTACAGATACAGAAAAAACATTGTCTCCAAATTAATGTATTTTGAACCAGACAACCATGTTGTGTTTACTAAAGGAAGTGGAAAAGAATCAGAGGACAAGTAAGGGTCATCCTAGTTCTCATTTCTACTGCCTACTTCCATATGAGTAAATGGAACTCAATGTCCAGGCACCATTGTGAGCATTTCATATGCAGTGGCATTACCACTACTTATGTGAGCAGTCAATAATTTATTATTGTACTGTCATCATGGACAATGTCCCATTAATAAAACAGATTACTCTCCATAGGCACTTGCAATAAATTCTGGTCCTCAAAAATATTCCCTATAGTAGAGTAGGCTCCCATAGCAGAGTAATAGAAATAATAATCCTCTAAAGAGAAAAGGGAAATAACTATGAAGCTCCATTTACCATTTTCATCATGACCACTGGCTTCTGGCGTGCCTTGCCTCTGGTCCTCTTCAGGTGCCTCAGGATAAATGACAGCAGTGTCTTGTTGTTGCAAGAACTCTTCAACATTAGGATCATGGTTTTGCTCATTTTCTGCATCTGAGTCGCATTCATCATCTTTTACTAAAAAAAAAAAAATGCATACTTTATGAAAAGCAATTTTACCAAGTTGTTACAAAGCTTTTCTAAAAAAGAAATTATTTATCTTGAGAGACCATGTGGTTATTCTTGAATCTGCAGAAAATATTTACTGAAAACTAAAAATGAATTTCACTTATTTGACTGTAATCTATTAAGAATTCATTTTACTTTGTAAATTTAAAGTGGTATAAATGTCTGAAATTCTCACACTATGACTTTTAAGCTTTAGAGTTATACTTCTATTTTACTAATAAAACAGAAAAAAAGTAATATAGTTGACTGAATTTTTTATTTCTTAATGTAATGCAAGGAAAAAAAACTTTAGCTCTCAAAGGTCACCTGCCTAGTAACCTATCATACCATAATATTATCTGTTTATTATTATTATTATTATTTTTTTGAGTTGGAGTCTCACTCTGTCACCCAGACTGGAGTGCAGTGGCCGCTCCCGGCCACCGCAGCCTCGACCTGCTGGGCTCCGGCGATCCTTCTGCCTCAGCCTTCCGAGTAGCCGGAATTACAGGCATGCGCTACCACGCCCGGCTGATTTTTTTGTGATTTATTGTAGAGAGGAGGTCTCACTGCCCAGGCAAGTCTCCAACCCGTGGGCTCAGGCAATCCACTCACCTCAGCCTCCCAAAGGCGTGGGATTACAGGCTGAGCCACCAAGCCCGGCTTGTTTATTATTTTTTTAAGTCAGGGTCTCACTCTGTTACCCAAGCTGGAGTGTAATGACAAAATCATGGTTCACCACAGCCTCGACCTCCAGAGTTCTGGCAATATTTCCACCTCAGCCTCCTGAGTAGCTGGGACCATAGGTGCGTGCCACCATGCCCGACTACTTTTTTGGACTTTTTTGTAGAAATGAGGTCTTGCTATGTTGACCAGGCTGGTTTTGAGCTTCTGGACTCAAGTAATCCTCCTGCCTCAGCCTCCTGAAGTGTTGGGATTATAGGCGTGAGCCACCAGAGCCCTCCCCATAACATTTATTTTAAGTTGTACTGTAGCACCCCCTTATCTATGGTTTTACTTTCTGTGGTTTCAGCTGTGCTCAACCATGGCCCAAAATTAGGTGAGTGCAGTACAAGAAGATATTTTGAGGGAGAGGCCACATTCACATAACTTTTATATTACTGTTAATATTTCATTGCTATTATTTTTATATTATTGTCAATAATGTTATATTTTATTATTAGTTTTTACTGTTGATATCTTATTGTGCCCAATTTATGAATTAAACTTTATCACAGGATATACATGTATAAGAAAAACTATAGCATATATAGGGTTTGGTACTATCCACAGTTTCACAGCGTGTCTTGAAACTTATCTCCTGTAGATAATAGGGGATGGATGTATTTTAAATCTGAATCATTCTCAAATAAACCACTCTGGCACTCAATTCAGTTTTGTGATTTCTTAGAAAATAGCTTTAATAGTTATCTATAGTTATAAAGATTTCCAAAGTCAGAATAGCACATCAGTGAAAACTGCTTCTCTACTATTCATAAACAAACACGGCTATTCTTTCTCTATTTCTGCCTCAATACGTGTTTAACTGTGGGATTAAGGCAGAAGGACTTTTTCTCCAGTTGGAAAAGTTTAAGAGATAAGTGTCTTCACTTTGAAAAGTGAGCCCAAGCCGGGCTCGGTGGCTCAGCCTGTAATCCCGCGCTTTGGGAGGCTGAGGTGAGTGGATTGCCTGAGCCCGCGGGTTTGAGACCCGCCTGGGCAGCAAGACCTCATCTCTACAATAAATCAAAAAATCATCCAGGCGTGGTAGCGCATGCCTGTAATTCTGGCTATTTGGAAGGCTGAGGCGGAAGGATCGCTGGAGCCCAGCAGGTCAAGGCTGAGGTGGCCAGGAGTGGCCACTGCACTCCAGTCTGGGCGACAGAGTAAGACTCCAACTCAAAAAAAAAAAAAAAAAGAAAAAAAAGAAAAGTGAGTCAGAGAGCCGCTTTGTTTCTAAAGCAGTACTGCTACACTACGGTTTCCTCCATTTCCTCCACTGGCTCCAGATGGGAATGTCTGTTCCATGCTGGTGGTAACTGTAATGGGTTAGTATGGGTCCCAAGTGTCTCATGGTTGACTTCTTTATAGACTTCAGACTAAACTGTTAGTTCTAAATTTGTAAAACAACACTTCCCAGCAGACTGAAATTGGGCCAAATTAAAATGGTGATGTGTGGGTATTTTTTGTTAGATGGTTATTAAAACAATCTTGCTAAACTCCTGCACAGTAGTAGTAACAATTCCTCAGGGTGGCTGCTGTTTAAAATCTGAGGACAGCAAAGTGATAATGATGATCCAAAATATTTTCTTCCTTTTTAATACAGCCAATGGCTATCAATTATTTAGTACCTGTTATATATGAGAATTGTATTACTTAGTTCAAGTAGTCACCAAACTGGGTTATCAGATCCAGATGTGAGAAATAAGAATGGTGATTCATTTTCAGATTGGAGTCTTGCTTATCTTGGGTTCTCAAGATGGTGTCTAGATGCTTTGTGCTTCTCTTTTGTTGATTCACTTTCTGCCTCTTTGTGCTTTCTTTTCATGGTTGTTTTTTTTTTTTTTTTTTACTTTGGAGGGCTTCTTGTTTAACTTTTGGTGGGATCCAATCAGCAAATAGCACATGCAAATGAAATGATTCTGTACACCAATCAAAATGTGTCATGGAGGCATCAGCCGGGAAAGCCAATAACTTCTGCAGTATTCCTCCAATGAGGAACCAGGAAAGGAACCTGCCTTTTAGGGTTAAAAGTGCTGATTCTTCCTGCTTCAGTGTTCCTGCCCATAGACACCCTATCTTGCAAAACCATCATTAAAGTCTCACTTCTACTGAATGCTATGTCTCTGTGTCCATCCTTTGATTTTGGACAAGTGAGTTCATTTCTCACACAGAGGTGAGTGAAGACTTCTTAAGACATGAGCTGATAATTGTTGGTTTCAAGGAAATCAATTCCCAGATCCTCAACCTCCATGAACATATTATTTCTTAGTATCTTGAAGGTTCTTTTCCCTTTTCCTCTTTTTCACAGTATCCCTTGCTGTTACTTTCATAAAATAAAAATGAAAAAAGTCATATCTCTCTATTCATCCACTACATTATTATGGTGTACTGCTTTGGAGTGTAAAAACCTGTAGGTTGCCAAAGGAAAAATATTCAAAATACTGATTGGGGAAAAATCTTCTTTACTAATCAGTCAAGGCAACATAAAACCACTATAGGTTTTCCAGGCTTCCCTGTTTACATAGATTTCGATTAGGCATAAACCATGGCCACTGAAATGAGGGTATTTTGGCTCAAGTTGGGAAGCTGAAATAAACTATATAATACGGCCAGAAGGAGTGAGAGTAATTTTCTTTTAATGATCCCCCTAACTATTAATAAAAGAAAAATTCATTGCATTTCAGGAGACTGATGAAAGCAAAGAATATTCTCAAACATCATTCCTAGGATCTGTCATTAGCTGGAACAATAAGCACATCTGAACAGACAAAGCAGAACAAATCAGTGACAGTGAGTCTTTTTAAAGCAATTTCAATTTTCAAATTAAACTAGAAAAAACTCATAAATGAAATTCATATTTTATGTGATTTTTTAATAGATTGCATGCAGTTAGATTTGATGACAGTTAAAATTATTTTTATCAATATATTATAAAATATTTATTTCAATTAAGCACTCTCCACCTTATAAGATATTTATATTTTCCACATCCTAATAACAAATTATATGAGGGGGGACCCCCCCAAAAAACAGGAATTATTTTTTGGAGGTTAGGCCTCTTGTAGTACAGGCTTCCCCTACTAGGTAAGTGTTCTAGGAACCCATCAGCATCAGTGTAGGAGCCAGTCTTGTTGTGAGAGACTGCATTTGGCTTCAGTAAATTTTTTTTTAAGTTTCTTTTAGTGTATTTGCCTATTTCATGATGAGTAACTTACATGAACAACATGCCCACACAGCACTGAATGCTCAGCAAGTTTTTGACCCAAAACAGCATGAGCCCTGTGACCCACCCACCCTATTCACCCGATATCTTCACCACCAACAGCCTTTTTTTGTTTCCCCAGTGGAAAAAGTCCTCAAAGGGAAATGTTTTGCTGATGTGGAAGAGGTAAAACAAAAAACAGCAGAAGCACTAAAAGGTATCAAAATTGATGAGTTCAAAAACTTTTGAGCAGTGGCAAAAGCATCTCGATGGGTGTACTGCATCAAACGGAGACTACTCTGAAGGTGACTGAAGTTTAAACATGCAAGAATAAACACATAATTTTTTATAAATGAATTCTAGGGCTGTTTTGTGTGCTCCCCTGCCCCTGTATACATGCCAGCTGCTGGAATGAGTTTTTAAATAGTATCACTTTTCAAAATTACATAATCTGCATTTTGTAAATGAATTTTGTGACTTTAAAAAGCTATAAGCTTACCTATAAGATTAATTCCACATGGAGATTAATTCCACATGAAGATTAATTCCACATGGAGACATTTGGACACAAAATATTTTAATAACTTATAAAAATCAGATTAGATCTATATCACCTTGATCTTGACTTTAGAGTATTAGAGTATTTTTATAAGATGTATTTACTCTTTACATATTCTTCATTATTTATAATTTCCATATTCTTCATACATGTCCTTACTGATGTAATTTTATAAAATTCCTCAAAATGTGTATTGACACATTTATTTGAATTATAAAAACAAAGACATGCTTTTTTTTTTCTGACAGAAAGGAAATCTGACTTGGCTAGCTGGCATGACAGTGATAATTGACATTGTTAGCTAGAAATTAATTTATTCATTCATTCATTCATTTATTTATTTATTGAGTTGGAGTCTCACTCCGTCACCCAGGCTGGAGTGCGGTGGCATGCTCACAGCCATCCCAGTGTCAACGTGCTGGGCTCCAGTGATCCTTTCATGTCAGCCTTCCAAGTAGCTAGAACAACAGGCATGTGCTACCACACCCAGCTAATTTTGATTTATTGTAGAGATGAGGTCTAGGCAGGTTGCCTAGGCTGGTCTCGAACCCGCGGGCTTGGCAATCCACTCGCCTTGACCTCCCAAAGTGCTGGGATTACAGGTTGAGCGACTGAGCCTGGCTGCTAGTTAGCTTATTAGAGGGAAACTTTCCAGAACTTGGGTGAACTAAGGTTTGATAAGAAAATGGCACATGGAGTAAAAACATTTTCATAAAAAATGTATTTGCAAAAGATACTGAAATTAACCATATTTCAATTTTCCTAACCATTTCTAAATATATTAAACAAGGTTACTGTAAGTGAGAAAAAAAGTTAAGAAAAGCCAAAAACAGATATCATGAGTCTTTTGGTAAGTAAGTACTGGCAAAGTATTTCTGATATATGTCTCAGATAAAAAGGAAGTGAATGATTCTAATGACTAAGAAACAAATCCTTTTTGCAAATTAGGTGGCACCGAATTTTTGTTTCCCACAAAACTGAAGGAGTACTTAATCAAATTGTTAGCTGACAGGATATAAAAATACTTTTATTAATAGATAACCATAACTCTTGACATATAATTCTGAAGATCTATAAAAAACTGAGTAATGCTAAACAAAAAATAGAAACAGAATTAGTGCTGAATACTTTCTTCTAGAAAAAAGTAACACTAAGCTATTAAAATATGAAGTAACTAAAAAATGCTTTAGCTCCTTTATCTTATTTCCAGTAACATTTTCTTTAATATTTATTAAAATTTATATTGTGATCAACTATGAACTACTAACAATTAAATCATAAATCAATCTATAACTTTTTAAAATCTAAATATCTTTGTGGTCCTTGGAGATTAAAAACAAATTTAATTTTAATCCATAAACATATTTTTTCTTATAAACAAATATGAAAGTTGATCAAGAATATCTCTAAACAGGAAATATGTTAGCAAAAAATTGACAGCATATATAAAATAGAAATATGAGTTCAAGTAAACATTGTAACATTTCTGACTCTTAAGAAAGCATATGTTAGGCTGGGCGCCGTGACTCAGCCTGTAATCCCAGCACTTTGAGGCCGAGGTGAGAGGATTGCTTGAGCCCGCTGGTTCGAGAACCACCGGGCAACTTGGCGAGACCTTGTCTCTAAAATAAATCAAAAACTAGCCAGGCGTGGTAGCACGCGCCTGTAGTTCCAGCTACTTGGAAGGCTGAGGTGGAAGGATCGCCAGAGCCCAGCAGGTTGAGGCTGCGGTGGCCGGGAGCGGCCACTGCACTCCAGTCTGGGTGACAGAGTGAGACTCCAACTCAAAAAAAAAAAAAAGAAAAAGAAAAAAAAAGAAAGAATATGTTCATATTTTTAAAAAAGTGAGTAATAGTAGGTATTAAATTACTATGGATTTCACATATAAGAGTAATGTTAAAACTGCCAGTGTTTTAATATGTCAGAAATTAAAATGTTTCTACTTATATTTAAAATGAAAAATTTTATGTTCATTAATAAGTTTGTGAAGCTATATGTACTCAGTTTATATACTATAAAATTTTGATGATAACGGTAACTCTTACTGTTGGTGGGAGTGTAAACTAGTACAACCTCTGTGGAAAACAGTTTGGCGATTCCTAAAAGGTCTAAAAATTGACCTTCCATACGATCCCGCAACCCCCCTACTGGGAATATACCTGGAGGAACTCAAAATCACTCTATGAAAAATATACCTGCACACGCATGTTTATTGCAGCATTGTTCACAATAGCAAAAACATGGAACCAATTGTGCTGCCTATCAAAAGAGGACTGAATTTTAAAAAATGTGGTACATATGCACAACGGAATATTACGTAGCCATAAAGAAGGACAAAATTAAGCCGGGCTCGGTGGCTCAGCCTGTAATCCCGCGACTTTGGGAAGCTAAGGTGAGTGGATTGCCTGAGCCCACGGGTTCGAGACCCACCTGGGCAGCGAGACTTCATCTCTACAATAAATCAAAAAATCAGCTGGGCGTAGTAGCGCATGTCTGTAATTCCGGCTACTTGGAAGGCTGAGGCGGAAGGATCGCCGGAGCCCAGCAGGTCGAGGCTGCGGTAGCTGGAAGTGGCCACTGCACTCCAGTCTGGGTGACAGAGTGAGACTCCAACTCAAAAAAAAAAAAAAAAAAAGGACAAAATTATGAACTTTACAGCAACTTAGATGGACTTAGAGGCCATAATACTGAGTTATCTATCACTGAAACAAAGAGCTGAGTATCACATGTTCTCACTCATAAGTGAACCTTGAACAATTATCGTAATACTATAAGAAAAGGATTGTCAGCAGTGGGAAATTGCCTCAGGGGCAGGGGAGGGATTGGCAATAGTGGGATTCTGCTGGGGGTTGGGGGTGGGGGGCACACCTCATCAACAAGGGCACCTGCATAATGAACATTTGTATACCTAATCCTGAATTGTACCCCACATCTTTAAAACTAAAAAAAAAAAACAGTAATTCTTAGAATTGTTATGAGGATTAATTAGTACAGTAATATACTTATTAATACTGTCCCTGGTCTGAAGTGATATTGTTAGCTATTTTTCTTAAAGCAGTACTGTAAGGTGAACATCATAATTTCACAATTAAAATTTTTCTCAATTAAAAAAGTGAAGGATAAAAATGTTAGATAGCTTTTGCAAGATTATACAGGAAAAAAGTATTATCATTAGAGTAGATCATTTTGTATTAGGTGTCTAGTATCAAATTCTGGGCTCATTCTATTGAACTACACTATTTCCATGAACCCACAATTACTAAACCCAATTTCAAGCCATGACCAAGAATTCTGTAGTTTTAGCCATAACTACATTTAAAGTGTTGGGAAATGCATATCATGGTCAATTATAAAGCAAATATTCCTAGTCTTATGATGATAAACTTATGCATTAGGGAGATGAGAAAATACACAGACGCATATAATGATAATTTGGTTTTCTTTTCAATATGACAAAACTCAGAACTAACTGTCAAAGTAGAGAATTATAGGACTATAAACATAGAGAAAGCAAACATTTAATATAAATGCTAAATATTTTTTATTTAGTTGTCTCTCTCTCTCTGTGTATATGTGTGTGTGTGTGTGTGTGTGTATATATATATATATATATACACATATATATATATAAAATTTTTCCATCCTGTATAAAGTATCCTCAGGTTTCCTCCTAACTTTACCATCCTTTTTTTGAAACATTGTAAATCTATTAGCATATAAACAACATCAAAAAAGGGATGCTCAAAAGGAACAAAGGATGTTTGGGGTGAATTTTTCACTCTCTGAATACTAAGCTCAGGGTATATTCTCTTAACTTCATGAATTGCAAAAGGAAGTCAGCAATAGAAAAGATCTGACCAAGTTCTGAACTAATGATGGTGACCTCTGTACAATGTTTTTACTTACTTTGTCAGCACACTATTCCCTAGAAGTTAAAGAAGCAACAGAAGCAAAGGCAAAACATAATTTTAAAGTTTAACTGTTCAGAAGTTCAATTTCTATCTGTCTTTTCTTGCAGTTACACTTATTGGAGCTTTATGAAATGTCTGCTTATTCGTAACTCCTCATGTTCCAGGGCAATAATGCAGCAGGGATCATGTGGGTCAGGAAGACCCTACATTTAGCAGCAATCTTGGTTAATACAAGGTTACTCTGCTTTCCAGATGTGATTTTTTTTTTTAAGAAAATGTTCATACCACTTAGTACTTAAAACTGAGATAATGTGTTTATTTTCATAGTGAAGTACAAACTGTCAAATAAAATACTGTATATTTGAAACTATGAATACCTTTTTTCGATAGTATTTTTCCTAGAAGGGCAAACGGTCTTCTGTAACTCTGCTAATATTGGTATTTATAAGTCATCAAAATTTAATATTAGGTAAAAGAGTAATAAACAGCATTCTTTTGTGTTCATCAACGCTACTATTTTACTGATAACAAATGTCCAGTTTAAATATTTTATATCTTCTATAGCTTAGCATGACAAATATTTGATAACAAGCATATCTGAATGCATTATTCATGTAAGTTATACAGAACCACATTAGGGCAGAATATAAAATCTGAGGCTGTAGGCACCTCAAATGATCACATATTCCATTATTATTTAATTTGGAATTCACCTTTAATAACAGCACAAAGATTTACTCTTTTATGGAAAAGACTGACAAGTATCGGAGTGCTAATGTTTATATTACAGATGAAAATCTATTATTGACACTTATTAACCATGAACCACACTCATTTGACATAATAAAAGATAAATTTTATGGCCTTATGGAATATTCCTAAAATGTACTGCAAAGTAAAAAAAAAATCTATAAATGACAAACCACTGAAAAGAAGGAAAAAAAATAATTAAAACTATATGATACAAATATATAATTTATGGTTGAAAACACAAATTTAAATTAGACTACATTTAAGTATAGTATTTGGAGGACATGTTTTAAGAACTTGGTATCCATTTTTGGTTAACATCCTAACAGTTCTAGCTGACAGGGGACACCATAAAATGTGGCTGGTATTAATATACATAAGATCTGATTTAAGTTTCCCACTTACTCTTTTGCTTCTTAAATCTGATCTGATTCCATTACAGAGGAATATACCTAAGTCTTAGGGAGTATGTAATCAAAGTTACCTACAAGCAAATTTTGTTTATTATAGTTCAACTTCATTTTGGCCTTTTTCAATCACAGAAATTGAAAGAAAAAAGTTTGATTCTCTCGATTGCTATGAAGTGTTCACTCAACTCATCAATATTCATGGTTCTCATCTGGTTTATAAATAACCCATGATATTTGTGTATTCTTTCTTCTGCTTTCTTTCTTATGGGCAATTCAAAGCAGACCCTGGTAACTAATAATGAAACTCAAAATTGTTAGATCTGCATTTCTATAACTTTGGTCAAAAATATGATAGAAGTTCAAAATTGTCCTTCAAACACTCATATTTTTATCTGTAGATTATATAGTTATTCCTATAGAATGGAAAATCTGCTCTATTTTATATGAATCTGTAAGTTTACACTGTATTTAAAGAACATTTACTTCTAACTTTCTATGTCGTTTTCCACATGCCTAGGTAGCTAAATATTTAATGAGGGCAAGATAAACGAGGAGGAAATAGACTAAATTCAGGAGTCACAAATGCAAAAACAGTGACACCAAAGACCTCCTGCAAGACTATAATACGAAAGAAAATAGCAAGAAAGTACCTGCACCACCTGCTTCATCTGCCTGAGCTTCAGGCCCCAGGATTTTTTGCCCTTCCTTTCCTGCTGAAATCAAAGAACAAGGAATTAAAATAGATCTGTAATGTTCCTAACACAAATGAAAGATAAATGTGAGGTGATGGATATCCTAATTACCCGGATTTGATCGCATACATTGTATACATGTATCAAAATACCACATGCACACCCTAAAACATGTACAAGCACTTTACATCAAATGAAAAAGTTAAAAAATCCATGTGTCACAAACACTTTGACTTTTAGAAACCTGAAAAAGAAATTTTCAGTACAGATTGTATTTAATCTGGATATTTTTCCTTTTATAAATATGGTAATGTGTCCTTGAAAAGTAAAGCTTTAAAAAAAATCTAGGTGAATAGTTTTATCAAACTCACAGATATCTTGAAGAAGTAAAAGCAGTGCAGATTTAGATATTCTGAAATTATACATATTTAAAAATTTTAATAAAACTGGAATTTTAGTAGGAAAAGAGCTCTACCAATAGGTAGTAGAATTATTTTAAAATTTACTCTCCATAGCAAAAATGTCTGTGCTCTGGGCACTGTGCTACATGCTTTATAACTTACTTCTTTTAATTTTCATAATAACCTATTTTATAAGTTAAAAAAACTTGAGGCCTGGAAGAATTAAACAACTTGCCCCAGACCTGCAGCTTTAGGTGGTGGAAGTAGAATCTGAATGTGGGTCTGACTGACTCCAAAGTCTACTTTCTGTTACACTCTTGCTTGTCTAACTAGAGTACCAGAAACACTAGAAAGAAGACTGAACTGAATGTCATTGTGTCCAAAGTTAATACCTAAGGCATTATACTATTTCTTTTACTCTATTCATTATTCTAACTACTGATAAGTAGTAAAAAAATAACACAGTGGTATTGATAAATATTTTAAAATGTTTGTTATCCTCCCTTGCCATCTCCAAATTTATAGTGGGCTAACTTTAGTATTCTCTACGGAATAGTTTCAAAGTGAACATTTTGTACTATAAATAAATACATATATTTCTGGCAAAATAAAGTATGTCTTATGTACTCAGGTACATTTTATTTATTATAGTAGTTTATTAAGAACATGTGCATTTATGAAAGGCATGAAGGAGTTCTTTTTCTAACTAGTAGCAGAGCATATGAGGGAGGATCCCAAAAACCCAGCATTATCTTTTGGAGGGTGGGTCCTTGTAGTACAGACTTCCCCCACTAGGTAAGTGTCTAGGAACCCATAAGCATCAGTGAACCAGTCAGTGTTGTTGTGAGAGAGAGTGCTCGGCTTCAGTTAATTTTTTTTAGGGGAGGAGGGAGATTCTTTAAATGCATTTGCCCATTTCATGATGGGTGATTTACGAGCACACCTGCCCACATCACACTCTGAGTGTCCAGCAGTTTTTGCCCCAAAATGGCATGCCCCCCATGCCCCTTCCTCCATATTTACCTGATCTCACCCAAGTAACTTTTTTTTGCTTGTTTCCTTAGGTTAAAAAAAATCCTCAACGGGAAATGTTTTGCCAATGTGAAAGAGGTGAAATGAAAAATGGCAGAAGTACTAAAATGTATCAAAATTAATGAGTTCAAAACTGTTTTGAGCAGTGGAAAAAGTACTTTGATAGGAGTATCACATCAAACGGAGAGTACTTTGAAGGTGGTTGAAGTTTAAACATGAAACATAAATAAGCAATTTTTAAATTTTTTATTTTATTTTTATTTTTAAAATGTGGGGTATAATTCAGGATTAGGTATAAAAGTGGTCATTGTATAAGTAAAGTTTAGGCCTCCCTTTGGTCCCCCCACTTCGCTTGATTTGAGATCAGGTAACCTTATTGATGCTGTGTCCTCACTCTGCATCCCCCTGCGGTATCCCACTACTGCCAATCCCTTTCTTACCGTATTTAAATATGCAATTTTTAATAAACTCTGTTTTTTGGGTCCCCCCCTCTTATATCATAATTATGATCAGAATGATACCAAAGTACAGTGTAGATATCTGCACTCTAATCAAATCCCACTGAATGTGTCAGACAAAAATCTTGATTTAGATTTCTTTTAGGTTTGTTACATTGAGAAATAGAGCACTAATCAAGTAAAATCTTTGCGTCACATTAGAGCATGAATTTCTTTTAAGTGACTTGGATTATTAGGTGGATTTATTCAGTAGATTCTTAACTCATTAGCTTTTATACTAGTACTTAAAGATGATCACTATATGAAAAACAGTTAAAGTATGCATAAACCTCTTTAGATCAACATAAAAAATATCATCTAAAGTAGATAATGATAAGATTAGCTTCTCATTTTATACTTCCCATCAGTAAAACAACAATTTAAACATTCCTGGCAAAGTACTTACAATGCAGTAGGATAAACACCAGTATTTGCTAATCTTATCCAAACCACTAACACCCCCCTTTTTTCCTTCTCTGGTACTCTCCTTAAAGTACAATAATAAACAGTATGCTAATGGTGTAGTTATATAATCATAATATCATTACTTTCTGTTGCATATCTATGCCTCTTGTTCTTATCAAATGAAAATCACAACAGAGTTACTACTTGTTAAGATGGAATATGATATTAAATTAAATGACATTTTTGGACATTACCAATTTTTCTACTTAGGAGTTACTATAGCTAATTTAAAAGCTGTTTTCAGTTTAATTAAGTGATTTATTTATTTTTTCATCTCTGCTTGAGATAAAATCTAGGCTCTTTAGATGAGCATTTAACATATTTCAGAATCTGCTCCCAAACTTACTTCCCACAACTTAAAAACCAGAAGTCTCATTTCCTTCTTTCATTATTGGGACTGGAATTTCGGTTGAACAACTAAAACCATCTTGCCCAATGAAAACATAAACTATCCTAGCGCTGGCCTGTAATGGAAACACGCTCTCACCCCAAAAGTACTGCCCAGAAATAGGGTCCTTGCATTATCCATGAACGAGCATGGATTTTTCAAGCAGCAGTCTCCCTCATGTGTTCTGATCTTACTTCTAGTTTAGGAAATATAAAAGGAATAAAGCAGTAAAATCTATATGTATATGGTATTTTTAAAATAAGACTTAATAATGCCAACACATTATGATTGGCTAACCTAAATGAAATTTTTAAAAGAGCAGGATGCTCCTAAGACTTTTGCTTTTGGTATAAATGCCAAAACAAATATACACAATAGGAAAAATACCTAAGCAATAGACTTTATTTTTTCAAACATTGGTCTGAACAATAAGTCATGAAATACTACTTAGCAATAAAAAGGAACAAACTCCTCATTCATGTAACAACTCAGATGAATCTCCAAGAAATTATGAAAAGTGAATAAAATCAATCTAAAAGGTTAATACTTTATTATTTAATTTATATAATATTCTTTAAGTAACACAATTATAAAAATGGAGATTAGTGGTTGCCAGGGGTTAGAAATGGGGCAGAGAAGAGGGAGAGAGATGGGTATATAAAAGAAAACTAGGGTACCTCGTAGTGATAGAATTGTTCTGTTCTTGACTATATCAACATCAATATATTGGTTGTGATATTCTTTTACAGTTTTGTGAGATGCTACCATTGGGGGAAACTGGCTAAAGGGGAAAACAGGATCTCTCCTGTTTTATTTATGAATCTATAACTATCAATGAATTATTTATGAATCTATAATTATCCCCTAATTAAAAGCTTAATTTAAAAAGTCAAAGGCAAATACTGCAAATTTAGATAAAAAGAGTTTATGGTTTGTTCATTTTAGCCATATGATAAAATTCTTAGTAAGTAAAAACAAGGATGGCAAATGAAATTCACTTTAATTTAATATCAAGAAGACCTACTATCAATTGCAGCATAGTTCAAAATACAGGACTTATTATTAAGCACATGTGCTAAATTCTAAAACTTGCATTTTTGAAATTCATACCAATGTGTTTCTAATTACTTCAAAAGTGTTCCCGGCAATACTTGATAGAAACCGCTAATAAGGCAGAGTAAGTAGCTAACTGCACATTTATGCACTTGCTAACACACAAGCCATGCACATTTACACATGTATAGATGCTCTCCAAATTATGGTGGTTATGTCTCAGTAAACCCATTATAAATGGAAAATCTCGTAAGTCAAAATGCATTTAATACACCTAACCTACCAAACATCATGGCTTGGCCTAGTCTACCTTAAACATGCTCAGAATATCTACATTAACATACAGTTGGGCAAAATCATTGAACAAAAAGCCTATAAGTCTAATTTATAATAAAGTGTTGAATATTTCATGTAATTTATTGAATACTGTACTGAAAGTGAGAAACAAAATGGTTGTACAGGTACTTGAAGTACGGTTTCTACTGAATACTTCCACTCCATCATAAAATTGAAAAACCGTTAAATCAAACCTTACATCATAAGTTGGGGACCTTTTGTATACCTTTTCTTAAGTTATTCTCTTGGTCTAGAGAGCCATTACCTATTCCAACATACTAACTTTTATAAATCTGATTTTTTAAAGATCTGTTTACATCTCTCTCATTCTGTAGTTCTTCCGTGAGCCTGCTTCTCTGCTATTCCCATTCTACTGTCCCTACAAAATGAAAACTATCCAAAAAGCAAATGTCAACATTCCTGAATTCAAACCTAAAAGTGTTCAAACTATTAGAGATGAAGTATTTCTCTGTGTTCTTTGACAGATAGCTTCTTTTCCTTTTCCTTTTAAAATTCTCTAGTTTGTTATATACAAATATCTGTGATTGTCCAGCAAATACAGTTCACAACCTCCACGAACCTGGTTAACTTAGGGATTTATTTATTTATTTACTTATTTAAAGCAGGATTTCTGGGGAAGACAGAAAAGCCCCCACAACAGGAGGGGACCCAAGAGGGTTGCTGATCTTAGGGATCAAAAATATGTACCTGAAGTCAGATTCAGTTAAGATGGAGAAAGCACAAGCTATCCTATATCTACTACCAAAAGTAGCTAATAAATCTGGGGAGAATGTACGGAGCAGCTACTTAAAGACTCTGAGAGGTAAATCATAGTAGGAAGACTGGAGAAGACGACACAATAAGAATTCTAAGTACCACAGGGCAATTCCCCTTACTTTTAAACTTAAACTCTGGTGTCCCCTTGCTTGGATTTAAGGCAGCTTAAAGTCTGGAAGTGGACACTGGGGCATAACAGAGAAGCTCTGTAGTAAAGCCCTCTAGTTTAGGCAAGGAGCAAAAAAAGGAAGGGAGAAATATTCATTTTTCCCCCTTATTCTCTTGCACTCCAGCCCTCAGGTCATTTCAAGGTAGTGTTACAGGCAATGGTGACACCCAGCAGGGGCTTGAAGTTACCTAAAACATTCCTCTCCAGTAGGAGGAGCTGTGGCCCCAAGAGTATGATACAAACTTTGAGTTGTCTCCCTTGTCTTTTTGCTGCTCTTTTTCCTATAGATGTTGTTGCAGAAGTGTATGACAGAGTGGAGTAAAGAAAGTCCCAGAATTTTGGCTGGAGAAATGAAAAGCAGAGACCCAGGAAACTAAAAGTACTGGGCAGACCATGACAGACAGAAGCTCAGAAAAGTGACCCCATAAAGTTGTTTATGCTGGGTTTATGTCAAACTTCTCATATGTGAATCTGAACACAGACTTTGAGAACCTAAGTATGAGACAGACAACTACCCATGTACCAGTTTGGCTGATGGGTAGTACATGAAGGACAGATCCTAAGAGCATTTCAAAGGCTTTGAAAATTGAACTAATTATGGAACCACAACATACAGAAAGCTGGTTGGAGCTTATGGTCTGAATACAACTTGATAAGCTGCCTAATAAACCAAAAATGTGAAAACTCTCTACTGGATTTATATAAGACCAAGAATCTCATAAAATAATACTAAAAATGTCCAGAATACAGTCCTAAATTAGTTGGCATATGGAGAATCAGGAAAGTCTCAACTTGCACAAGAAAAGATGATCAAAAGATGGCAATGTTGAAAAAATAAAGACGTCGGAATTATGAGACAAAGACTTCAAGGCAGGTATTACAAAAGTGCTCCAAGAAGTAAGGGTAAATATTGTTGAGAATAATGGAAAGATTTAGAATGTCTTATCAAATTCTCAGCAAATGGAAGATACATAAATAGAAACTAAAGGGAAATTTTAGAATTAAAATACAGTACAAAAAATTTTAAATCACTGGATTAGCTTAATAGCAAAATGAAGATACAAGAGTAAAGATCAGTGAACTTGACAGTATATTGGAGTCACAGGAGAAAAAGAATATGGTACAAAAATTTTTGTGAAGCAATAATGTCTAAAAGTTTCCCAAATTTAGTGAAAGACATAAATCTATAGAGTCAGAAAATCCACTGAACTTTAAACAGATAAACCCAAAAAATCTAAGTCCAAACTATTAATCAACTCTGAAAACTAAGTTAAAAATATTAAAAAGAGCCAGAGGAAATAATACATACCTGTAAGGAAACAATGCCTTAGAAAGACTGCAGGTTTGTCATCATGAACCATGGATTTCATAAGAAAGTGGAACATGTTAAAATGCTAAAACAAAAAAACTGTCAACTCCAAATTCTATGTCCAGTAAAAATATCTTTTGAGAATGAAGGTAAAGTGAAGACATTTTCAGGTGAAGTAAAAGTAATATGGTTCGCTGCAAGCAGATATATTCTAAAAGAATTGCCAGACCAGGCGTGGTGGCCAAGCCTACAATCTCAGCACTTTCAGAGGCTGAGGCGAGAGAACTGCCTGAGCCCAGGGGTTCATGACCTGCCTGGGCACCTTGGTGAGACCTTGTCTCTACAATAAACAATAAATCAAAAAAATAAAAAATTAGCTGGGTGTGGTAGTACACACCTGTAGTTCCAGCTACTTGGAAAGCTGAGGTGGAAGGATCACCTGAGCCCAGCAGGTCAACACTGGGGTGACTGTGAGCATGCCACTGTACTCCAGCCTGGACAACGAAGTGAGACTCACACACACACACACACACACACACACACACACACACACACACACACACACACACACAGAATTACCAAAAGAAGATTGTCTAAAGATGGTGCAGTAATATCACAGGGACACCTGGAATGTTAGTAATGAAAGAAGAACAAGAGAAATATATAACAACTACAAAATAAAGGAGGGAAGATAATGGGACCTACATAAAAGTAAGATTTACACATTCCACTTGGAATAGTAAAATACTGAATCTGGCCAGGCATGGTGACTTATGCCTATAAGCTCAGCACTTTGGAAGACTGAGAAGGGAGGACTGCTTGAGCTCAGGAGTTTGAGACCAGCTTGAGGACAACATCATGAGGTCGTGTCTCTACAAAAAAATTAAAAATTTGGCCAGGTGTGGTGGTGTGCACCTGTAGTCCCAGCTGCAGGCAGGACTAGTTGAGGCAGGAGAATTATTTGAGCACAGGAGGTCAAGGCTGTAGTAAGCCATGATCATGCCACTGCACTCCATCCTGGATGACAGAGTGAGACCCCAGTTAAAACAAACAAACAAACAAAAACCCCCACAAAAATTCATTCTAAATAGTTTGTGCAAAGTTAAGTATATTCTTAATAGAGCACAGAGTAAAAAAATATTGGCACAAAGAAATATAGTCAAAAATGAAATAAAATGGAATACTAAAGGTATTCAGATAACCCCCAAAAAAGGCAGGAGAGGAAGAACAGAAGAATGAAAAAACAAAGGGAACAAACAAAAAACAAATAATAAAATGGTAAGCCTAATCAATGGGAGGCCCAAACTCCACTGTACAACGACCACTTACGTACCTAATCCTTAATTGTACCCCACATCTTTAATTTAAAAAGTAAATAAATAAAATGGTAAGACTAAACCAAACATCAAAAATTAGATAAAGTATAAATGATCTAAACAAGCCATTAAAAGACAGAGACTGTCAGATTTTTAAATAGATTTAAAAAAATAAAAGCAAGCTCCATCTATTTGTTATCTACAAAAAATTTACTTCAAATAGAATGGTATAGATAATTTAAAAGTAACAGGATAGAAAATTATATCATGCAAATACTAATAAAAGAAAGCTAGGTAGTGCATGCCTGTAGTTCTGGCTACTTGGAAGGCTGAGACAGAAGGATCGCCAGAGACCAGCAGGTTGACACTGGGGTGGCCATGAAGGTGCCACTGCACTCCAGCCTGTGTGATGGAGTGAGACTCCAACTCAAAAAAAATAAGAAAGGAAGGAAGGAAGGAAGGAAGGAAGGAAGGAAGGAAGGAAGGAAGGAAGGAAGGAAGGAAGGGAAAAGCTAAAGTGATTGATTACATTAATATCAGACAAAGTAGAGTACAGAATTAAGAAAATATTCAGAGATAAAGAGAAATAATGCCTAGTGATAAGAGGGTCTACTCACCATAACACAACAATCTTAAATGTGTATGCATCTAACAACAGAGCTTTAAAACAGGTGAAGCCAAAACAAACAATTAAAAAGTAGAGACAAATCCACAATGTAATTGTAGACTTCAATACTGCCCTTCCATTAACTGACAGAACAAGTAGACAAAAAATCAGCAAGGATACAGAACAACTAGGCAACAGTAACAACTAGATTCCATAGAGTACTCCACCCAACAACAGGAGAATTCATATCCTTCTCAAGTGCACACAGAACATTCATGAAGACACACCATATATCTAGGCCCATAAAGCAAAACACCAAATTAAAAAAAATTAAAATCAGCCAAAATATGTTCTCTGACCTAATGGCTAGATGTCAACAGCAAAAAAAAAAAAAAGAAAATCTCCAAACACTTGGAAATTAATTAACATACTTCTAAAAAAAAATCCATGAATCAAAGAGGAAAATAAAAAAAACCTTATCAAAATTTGTGGGCTATCCCTAAAGCAGTAATTAGAGGAAAATTTATACCACTAAATACTTATGTTAAAAAAGGTCCCTCTCTCAGTCTCTGTTTCTCTCTCTCTCTGTCACTCTCTCCCTCTCTGCAGCTCTCTTCCCACCTCTCTCCCACTTCCTCTCTCTCTTTCTCTCTCTCTCTCTCTCTCTCTCCACAGACCCTTTCCCTTTTCCCTTGTAACCGCCGCTTTAATAAATCTCTTGGTCTTAAAAAAAAAAAAAAAAAAAAGGTTCAAATCAAATTCCAAGCTATGTATTAAAAAATAAAAAAGAGGAACAAAATAAACCTAGAGTAAGCAGACGGAGGGAAGTAATAAAGATGAGCCATCAATAAAATTAAGAACACAAAAATAGAAGGAAAAAAATGAATGAAACAAAAAGTTGGTTCTTTAAAAAGATCAACACAGTGAACAGATCCTTAGTAAGATCAGTAAGCAAAAAAAGATAGAAAACATAAGTTACTAATATTAAAGAACATAAAAGCGTTGGGTGTGGGGACTCATGCCCATAATCCTAGCACTTTGGGAGGCTGAATCAAGAGGATCACTTGAGGCCAGGAGTTCGAGACAAGCATGGGCAAACTAGCAAGACCAAGTCTCAAATATAAATAAATAAATAAATAAGTAAACAAATAAATAAAATAATAATAATAACAACAATACAAAAATTAGCTGGGCATGGTGATGCATGCCTGTAGTCCTGCTACTCAGAAGGCTGAAGCAAGAGGATTGCTTGAGCACAGAGGGCTGAGGCTGAAGTGAGCCATGATCATACCATTTCATTCCAGCCTGGATGACAGAGCAGGACCTTGCCTCAAAACAAACAAACAAATAAGGAATATTATTACAAAACCAGCAGATATAAAGAGTAACAAAAGAATACTCTGAAAAACTCCATAGACACAAATTTGAAAATACACCAATTCCTTGAAAACCAGAGATTATTAAAAAACATCCATGATGAAATGGTTAACCTGAATATTTCTATTTAAAAACTGAATTTTAGGCCAGGCAAGGTGGCTCACGCCTGTAATCCTAGCACTTTGGGAGGCTGAGGTGGGAGTATTGTTTGAGTTCAGGAGTTTGAGACCAGTCTAGGAAACACAGTGAAACCGCATCTTTACAAAAAAAAAGAAAAAAAAAGTTAGTGGACTTAGTGGCATGTGCCTGTAGTCCCAACTACTCATAAGGTTCAGGCAGGAGAACTGCTTGAGTCCAAGAGTTTGAGGCTACAGTGAGCCATAATTGTGCCACTGCACTCCAGCCTGAGTGACAGAGTGATACACACACACACACACACACACACATAAAATTTTAGTTTAAAACCATCCCACAAGGCCAGATGGTTTCACTTGCAAATATTGTCAGACATTTAAAGAAGAAATAACACCAAATTTAAACAATATTTTTAAGAAATACAAAAGAGAAAAACATTTTCCAACTAATTTTTATGAGGCCATGATTACTCCAATACCAATACCAAAAAGAAAAGGAAAATTGCAGTCCAACATGCCTCATTAACATATTAACACAAAAATCTTCAACAAAATAATAGCAATATATAAAAATAAAAAAGAAGAAGAAAACTAAGTAGGGTTTTCCAGGAATCAAGGCTGGTTCAATATCTGAAAATTAATGAATACATTCCACCACATTAATAGGCTAAAGAAGCAAAATCATGTGATCACTTCAACTGATACAGAAAGAACATCTGAAAAAATGCACCATATATTGACAAAGGGCATCTACAACAAACACCTACTTAAAGGTTAAAGACTGAATACTTCTGCCCTAAGATTGGTTAAAAGGCAAGAATATCCACTGTCACCACTCTTGATATGTAGTAATAAGTCGATTTTTAAAAAGGCATATATAGTAGAAAGAAAAAAATAAAACTATCCCTATCTGCAGAGGACACAATTATCTATACACACACACACACACGCACGCACGCACGCACGCACACACCCCAAGGAATCTAAAAAACGCACGCACACACCCCAAGGAATCTAGAATGAATAGGTATGTTTAGCAAGTCAACAGGATTCCAGAACAACATAAGAAAATCAATTATATTGCTGTATATTAATCCTAGCAATGAATAAGTGAGAGCTGAATTAAAAGGAAAAAAAAAAACACAACAAAACCTCAAGTCATCCACAACAGTTCTTCTCCCCAAAAAAGAAATATGTAGGTGTAAATCTAACAAAATATGTACATGATCTGTATTCTGAAACTATAAAACAATGACATAAAAAAATAAAAACAGACCTAAATAAATGTAGACACACACCATATTAGTGAATTGAAAGACTTCTCACTCAACACAATAAATATGTGAATTCTCTCCAAATAAAACTATAGACTTAACACAATCCAGATAAAAATCATGGCAGAACTATTTTCAATATAGATAAGATTACTCTAAAATTTATATGGACAGGTAAAGGAACTATAACAGTCAAAACAATTTTGAAAATTTGGAAAAATAATAATAATTAGGATTATATGGTATTGGCAAAGGGACAGATACACAGATGAATAGAACAGAACAAAGTCCAGAAATAGATCCACATAATATGAACAATTTCTTACAAAAATGCAAAAGCAATTCAAGAGAGAAAGGATAGTTTTTTTCAGAAAATAGTATTAAAACAATTTAAAAAAATGAACCTCACCTCAATCTTATACAAAATTAACTCAAAATGTATCACAGACATGAAAAAAGCAAAGGAGAAAATCTTTGCAAAGAAAGCAAAGGAGAAAAGTGTTCTTGGACATCACACCAAAAACATGATTCATAAAAGAAAAAATTGATAAACTAGATTTCAAAATTAAAACTTTTGCTCTGTGAAAGACTAGGATAAAAGAATGAAAAGACAAACTACTGTAGTTTTTACTACAACTATAAAGAAATTTCAAACAAGAATCATAAAACAACTCAATTAGAAAATTATGAAGAAGACACAAGTAGACACTTCACAAGAGGACATACAGATAACAAATAAGCACATGAAAAGATGTTCAATTTCCCTAGCCATTAGGAGAATGCAAATGAAAACCAAGCCTATTATAAAAATACATCTATTAGAATGGCCAAAGTAAAGAATAATGATACAATCAAATGCTTGTGGGGATGTAGAGAAAGTAAATCATCTCTCATACATTAATGGAAAAGTTTGGAAGTTAATCAACATATTAAATATACACTTAGTATATGATGCAACAATCCCACTTTTAGGTATTTACTCTAGAAAAATAAAAACTTATGTTTACCCCTACTCTTAAAACCTGTATAAGTAGCTTTATTCATAATCTCTATAATGGAAACAACCCAATGTCCTTCAATGGGTAAATGGATAAATAAACTGTGGTACATTCATATACTATTGATACATGTAACAACTTGAGTGAATTTGAAAGGCATGCTGAATGAAATACAAAATGATTCACACTGTATGATTTTATTGTTATGAAATTATCAAGAAGGCAAAACTATAGTGACAGAGACTAGATCTTGATTGCCAGGGTGTACAGTAAAAGGAAAGAGTGACTCAAAAAGAAAGTAGCACAAAACAGTTCTTTGGTAATGGAACTATTCTGTGCTTCAATTGTGTTGTCACATGAATGTGTGTGTGTGTGTGTGTGTGTGTGTGTATTAAAGCTCATCAACAACTGCACATCATCAACAAAAAGTCACTTTACTGTATGTTAATTGAAAAGGATTTCTGAGTTATTTTTTTTGGAGTCTCACTCTTGTCACCCAGGCTGGAATGCAGTGGCATGCTCACAGTCACCACATCCTCGGCCTGCTGGGCTTAGGCGATCCTTCCAAGTAGCTGGAACTACAGATGATGCATGTCACCACACCTGGCTAGTTTTTTTTGTGATTTATTGTAGAGACACATGGTAGGCTCTCAAATAATGGATGAATGAATCCATTTTGAGATTTATTGTAGAGGTCTTGCCAAGTTGCCCAGGCTGGTCTCAAACCCCCAGGTTCAGGCAATCCTCTTGCCTTGCCTCCCAAAGTGCTGAGATTACAGCCTGAGCCACCACACCCGGCCCTGAGTTCTTAACACTTAGAAAAAAGGAAGAAACTTTACTTGTCTGGTTGAAGATGCGACCAAATTCTGTAAGTCGAAATCTAGAATAATTAATAGGAGTGTTTGTAGAATTTTAAAACTATTTTGATGTTTTAGCCTCAGTTACTTGAGATATCAACTGATGATAATACACGTTTTTGTATTTAATCAATTCATAAAGTAAAAGGGAAATCAGATCCAGAAATCCTGTGAGTACTTTTGCTTTAGAAAAAGAGATAAGGAGGCAGTGGATGAGACAAAGGCTTTAGAGTCAATTAAGCCTAGATTAAGTCCCTGGCTTTACTGGTTCCACAAGCAACCTCAGGAGAGTGATATAACTCCTTTAATCCTTAGTCTCCACATCTATAAAACTGAGGCATTACCTAATAAGATAGTTGTGAAAACTAAATGAGAATGTATGTAAAGTGCTTAGCGGCAATGCCTAGCAGGCAGCAAATGTTCAATAAGTAATGGCCATTAATTAGAGATTCTATAAAAATATACGAATTGGCTCACGCCTATAATCCCAGCACTTTGGGAGGCCGAGGTTGAGAGGAATGGCTGAGCCCATGGGCTTGAGATCTTGGCAAAATTCCAACTTTAAAAAAAAAAAAAAAAAAATATATATATATATATATATATATGTACACACACAAAATATGTTGAGACTTTAAAAAGTATTTTTATTACATGTAGATCTTAGAGAGCATCTGGCCTGAACTATTTTGACCCCAGATTAATTCATTAAATTTTAAGAACCAGGTACAAATAGATTGACAATGATTGGAATGATTTAATTAATTAACTAATCCATTCATGCATCCATTATTTGAGAGCCTACCATGTGCCAGAAATTCTTCTAGGTGCTGAAATACATAATTGAAAAGACTTTACCACTAACATCAAAGAACACAGCTTAAGGAAGAGACAGATACAAACAATTACAACACCATTAAAAGTGCTGCAACAGAGATGCATGCCATCAGACTGCATGGTAACCTAATTACCATCTTTTTTTTCCTAATTAAGTTGTGTTGAAGGATCTGATTTAACAAACAGTGACACATATTCTTACACAACAGTGATGAGTAAAATAATCTAATAACATTCATTTTCAATCATCCATGTATCTTCATTATCATTCCTTTTCTCTCTGAGCCAGTAAGAAAAAAAATTCATTTATCTAAAAGACTAAGAATAAATAACCAGCCTATATACAGTATAGCCTTGCTAAGTATTTTTACCCTAATTAGTTAAGCAAAATATACAAAGTCCTGAATCATCTGTGTGGCTCATGGTAATATAGAGGTTAATGGCTTAATCGCCACACTCAAACCACCCAGTTCAAATCTCAGATGACATTTACTAGCAGTGAGACTCTGGTAGGTTACCTAATGTCTTTTGTACCTCAATCTCTCCCTTATCTATAAAATGAGGCTAAGTAACCTGCCTCATTGCAGAATTGTGAGCATTAGACGAATACAAGTAAAACACAATTTAGAACATCACGTGGAACATAGAAAGTGCTCAGTAAAAGTTGGCTATGACTATTATTAATATTAGCCAGTGGTCTGTGGATTTGGGTGATTTTTTTTTTACAGATGGGGTTATGATCCACAAAATAAAAGCTCCCCAAAAATGTCCACGTCCTAATCCTCTGACCCTATGAATATATTACTACCTGAGATGGTAAAATGGACTTTGAAGATGTGATTAAAATTATGGACCTTGAGATGGGGAGATTATCCTAGAATATCTGGGTGAACCAATTAATCACTTGAGCTCTTAAAAGTAGAAGAGAGGGAGATATGAGCAAAGAGATGAGATGGGAAAAGTAGGAGAAAACTGAACAAGAAAGGAACTTGACTGCCTTGCTGACTTTTAAGATGGAGAAAGAGGGTCTGAGTCAAGGAATGCAGGTACCCTTTCGAAGTTAGGAATGGCTCTCAGCTAGCAAGAGACCAAGATTTTTGTGAAATCAAAAGCATCTAACTCTGCCAACATATGAATGAGTGAGGAAATGAATCCTCCCCATGAACCTACAGAAAGGAATGCAACACTTAGATTTTAGCATAGTGAGAGTTGTGATGGGTTTATGATCTATAGAGCTGGAAAACAACAAATTTGTGTTGTTTAAAACCAGGGGTCCCAACCCCCAGCCCATGGACCTGGTTAGGAACCAGGCCACACAACAGGAGGTGAGTGGTGGGCCAGGAACAAAGTTTCATCTGTATTTACAGCCACTCCCCATCACTCGCATTACTGACTGAGCTCTGCCTCCCGTCAGATCTGAGGCAGCCTTAAATTCTCATAGGAACCCTGTTGTGAACCGTACATGTGAAGGATCTAGAAATAAAATACACAATAAATGCAATGTGCTTGAATCATCCTAAATCCACCCCCACCTCTGGTCCGTGGAAAATTAGTCTTTCATGGAACTCGTCTCTGATGTCAAAAAGGTCGGTGACTACTAGTTTAAATTGTTAAGCGTGTGGTAATTTGTTATGGCAGCAATAAGAAACCATTAAAAGTGCTTACTTTTAGAGCAGGAAGAAGAATGAGGTTAACAGCTATTTGCCAGTTAGCCATGGAGAAGATTGCTAGGTAGAGTTCAATATTGTTTCCTTCTTTCCTTTTAGTTTCATCAGATAGTATGAATCTGAAAATTACCAGTAATCTAGCAATTACTGGATCCTGGCCTTGCTGGAGGTCATGGGAAATTCAGAAGGAGTACATGGCGTAGTAACTGCTCTTAAGGTGTTTCTATATGGATGGACATTGATACAGACAAAATTATCTCTGTATTGTTCTATACATGTACATGCCTCATGTACAGATGTTATATTCAATGTATGTGTACATATATGTTTCTGTTTGATATATAAGAAAAAATATCATGCTTTAAGGCTTTGAAATCAAACATACTTGGAGTTGAATCTTGGCCTTTCATTTATTTAATGTGTCATCTTGACAAGACATTTAAACTTTCTGAGCCTCACCTTCCCTATTTATAAAATAGAGGCAATGTCTATCTCACAGAGCTGTTAGAAGAATGAAAACAAGTAATATATGAGAAAGCAAGTAAATCAGGTCTGTACAGGTATAATCATTATTGTTTTTCTTATCAAATATGTAAAAGTTGGGATTGCAAATGAATGCTTGTTCATTTTATTACCTTTCCAGTCCTCCAGTGTTTTAGAAAAGAAGCATTTCTCTCAAAGCTAAAACCAGACCTGAACAGAAAATTCTTAAATTGAAAGGCATAATTAGACTGATTTATCCTTGCCACAAAGTTCAAGATATAGAGACTAGCTCTGAAATATAGTGAATTGTAAGCTGGCACCCTACAATGTGGAGGCCGACCAAGAAAAGTGTAAAAACCTTTCTGAGTCCTTTGGGTCTAGATAACTTTAAGAGTGGGTCAAGGATAAGAGATCTAGGAATGATTTTCAGACAGGTAATGCATTTTGTAAGCTAAATTATTATGTTTCAATATTTTGCCATTTGTTCTATTACTGTTTATTAAAAATATTTTTAAAAATTCCAACTTTTTTTCAGATATACTAACAAAACCCAAGAAAAAAGTTTTTGCTTCATTTTAATCAGGATTTAAAAAAACTTTTCAGTTTGAAAAATTTTAGACTTACAGAAAAGTTGTAAAAATAGTAGAGTACCTGTATACCCTTTACCAGTATCCCCTAAAGAGAACATGACATAATTATAGCACTATTACGGAAAGCATAAAATTTACATTATATAACTATTAACTAATCTAGGGACTTTATTTGCCCTTTTGCAGTTCTTCTACAAATGTCATTTTTTCCTGACTCAGGAATCAATTTAGTATCCTACCTTGCATTTAGTCATATCTCTATAGTCTTCTCTAAAATTTGACAATCCAATCTGTCTTTGACAAGTTGCTTCAGGTCTTTGTATTTTATGACTTTAACATTGACAATTTTGAAGGGTACTGGGCACTTATCTTGTTGTATGTCCCTCAACTTGGATTTCTCTGATTTTTTTCTTTTCTGAGTTGGAGTTTCACTCTGTTGCCCAAACTGGAGTGCAGTGGTACGTTCCCAGCCCCCGCAGGCTCACCTGCTGGGCTCTGGCGATCCTTCTGTCTCAGCCTGCCAAGTAGCTGCAACTATAAGCTCGCGCTACTATGCCCAGCTAATTTTTGATTTATTGTAGAGATGAAGTCTCGTCAAGTTGCTTGAGTGGGTCTTGAACCCATGGGCTCAGGCAGTCCACTTGCCTCGGCCTCCTAAAGTGCTGGGATTACAGGCTGAGCCACTGAGCCCGGCCTCTCTGATGTTTTCTAATGATTAGTTTGAGGTTATGCATGAGCAGGAATACCAAAAAAGTGATGTGTCCTTGTCAGTGTGCCACACCAGAGGTACATGGTATGTCATTATGTCTTATTATTGGTGATGCTAATCTTGATCACCTGATTAAGGTGGTACATGCCAGGTTTCTTCATCAAACTAGTTATGATGTCTCTCTTTGTAATTAATAATTATCTTGTGAGGAAATACCTTGAGATTGTGCAAATATTCTTTTTCCTCATTATTCTTTCACCCATTATTAGTTTAAGCATTCATTGATGGTTCTTTTATAAAATTTAGATTCAGGGGTACACATACGTATTAGTTACATGGACATATTGTGGAATGGTGGGTACTGGGTCTCAGGTGGCCCACCCCTAGAGTCATGGATAATTCTTGTCTGCAACAATTATTAACATGGTATTTGCCTAATGGTGATCTTCCATTTCTCTAATTAATTATTAATTTATAATTGGAATACTACAATAGAGAAGCGCTGTCCTTTCTCTCTCAGATACTTATTTAAGTATTTATATTCTACACATTATAATCCAATGATATCATTATTTATTTTGATGCTAAAATTGTTCCAGATTTGCCTATTAGGAACTTCTTCAAGTTAGCTAATGTGTTGTTTTGATATGTCCTCATCATTTACTTATTTTTTATATACTTATTTGCACTTACTGTTCCAGGCTCCTCTTATAATTTTCCCTGCCCCAGCTCTGGGATCAGCCATTTCTCCAAGGACCTTTGGTGCCTTTTACTGGAGAATAATATTTGAGTCCCAGATCTGGGCACTAAATATGTTCACTGCTATTGGGTGTCACTAGTTCCATATCTTCTCAGTAGACAGAGCTAGGAAATGAATATATGTATACTAACACCTACATATACCCCATCCATATTTTTATGTCTATCTATCTATCTATCTATCTATCTATCTATCTATCTATCTATCTATCTATCTATCTATCTAACCATAAGTTCATACTGATACCCCCAATCCCTATCTATCTATCTATCTATCTATCTATCTATCTATCTATCTATCTATCTATCTACCTACCTAACCATAAGTTCATACTGATACCCCCAAACCCAGTTGAACACCATAGGGCTGACTCCAATCTTGTCTCTTTCTTTTGAGACTTCTTTCTCTGACAGTGAGAAACCTGGGTCTTATTATCTTCAATTTATTTATTTATTCAATTCCAGTACACACATAAAATTGTTTCAGAGTAACCCAAATCTCTGTGAGAAACAAATTCATTAACTAGAGGGATAATAGGAACAGTGTAACAGAAATGGGAGCACTTCTCTGAGTACACTTTTTTGTATAGCTTACCTATATTACCATGGTAACTTTTCCCATGTGCACAAAAATAAAACATTTAAATCATCCAGCAGACAGGGAGAAAAAAAATACTAATAGTAACAAAGGAAATTAACTATTATAATTGAAGTGGGGGGAAAATTAAATTTAAAAATTAACTAACTTTGGAAAACTGTAGTTTGACAATATAAAACTAATGGAAAAAACTCATATACACAGTGCTCTAGGTAGTAAATTAGCTTGATTTTTTTTTGTTTTTTATTTTGGTGAAACATTCTATCAGTTTTAATAATATATATTAGATCTGCATTGCTATGTAAAATGATAATATGATATTATATAAAGTTAACTTATTGTCCAGACATACCAATGTTTGCACATATAAAACCAGCAATGCTCAGTACACAAGTTTGATGCAGCCTGAATGAATAACATGAGATCTAATTAGCATGTTTTAAAAAGTCATACAGGGTTATACTGAAGAATAATTGTTATTTGAAGTTTATTTATTTGTTTTGAAATTATTAGTTAATGATGGTAAGGACATGAGATCTACCTCTTCACATATTTTTAAGTGTAGAATATTCATAGGTACAATGTTGCACAGCACATCTCTAGAATTTATTCATTTCGCATAACTAAAATTTTATACCCATCGATTAACTTCTTGTTTCTCCCTCCCCCTTAGCCTCTGGCAACCACAATTCTATTGTTGGTGAGGCTGAAACCCTCATATACTATTGGGGGGGAATGCAAATTGCTGCAGTCACTGTAAAACTATTTGAAGATTCCTGACAAATTAAAAAAATAGAACTACCATGCAATACAGTCCAGCAATCCCACTTCTGGGCATTTATCTCAAAAACTTGAAATTAGGCTCTCCAAGAGATATTAACATTTTCATTTTTATTGCAGTACTATTCACTAGAGTCAAAATGTGGAAATAACCTAGATGTCTATCAATGGATGGATGTATATTTTTTTAAATGGGCATATACATGCAACAAAATGTTATCCAGTCTCAAAAAAGAAGGAAATCCTGCTTGATTGTTTTTTTTTAAAGAGAGCAGTGCATACTACTGAGGTTCAGCATTGTGAGGCAAGCCCAAACTCTTCATTAGTGCTACCTCTGAATATTTACTTGGAAGAACTTAAATATTAGTGCTGAATATTTCCTGCAATTGGAATTGGGTTCCCTGATAAGCAGAGTTTTGAAAAATCATATGACCCTGTCTCTTCATTTTACAGGTAAAATTGGAACTCAAGAGACAGTGACGCAGTGAAGATGAGAAGCCAAGTGCTGCACTTTTTCTACCTCACACATTACACTTCTAGCTGTAAACAATTCCAAAGAGCAGGTTAAACTGAATCTTGAGGAATGAGTACATTTTGTTTCAAGGCTTAGACAGTGATTGATGTATTGTTTGCATAAATTACTTAGTTTTTATTATAATTCTTTTTTTGAGTTGGAGTCTCACTCTGTGAAAAAAGTGTTTTTAAGTCACTATTACTTAGAACTTTAAAAAAACTAACCAATTCTAAAATATTAAGAAATAGTTAACATATTAAATGATATTTTATATTATTAGATTAGTTTTATGTATTTAAAAAAACTGAAAGCATAAGCAAGTCTTTAAAACAGGTGTTTCAAAAGTTAAGTGTGTATTTATTTTAAAAGATTTAACTGACACAAGCATAAGAGTTTTTGGCTGAACTGCACAATCTTGTAAGATAAATAAAGATATGGTGAAACACTGCCAGATTATACTTTCTTCCCTACAAAGAAATTTAAAGTTGATGGTATTTTAAGACAATAGTACTTAATTACCCTAGAAATTTTATTTTTGATAGTGAACATATCTAGTTTAGTATCTTCAATAAAAATATTGCTTCTTCTTTATAATCCTTTTTTCATAAACTTGATGCTAACCTGAGACTTCCTTCACAGATAAGAATAACTTTTTAAATGTATCTGTTACATACTTAACAGTTCAATAGCATATGGTATTTCCCAGTATAATTTAGAACCTTGACTTATATTAATGTTACAGATCTGTGAATATCAGTGCTAGTCTCTAGCACAGCTGAATATCACTGTATACTTTCTTGCTCTTTGCTTCCCTTTTTGCTTATAAATCTCAAAACAACTAATTCACATAGGTTGCGTGGCTTCCTTTAGCTCAGCAATGGTAAAGGACCTTTGGTTCACCATCGCTTGTTCACCTTTAAGAAAAGAGACAAAACTTTTCACTGAGCAACTGGCTTTCTAAACTTCCTTCTGAAAAACCTAAGTTGCAGTTCCTCTATCTTCTCAGCAAAACATTGCTAATCTCTTTTTTTAAAGCAGAAAACTTTAAATATTCATGTCTTCTTGAGGCTATAATAGTGATATATATGATCAAGATACCATGCCTTTTTCTTTTAAGCTATGGCTATAAGTTAATTATTAGGATGCATGAAAAAGTAAAGAACCCAAGAAGATCAGCGGCAACAGGTTTCATTAAATATCAGAACCTGAAAGTAACTGTAAATGGAATGGAACTCTATTTAAAGTAGGTTAACTGCTCTTCAGAGCAAGCTCCTCTTGTGGTAACTCAAGTTCTCTGTTTCTGTTTCAGGATCAAGTTGATCAATTACATCCAAATTAACAAACTAATTTTTCAAATTCAGCCACAAGGATCATCCTGAGGAGAGTCAAACAACAACGATAACAACAACAACAATTCAATAATAGAAATTTTTTCTTTGGATCTTTCATTTGGTTGTATGACTAAAAGCCAGAATTATCTTGATTTGTGGCTTTCAATGGTTAATACTGACATTGTTATTTTACTTTGGGCAAAATTTTTTATAGGTAACACAGTTTTGTATTAATTTGTTCTGTTGGCCAAGGCAAGATTGTCTTAAAGATGGTGTGAGATATATATAAACTTAATAAGTAAATCCTAGCATTAGCACTTTACATAGGTTTAGAAATGTAGTTTACTTACGAAAGAAATGTATCTTCAAGTGGAGGATTGTTCTTTTTTTCTGGTTTTATTAATTTTTTTCTACACTTTTTTTGTAGTGATTTAAATTCCTCCGGGTATATTCCCAGAAGGGGGATTGCTGGGTCATATGGAAGGTAAATTTCTAGTTCTTTTGGGAATTGTCACACTGTTTT
Organism: Carlito syrichta; assembly: GCF_000164805.1. Classification (NCBI taxonomy): domain Eukaryota; kingdom Metazoa; phylum Chordata; class Mammalia; order Primates; family Tarsiidae; genus Carlito; species Carlito syrichta. The sequence goes on from NW_007252086.1 coordinate 190,454, forward strand.
CCATAGAGATTGAACTAGTTTGCATTCTCACCAACAGTGTAGAAGCGTTCCCTTTTCTCTGCATCCTTGCCAGCATCTGTTGTTTTTAGTTCTATAAATGACGGCCATTCTTACGGGAGTTAGGTGTATCTCAATGTGGTTTGATTTGCAGTTCTCTGGTGATTAGGGAGACTGAGCATTTTTTTCATGTATCTGTTGAATGCTTTTATGTCTTCTTTCGAGAAATGTCTATTCATGTCTTATACCTACACATGCATGTTTATTGCAGCACTATTTACAACAGCAAAAACATGGAACCAAACATGCTGCCCATCAAAATTGGACTGGATAAAAAAATGTAGTATATACATGATGGAATGTTATACAGTCATAAAGAACAAAATTATGAACTGCACAGCAGCTTGGATGGATTTAGAGTTTATAATACTCAATGATTTATCACAGAAACAAAGAACTGAGTACCACATGTTTTCACTCATAAGCAGACCCTGAACATTTACCATAATACTATAAGAAAAGGATTGGTAGTTGTTGAAAACTGCCAGGGGAGGAGGAGGAAGGGCAAATAACATCAATAAGGGTACCTGATCTCAAACCAGGCAAAATGGGGACCAAAGGGAGGCCCAAATTTTACCTGTACAATGACCACTTGTACACCTAATCCTGAATTTTACCCCACAATTTTAAAATTAAAACAAAAATTTTTTCTATCTATATTTATATTTTTTACCTCAATCATCATATATAATTGAGAAAATGCTAGGGGAGATGGAAATTTTGTTGTAGATATCCAATTTTTACTCTTTCATTGTCCTTGCTTCCTTTCTGTTGTCCCATCATCCCTCTCTTTTATCATCCTTTCTGTTGAGAGAGCTTCTTGTAGCTAGGGTAGGCTTCCTGGTGATACACTTTTGGTGTTCCTCCATCTGAAAAGGTCCTAATTTCTTCTTCATTCCTGAAGGATATTTTTCAAGGACAAAGAATTCCAGGTTGGCAACTCTTTTCTTTCAGCACTTAAAAAATGTGCTATTTCCTGCTGGCCTCCATAACTTCTTATGAGAGATGGTCATTCAAATTGTTTATCCCCTATAGGTAAAGTGTTATTTATCTCTCGCTCTGCTTTTAAGATTTTTTTCTTTCTCTTCAGTTTTTAGGAGTTTGCCTATTATTTGTCTTGGCATAAATTTCTCTAGGTTTATCTTGTTTGGGGTGTAGATTTATCACTTTTGCCAAATTTGGGAAATTTTCAGTCATTTCTTTCAATACTCTTTCTGCCCAATCCTCTACCTTCTCTCTTTCTGGAAAGCCAATGACATAAATAGTAGATTTGAACAGCTTGCTGAGACTTTGCTTTCTTTTTCCGCTATATTTTCTCTGTTGTTCAGATTGGGTAAATTCTATTGTTCTACCTCCAACTTCACTGATTCCTTCTCTGTTTCCCCATTCTGTTACTGAGCCCATCTACTGAGTTTTATTTTAATTATTGTATTTTTCAGTTCTAAAATTTTCATTTGGTGATTTTTTTTATTTTCTATTTATTTGCTGAGACTTTCTATTTTTTGGTTTCAAGCATTTCATAATTGCTTGTTGAAGCATTTTTTATCATGGCTACTTTAAAATCCTTGTTAAATAATTCTAACATCTGTGTCACTGCAGTGTTGGTGTCTGTTGACTCTCTTTTCTATATCAGTTGAAATTTCCTGGTTCTTGGTATGACAAGTGATTTTTAAATGAAACTTGGACATTTAAGGAGACAGAGACACCAGATCTTAATCTTTTGCTTTAGCAGGCCTCCTATGACATTATTCAATCTTTTGCTTTAGCAGGCCTCCTATGACATTACTCTGGTAGAGTAGGAAGGCATTCTCTCATTACTAGCAAGTAGGGGTAGAAATCGAGGCTCCTCTCTCAGCTTCCACTACCTGCCTGAGGAGAGTGATTGTTCTTACTTCTAAATGGGGGGGGGGTCCCACTAGGCTTCTAGCTGGGAGATGCAATGGTGCATCATTACTGCTTCCCAAGTAGCTTCCACTGACTCCCTGCATGAAAAGGTACCCTCTTTGCCTCAGTGGAGTAGTGAAAGCCTTGACTCTCTATCAGGCTTCCTCTGGTACCACCTCTGCAAGGAGGGAGAGGGATGACTTGCTACCACTAGGTAGGGGTGGAATGTAAGTCACAGTTTCCCACATGGTCTTCACTGACACTGAGGGAGGAAGAGGAGGCACTTTTAAAGGCTTGGTGGGAATACAAATCTTAGCTCTTTAACTGGTCTTATGTAATACTACTGTGGTGGGGAATTAGAATGCTTCATTTCAGTAAGGGTAGAAGTCTAAGGCTCCCCACTCAGTCTTTGCTGGTAGAGATGGGGAGTGAGGCTGAAGTTTTTCTGTGATATGTGGCAGGAGTAGAGCAGTTATTGTCTCTTCCGTGTTCTGTCTTACGAGGCTTCCTCCTTCCTGGTCCTTTGGCTAGAGAGAGCAGGCTTTCCTTGGGACTTTTTGTTTGTTTGTGCACAGCTGTTGAGGTTTTCAGGTTGCCGACTTTTTCAACACCCAGTCTTTATCTATATAATGGATATATAAGCTAAAAGAAAACCCAGGGAACTCACTGCCATGTCATTATTTGGCTTCTGAAGTCTCTAACCTGTCTGCTGCCTTCTTGTACTTTTCAGTCTTTTATATTTGTTTTACATGTAATATCCAGGAATTTTGGCTGTACTCAGCAGGAAGACTAGGGAAAAATATCTTCTCCATTTTTTCAGAAACAAAAGTCTCTGCAGTGCTTTTTAAAATAGTTGATAATGGATTGAGTGATTATCTTATTTTGCTACTTCCTAGATAGCTTATATGTGAGCTAAGAAAATATCTTAATATTTGGGAATTGGTTGTTTTATATTAAAATGTTTCTTAAGAAAGGAAAGTGTCACATTGAGGAAGCGTGCTTAGGTAGTTCATATTTTAAAAGCATATTTATAAAGAGCAAAATGTATGTCACATAACCAGAGATGAATATAGGCGTTTAGACACTGTATGGTCCAAAGAGTATCAGGAAGATAAAAAATTTAAAAAGTGAGGTTCTCAAATTGCTAAGGAAAGCAAAAAAGGGCAAATCCATCTTCTTGAAATTAATGAAGATTAGCTGATGAACAGTTGAAGATTAGAAACTTAAAAAAAGAAAATGCCTTAACTTTATTTGTAGGAGATTTCTTAAGTATCTAATATAAAGCATTTTATATATATAAAAGAGCTATAAATAAGGTATAGTCTCTACCCTCAAGATTTTTTTTAATGGAACAGAGTAATATGTAATCAATCAATCATAATACAATATGTAAAAGTTATGAACAATAATAGGTTTCCAGACTACTTATTCCCTATGTCTAGGAAGGCCAGGTAATGGTTTACAAAGAATAAGACATAAAAGGAAGAGAAAGCTATACCAGGCAGAGGGAATAGTATATGCACAGGTTTAGAGGAATGAAAGGGTGTGGACAAAGGGAGTGGTGTAAGATCAAGTGTGAGAACACAGTGTGAGGCTCGCATGTAAGGAACCTCATCTATCATGCTAAAGAGGTTGTACTCAAATTCAACAGTGAACAGGAACTATAAGAAGATTACTTTTCATCTTCTTTTCCAGAGAGTATCAAGTTCAAGAAGCAAAAGGGAGAACAAAAAACCAGGAAAGATAAGCCATTGTACAAAATCATTAGGTTTTCTGGCTCACATATTTCAGAAAATAGAAAAACCTCTGAAAATTCATCACTAATTTGGCTATAATTTTTGAGAAATGGTAGAGAGTAGGAGAAATGGGCAAATGTCATTAAACTTGCATATTATACCTTTGGTCTCCTTTTGTAAACTACAGATCAGAGAAACTTAACTTTCGTGATGAGAATGCTTTCTAGAAGAGATTATAAAGGTATTTCTTGTATATGTGCATGCTTAAAAACAAGCCCATAGATCACTAGCATCCAGAATGGGTTCACTAAAAAACTGTCATGTAATTGGTCTCATATTAATTTGATAGTATTACTACAGTAGTGGTCTGGAAAAACTGGTAGCCATACTATATTTGGGTTTCATTAAAGAATCTGACGTATCTATTATATTTATCTTGGAAGACATGAATTACAAAATAGTTGAATATATTTATTCAAAAAGTGTGGTTTACAGATTGATGACAATAGAAGACAGCTAGTGCCATACCACTAGTTCTGTGTTTGGCCATACTCATTAAATTCATGGATGGTGAACAAATGGACAGGAAGAACAACAGAATCAGATACAAATGGGATTGATTATAGCAAGATTAAGAGTAAGAAATGTCTCATACTTAGCCTCTCTCTAAAGCTACACATACAGTGAAACCACAGAATCAACTTAAACTCCTCTTTCTCTCACAATCCAGATCCAGTCCATCAACAAATCCTACTGATTCTACTTTCAAAGTATAACCAGAATTGGATAATACCACGCTATCTGTTCTGCTACTATCCTGCTGCAAGCCACCATCCTAGATTCTTGTAATAGCCCCTTTACTAGCCTTCCTATTCCTACCCTTGCCTTCTACAGTTTATTCTCTATAGAGCAGGTAGTTATCCTTCTAAAATCAAATCAAATTATGTCACTACTCAGTTCAAATTCTTCAAACATCTCTCATTTTAATAAAAGTGCTTCCAATATCTCATGTGATTTTTAAATGTTCTGGCATTTTGTTAGCTTTCTGGCTTCATTTCTATTAATCTCTCTCTTGCTCAATCTGCTAATAAGCCTCTTGATTGTCCCTCATCTGACAGGTTAAAAATCATAGTGATGTCATGTGGCTATCATGTACCCCTGAGATGAAGTGATAAGAAGAGTATTTTACCATGATGTTACTCTTTCCAAAAAATCCCACACTCTCAGTCTAATCATGAGAAAATCTTCAGACAAACCCAAATTAAGAAATGTTTTACAAAAATACCTGACAAAATATGTGACTTGAACTCCTCAATATTGTCAAGGTCATGAAAAACCAGGACAGATTGAGAAACTGTCTTGGTTGGAGAAGACTAAGGATACATAACTAAATACAATGTGGTACCCTTGAACTGGATCCCAGAAAAACTAGTGAAATTCAGAGGCAGTCTGGAGGTTAACTAAAAAAATTACTGAGTCCTCTAATCCATGAAAGTAATATATTTTAACTTTCTTTGAGGTGAAATACCTCTCTAATACCTCTAATAAAGTTTTATAATTTTTTAATGTGGTCATACACATGTAATTTTTTTCTGTAATGCTTAGTGATATATAGAAATAACTTTTAAATTCAGTATATTTCTTTCTATCCAACAAACGTATCAAATTATGCTATCAGTTCTAACAATTTATCTGTAGATTCTTTTTAAAATGACAATTATATCATCCATACATAATGATGAGAGCTTTATTTTTTTTCTTTCCCTACCTCTACTGATTTATTTTCTTGTCTTATTGCACTGGTAGCATATCCAACAAAAGGTGGATAAAAATGGTGCTAGTGAAAATCCTTACCTTGTTTCTGATTACAAAGAAAAAGTGTTCAATGTTTCATCTTTAAATATGATGTTTGCAATATAGCTTAAATAGATACACTTTATTAAATTAAAGAAGTACCCAATATTCCTAGTTTGTTGGCTTTCATGGTACTCATTCATAGGTACTGAATTTCACTAAATATTTTTTCTATGTTTGTTGAGATAAATATTTGATTGTTAATCTGTTATAGTGTCATTTAAAACTGGCTTAAATGTGTTGGTTACAGTGTCATTTAAAACTGACTTAAATGTTATTCTTATCTTGCATTTCACACATATACATACACATAATCATACTGTTAATAATTTGTTTTGAACTTCCATCTCTGTGTTCTGATAGGTCTGTAATTTTCTTTTCTTATATTTCTTTGGTTTGGTATCAGTGTTACAGTATTCTTATCTAAAGGAGCTGTCTCTCTTATACCAGGACCTTGGAAGAGTTGTCTACAACTAAAATTATTATCTCCTTGAAAGTTTAGTAAAGCTTACAAGTGATACCATCTGAGGTAATTTTAGGGAAAAGTAATTACATAAAAGTTATTTTACAGAAAATTTGACTGCTATTTCTTTAGATGTACAGCTCTATAAATTTTAGCGCATGTATAGATTCCTATAACCACCACCACACTCAGGATACAGAACAGTTTCATCATCATCCAAAACACCCTAGTTCTATCTCCTTACAGTCATTATCTCTTTCTACCTCTAACCTCTGGCAACCAATGATTTGTTATCCATCAAAATAATTTTGTCTGTTGTTAAAATGTCATGTAAATGAATTACTATAGCATGTAATCATTTGAGACTGGCTTCTTTCACTCAGGATAATAGTTTTAAGATTTATCCAAGTTGTTGCTTGTGTCAGTAGTTTCTTAATTTTAATTGTTGAGTGGTATTCCATTTTATGGATGTACTACTTTGTTTGTCCTTTCACTTGATGAAGGACCATGAGTTTGTGATGGTTAATTTTAGGTATCAATTTGACTGGATTAAAAGATACTTCGAGAGCTAGTAAAGCACTATTTCTGGGTGGGTGTTTCTTCAGGAGTCACTGGACTGAGTGGGGAAAATCCATGCTCATGTGGGAGGACATCATTCAATTGTCTGAGGGCCTGGATAGAACAAAAAGGCAGAGAAAGGCAAATTCACTCTTAATCTCCTGGAGCTAGAACAACCTTCTTCTTCTGCCCTTGGACATCAGAACTCCAGTCCCTTTGGACTCTGGGACTTGCCCCAGCAGTGTCCTTGGCCTCCACCTCATCCCTGAGTTCTTTAACCTTTGGCCTCAAACTGAAAATTACACCACTGGCTGCCCTGGTTCTGAGGCCTTCAGACTTGGACTAAGCTATGGTACCAGCTTCCCTGGTTCTCCAGTTTGTAGATAGCCTATTGTGGAACTCAGCCTCCATAATCACGTAAGCCAATTACCCTAATAAATATCCTCTTCTCTTCCTCACCATCCATCCATCCATCCATCCATCCATCCATCCATCCATCCATCCATCCATCCATTCATCCATCCATCTCCTCTTGGTTCTGTCTCCCTGGAGAACCCCGACTGATACTACTTTGTTTCCAGTTTTTGGCAATTGTATATAGAGTTGCTGTTAATATAGGTGTCCAAGTTTTTTGTGTGAGCCTGTTTTTAATTCTCTAGGGAAAATATCCAGTTAGTGGGGTTGTTGGGTTACACAGTAAGTAGATATTGAACTTTATACAAAACTGCCAAACTGTTTTTTCAGAGTGGGTGAACCATTTGCAAATTTATGAGCAATGCCTAAGAGTTTCAGCTGCTTCTTTACCATCTCTTTGCAGGAATATTTTTGACTACTAATTCAATTTCTTTAGAGGTTATAGGACAAATTTATGTTTTCTAATTCTGATAAAAATTCTTTAGTCCTGCTTAAGACTCACTAATATTCTTAAAATTTTGTCCACATATTCAAATTTATTGCCATAAGCTTGTTCACAACATCCCTTACTTATCTTGCCAATGTAGTTATGTCCTCTTTTTCTAATCCTGATTTTGCCTATTTATGCCTTCTCTATTTCTTTGGATACATCTTGTCAAAGATCTGTTAATAGTTTTCAAAGACTAGTTTGCCTATGTTGACCTTTGTACTGTAGGTTTATTTTTTATAATTTACATTTTCTTTTCAATTTCAAACAGCTTAGTCTACTGATCTTTTTCTACACTCTTGAGATAGATGCTTAGCTCGTTAACTCAATATCATTTTCTAAAATACATGCTTAAAGTTTTTACATTTTATATTTTCCTGTAAAAACTATTTAAATCATGTCCTACAAATTTTGATATGTAATATTTTCATTTTTATTCAGCTTAAAATATATCCTCATTTGAATTATGATTTCTTCATTGACCCAGGAACAATCAAGTGTCTTTCTTAAAATTTCCAAGTAGAATTTTACATTTATCTTACTATTAATTTTAGCTTCATTGTATTATGTTCAAGGACCACATCCTGCATGATTTTATCCTTTGAGATTTGTTTTATGACAATTTTTAATGTTTTATGAACAGTTATGATCTGCTTTTATACATATTCAATATAGCTCGAAAAGCACTTATTGTGCAATTACTGGGTACATTTTTAAAACTATGTCTATATATTTTATGTATATTTTCAAATCGCCTATATTATCATTGGTCGTGTATGATTATTCTATCAATGACTACGAAACGAGTGATAAGCCTCCCACAATGACTATAAATTTGTCTATTTCTCTTTACAGAGTGACAATTTTTTTCCTTACATTTTTGAGGCCTCATTACTAGGTGCAAACATATTTAGAAAATGTCTTACTTGTGAATTTAAACTTTTGTCATCATAAAGTGATCCTACCATCTATAAAAATACTTTTAGTCTTAAAGTCAATACTATCTGAAATTATTTTAGCTGTATCAACTGTTTTGACTTAGTATTTACATGGGAAATACTATGTGTTTTTCTTTACCCATATATTTGCCACGTTCTCTGCTCTTTTTATATCTCAGATTTCCTAGCAAAGATTTCTTTCCCTATGCTTAAAATATGTACTCCAAAATTTGCTTCAGTAAGGGTCTACTGCTAATAATTTTTCAATTTTTATTGCCTGAAACTTACCTGAAACTGCTACCTTATTTCATCTCTTTTTTAAAAAAGATACTTTTGCTAAGTAATAGAATTCTGTGTTGACAGACATCTTTTTACTGTGTTCTGGCTTTATTTGTTGCCACTAAGACTACAGCTGTTAGTCCAAATGTCATTCTCTCCAGACTGGCTTTTTTAGGGGTTCTATTTTTAAAAGTTTTTTTCCTTCTCTTGGATTTTTTGCAATTTCACCATGTTACTGAGGGTGGATTCACTTATCTTTCCTTTTTTAAAAAAAATAATTTTATTGAGGTATGACTGACATAAAAATGTTGTATATACTGAATGTATAGAATGTGATAGATTTAGAAATGAGTATACACTTGTGAAACTATTACTACCATCAAGGCAATAAACATAGCTATCACCTCCCAAAGTTTCTTCTTACCCCCTTTATTATTGCTATTGTTGTTGTGGTTTCTATGTGGCAAGAAAACTTAACATAAGAATTCCCTCTTAGCATATTTTTAAGTACGCAATACAGTATTGTTAACTATAGGTACGGTGGTGCAGAGTAGATCTCAGGAATTTATTTATCTTGCATAATTAAAGCTTTGTACCCTTTAATCATCATCTCTAAATTGCCACCCCCCCCTCCCCCACAGCCCCTGGATTCCACATATGATTATACAGTATTTGTCTTTCTGTGTCTGGTTTACTTCATTTAACATAATGCCCTCTAGGTTTATCCATGTTATCCAAAATGACAAGATTTCCTTATGCTTTAAGACTGAATGATAGTCCATTGTATGTCTATACCTCAATTTTTAAATCCATTCATTCATCAATGAACACTGAGGTTGTTTCTGTATCTTGGCTACTGAAAATGCTGCTGCAATGAACATGAAAGTACATATCGTTTGAAATCCTGATTTTTTATTTTTATAAATTCTGTGTGTGTGTGTGTGTGTGTGTGTGTGTGTGTGTGTGTGTGTGTATGCGCACGCGCACTCGTGTGTATGTGTCAGAGTCTCACTCTGTTATCCAGGCTGGAGGGCATGGCAGGATCATGGCTCACTGCAGCCTTGAGTACCTGGGCTCAGGTGGTCCTTTCACCTCAGCCCCCCAAGGAGCTGGGATTACGTAAAGGCACACACCACAAAGTCTGGCTACTTTTAAAACTTTTTTGCAGAGACTGGGTCTTGTTACGCGGCCCAAACTGGTCTCAAACTACTGGACTCAAGCAATCTTCATACCTCGGCCTCCCAAAGTGCTGGGATTATAGGTGTGAGCCACCATACCCAACTGAGAAATCCTAATTTGAATTCCTTTGGCTATATACCCAGAAGTAGGTTTGCTGGATCATATGACAGTTCTATTTTTAATTTTTTGAGGAACTTCCATATTATTTTCCAATAATGGCTACACTAATTTACATTTCCATTGATAGCATACAAGGGTTTTTCTCCACATTTTCACTGACACTGGTTATCTTTTGTGTTTTTAATCATATCCATCCCAACAGGTGTGAGGTGGTATCTCATTAGACTTTTGATTTGCATTTCTCTTATGATTAGTGATGTTAAGCACCTTTTCACATGCTGGGTGGCTATCTACATGTCTTCTAAGAAATGACTATTCAGGCCCTTTATTCATTTTTCAACTGGGTTTTTGATTTTAAAGTTTATTTGGTTTTAAAATATATTCAGTTGTATGAGCTCCTTGTATATTATGAATATTAGCCCTGTATCAGATCTATGGTTTACAAATATTTTCTCTTCTATAGGTTGCCTATTCAGTTTGCTGACTGTTTCCTTTGCTCTGAAGAAGCCTTTAGTTTGGCATAATGCTACTTTTTAATTTTTGCTTTTCTTGTCCATGCTTTTGTTTTCTTTTCATAGCTAATATATTTAAAAAAAAAAAAAAAAAGAAATCTTTGCCCAAACGTCAGAAGTTTATTCCCCTATGTTGCTTTCTAGGAGTTTTATGGTTTAGGGCATTATGCTTAAGCGTTAATCCATTTTATTTTTTGTATGCAATGCAAGATAAGAGCTCAATTTCATTCTTTTGCAAGTAGAAATCCAGTTTTCTCAACATAATTTATTGAGGAAATTATCTTTTCCCCCACTGTATATTCTTGACACGCTTGTTGAAAATTAGTTGACTGTAACTGTATAGCTTTATTTCTGGGTTCTATTCTGTTCCATTGAGCTATGTGTCTGTTTTTATGCCAGCACCATACTGCTTTGATTACTATAGCTTTGGAATATAATTTTAATTACAAAGTCTGATGCTCCTAGCTTTGTTCTCCTTGCTCAAAATTTCTTTGGCTATTAGGGTTTTTTTTAGGTTCCATATTAATTTTAGGATTGTATTTTCTAATTCTGTGGAAATTCTAATGAAATTTTTATAGGGATTGTATTGAACCTGTAAATTGCTATGGGTAGTATGAACATTTTAACAATATTAATTCTTTCAATCCATGAACATGTGAGATATCTTGCCTTTTATTTGTGTCTAATGCCTTCCATCAATGTTTCATAGATTTTAGTGTATAGATCTTTCATCTCCTTAGTTAAATTTATACCTAAGTATTTTATTCTTTTTGATGCTATCATAAATAGGATTGTTTATTAGCTAAAAGTTTTTTGGTGTTCTTTAGGATTTCTACACATAAAAACATACTACCTGAAAACAGAGATAATTTGACTTTTTTCTTTTGATTTATGTCTTGTTTCTTTTTCTTGCCTAATTTCCCCAACTAGGACTTCTAAAATACTGTGTTGAACAGAAGTGGTGAAAGTGGGTATCCTTATTTTCTGCCTGATCTTAGAGGAAAAGCTTTTAGCTTTTCCCTGTTGAGTATGATGCTAGCTGTGGCTCATTATATATTGCCCTCATTATGTTGAGGTTCATTCCTTTTATACCTAATTTTTAATCATAAAAGGATACTGAATTTTGTCAAATGCTTTTCTGCATCTATTGAGATGATCATATAATTGTTATCTTTTATTCTGTTAATGTATCACATTTTAAAATTTGCATATGTTAAACCATTCTTGCATCTCAGGGATAAATCCCAGTTGATCATGGTGTATGATATTTTTAATGTTCTACTGAATTCATTTGCTATTATCTTGTTGATAATTTTTGTATTTAACTTTATCAGGGATATTGGCCTAATACTTTTCTTTTTTTGTAGTGTTCTTGTCTGGATATGGTTGTCATGAAAATCTTGACCTTTTAGAATGATTTTGAAAGTGTTCCTTGTCTCCAATTTCTTGGAAGAGGTTGAGAATTGCCAATTCATTCTTCCTTAAATGTTTGGTAAAATTCACCAGTGAAGCCATCTTGTCCTAGTTTTTCTTTGTTGGGAAGTTTCTGATTACACCTTCAAACTCCTTGTGATTGGTCTGTTCATATTTTCTATTTCTTCATGCTATAAGTCTTGATAGGTTGTACTTTTCTAGGCATTGGTTGATTCAGGGTTACTGGTGTAAAACTGTTCATAGTTGTCTGTTATGGTCCTCTGTGTTTCTCTGGCATCAACTGTAATAGCTCCTTTTTCATTGATAATTTTATTTGAGTCTTCTCTATTTTTCTTAGCTACTATAGCTAAAGGCTTGTTAATTTTGCTTATTTTTTTAAAAACTCAGTTTTGTTGATCTATTGCATTGTTTTTCTATTCTCCATTTCATTATTTGTGCTCTAATATTTATTATTTTCTTCCTTCTGCTAACTTTGGATTTATTTTTCTGGTTCCCTGAAGTATAATGTTAGGTTGCTTATTTGATTCTTAACACAGGTATTTTTTGCTATAAAATTATCTCTTAAAACTGATTTTGCTGCATCCCATAGGTTTTAGTATATTGTGTTTCCAGTTTTCTTTGTATCAAGATAGTTTTTGGTTTCCCTTTGATTTCTTCTTTGATTTTTCAGTTGTTAAGGAATATGTTGTTTAATTTCCACATATATGTGAATTTTCCAATTTTCCTCCTGTTACTGATTGCCGGTTTCATACCACTATTGTTTAGAAAAGATACTTGACATGATTTTCATTTTCTTAAATTTGTTTAAACTTATTTTATGGTCTAATATGCTGTCTATCTTTGAGAATGTGACATGTGTGTTTCAGAAAAATGTGTGTGTTCTCTTATTATTGGATGAAACGTTCTATATATGTCTGTTAGGTCCATTATGTCTAGTGTTTGTCAAGTCCATCATTTCCTTATTGATTTTCTGTATGGATAATCTTTCTATTGTTGAAAGTAGAACACTGAAGTTCTCTATTACTGTATTACAATCTATTTCTCACTTCAGTTCTACTAGTATTTACTCTACATTATTAGGTGTTCCAACAATGGTTGTATATATACTCACAATAGGATGACCGTCTTTGTACAACACAGTTTTTTTTTTACTTAAAGCCTTTATTGTCTGATATAAGTATAGCCACACCTGCTCAATTTTGATTCTCATTTACATGGAGTATCTTTTTCCATCCTTTCTCTTTCATCCTATGTGTGTCCTCAAAGACAAAGTGAATCTCTTATGGGCAGTCTATAGTTAGGTGCATTTAGTAACTATGTGTTTGATTAGAAAGTTTAACCCATATATATTAAAAGTAGTTATTGATAAGTAAGGAATTAGTATTACCATTTTGTAATTGTTTTCTGATTGTTTTGTAGTGCCTTTATTCCTTCTTTTCTTGTTGTCTTCCTTTGACATTTGATTTATTTCTATAATGGCATATTTGATTCTTTTCTCTTTTTCCTTTGTGTATCTCCTTATAGGTTTTTTTCTTGAAAAAAAAATCCATGGGGGTACATAAACCATTTGGTAGTTTATTTTATTGTAAGCTGATAAGAACATTTCCATCACAAACAAAAATATACATTCTGACTTCTCCTCTCTCACATTTTGTTATTAATATCACAATTTACATCTTTGAATCCATTAAAAATTATTGTAGCTATGTTTAATATTTTTGTCTTTTAATGCTGATATCAGAGTTAAAAGTGATTTCTACACCACCATTACAGTATCACAGTATTAACGTAAACATATTTACCTTTACCAGTAAGTTTTATACCTTCGTAAGTTTTCATGTTGCTCATTAGGGTCCTTTTATTTCAGCTTGGAAAACTCCCCTCAACTTTTCTTATACAGCATGTCCATAAATCCCTAAGCTTTAGTTTGACAAAGAAATGATTTATTTCTTCATTTCTGAAGGACAACTTTGTTGAGTACAGTATTCTTGGTTGACAGTGTTTTTTTTCAGCACTTTAAATGTTATCATCCCACTGTCGCTTTTCTGGAAATGTTTCCGTGCAGAAATCTGCTTATAGTTTTATGGAGCTTCCCTTGTTTGTCATTTTTCTTTTCCTCATTTTAAATTGCATCTGACTTTGACTTTTGGCAATGTAATTGTAATGTGCCTTGGTGAAGACCTCTTTATGCTCAACTTCTTAGAATGCTTTGATCTTTAGAGATCTGGATGTTCACTTCTCTCTCAAAATTTGAAGAGATTTTTGTCATTATTTCTTAAATAATTTTTCCACCCCTTTCTCTTTCTCTGCTCTCTCTGAGACTTCTAGAGAATGTATGTATATTGGTTTACTTGATGATATCCTAGAAGTCCTGTAGGCTTTCTTCACTCGCTTTCATTCTTTTTTATTGTTTTCCCCTCTCAGTAGTTATTTCAAATGATATGGCTTCAAGTTCAAGTCCACTGTTTCTTTCTTTTGCTTGAATTTTTCAGTGTATACATCATATCTCCAGCTCTAGAAATTCTATTGGGTTCTTTTTTTTAAGGTTTACATCTCTTTGTTGAAATTTTAGTTTTGTCCATTTATTGTTTTCCTGATTTTATTTAGTTGTCTGTGTTATTTTGCAGCTCACTTGAATTCAAAGATGACTATTTTGAATTCTTTGTCAGGTAACTCACAGTTTTCCAATTCTCTGGGGTTAGCAGCTAAAGATTTATTTTGTTCTTTCAATGTTGTCATATTTCCTCAATTCTTTGTGATCCTTAATTGACTGCATTTCTGTCTTTGCATTTAAAAGAAGCAGTCATCTCCTCTAGTCTTTACTGACTGGCTTTGAGAAAGACTGACTTTGTTTCTGTTACTAAACAGGAACAAAATACTAGAGATTGGGTAATTTATAAATTAAAAAAAGTATTTCTTACAGTTCTGTAGGCTGGGAAATACAAGAGCAAGGCACTAGCAGGTTCAATGTCTGGTGAGGGCCTGGTCTTTACTTGCAAGATGGTGCCTTGCTGTTGCACTCTTCTGAGGGAATCAACAATGGAGACTCACATAATAGAAGGAACAGAAGGGTAAAAAAAGCTAGCTAGTTTGCTTGAGCCCTTTTATAAGGGTGCTAATCCCATTCACGAGAGCAGAGCCTTCATGACCTAATCCCCCCCTAAAGGCTCCACTTTTTAATACTGTTGCATTAGGGATTAAGTTTCAAAACAAATTTTGGCAGGGACACACTCAAACCACAGTAAAGTCCTTTATTAGTGAGGCCAACATGAGATACTGAAGGTGTCTCAGACCTTTCCTATAAAAGGATCAGCTCCACTCCTCTTGTTTTCTCTTAGGGTGCAAGTCTTAGAATTGTGCAGTCTCTTGATTCTACAAAGTCAGGCCTCTCATTTATTTTTGCCCAGGAAAGTGCCCGAAAGTATTCAAGGTTGTGAGCCTTCTTCCAAATCAGCAGATTCAAGCAGCTGCTAAAATCCATTCCTGCTGTTTAGACTGACAGGCTATTTGTAGCATCTCACATGGGCCATATGTAGGAAGGCACATTGTGTGTGGGGAGTGTGCAGAATCCTAGGGGCAAACATTGACCAGTAGAGGAGGTCTGCAGGTGACTTGTTCTGCAGGATTCATAGGTATGTAGATTTCTTGGTGGAGTCTTCAGTCCAGTGAGAAAGATCTGTAGCTGGCTGCTGAGAAACACATCCTGGTTGCCATGCACTCCTTCCTCTTCTCCCTGCTCTAGCTTCATTCAGATGACTCAACCATGCCAATCCTTCCAGAGTTCTGAGTGGGGTAAGGCAGATCTGAGCCTCCTGGGCAGTAAGGCATAAGACTGAGAAGCTCACTTTGTTTTTACTTCCCCCCATAGGAAAAATCACTAGGCAAGGGGTCTTTTTTAGTACTTAAGTATGCCATATTGGATAAAGTGAAATTGCTCTTTGTACCCTCCTCAATGCATCCATTCCCAATGTAATTTTTGCTGCACCAAAGTGCTGAAACCTGTCAGCAAGAGTCTCAGGCTTCAACAAAGGTATTCTTGTCTGCAAGTAGTCGCCAAAGTTGGTGTGTCTGTGGAGAAATGAAGACTGGAATTTCCTATTCTGCTAACTTGTTCACATCATTCTATTAACCTCTTTTGAGATTTGTTGGGCTCCTTGGCTCTGTAGTTTGGTGTCCTTCATTAATTATGAAAACAAAACAAAACAAAACACCTCAGCAAGTATTATTGCTGCCTAGTCTCTCTTCTGGAATTATGACATATATTGAACTTTCATGTCTCTTAATCTGTTTTTCATATTTGTCTATGTGTGAGCTTCATTTAGTGTAATTTTTTTCTTATCTTCCAATTCATTCTTTCTTCAATTGTTTACTTTGTTGTTAAACTCATCCTCTGAATTTTGAATTCCTACTACTCAAGTTTTTTTAGAAGTTCCATTAGGTTCTTGGTTATATTTTACTCCATCATTGCAGATAATTTCAAGCTTGTTTTTTCTTTAAACATGATAGTTATTTTATAATCTGTATCACATACCCCTAGCAATTAGCCTATGTGGGTCAGTTTCTGTTTCCTTTCGTTTCTGGTAACTCCCACTCATGTAGCTATCTTTTTGCTAAATTATATGGGATACTACCATAGTGCTATGATGATGATATATATTCCTCCAAAAGACTTGTATTCACTTATGCCTGGTGCTTACAGGATTCAGAGCAATTCTACTTTAAGCCAAAATATGGCTTTAAATTTATCAGGCTACTGAGCAATGTAAATTTGGGCTTCAAATCAGTATAAGACGGATTATGGTTACCACTTCTCAGAGACAATTCTCCATTTCCTCAATACCTAGCCAAAGCAATTGTGCTTGCTGACTCTTGAGGATGGTAGAAATGGTAGATAGTTTGCTTTTAGTTCATCCTTATAGTCAAGTGGTAATATCCGTACTAGGGGAGGACCTATTATTAAACTCTTTGGTGGTCTTGGGATTTGCTTCCTCTCAGAAACCTGAAAACCATATCACACATTTTCCTGGCTAGGCAAACATCCTCAGGGACAAAGAAGCTCCTTTGATCTGTTCTGTTTACTTCCATGGGTTCCTGTCTTCACTTGGATTTTAACACGTTAATGTCTTACTATCTACTTAACTTTTGAAAATTATTGCAGTTTTTTCATCTATCACCACTAGTTGATTTAAGTGAAAGCATTAGTCCAAATAATTTATTCCAACACATTTTCAGAGGCAGAATCTCTTCACTGATTTGTCATCTTTTGTTCTCCCTTCATCTAATTCTTCTTATTGCCTCCTTTTCCAAACAAGTAATTTCCTTCTTCGCTGGACTTGGTGGCTCAGCCTGTAATCCCGCGCTTTGGGAGGCTGAGGTGAGTGGATTGTCTGAGCCCGTGGGTTCGAGACCCGCCTGGGCAACTTGGTGAGACCCCATCTCTACAATAAATCAAAAATTAGCCAGGAGTGGTAGCACATGCCTGTAGTTCAGCTACTTGGAAGGCTGAGGCGGAAGGATTGCTGGAGCCCAGCAGGTCAAGGCTGCGGTGGCTGGGAGCGGCAACTGCACTCCAGTCCGGGCGACAGAGTGAGACTCCAACTCAAAACAAACAAACAAACAACCAACCAACCAAATAATTTCCTTCTTGCTTCCACAGTAAGACTCTGGATCAACTATATGGATGAATCAATTCAAGCCACAGATAGGAAATACATAAGAAATACCTTCTCTAAAAATGTTAGAGTGGAGTATTAAAGTTTAACAGTTTAACAGCCCTACCATTAGCCAGTTCCCTTATAAATAAGCAAGTCAATTTCAATTTCTCTGGGTCCTACTTCCTAGAAACCTGGAAGTTATGTCAGTTCTTTCCTCTGTTACCTTCCATGTAGAATTGACCAATTCTTATATAGTCTATCTACTACATTTCTTTCAAATATCTTCCTTTTATTCCCATCCCATGGACCGCTGCTTTAGTTAAAAAATCTTTACCACTGCTGATTATATATAGCCTCATGGAAGGCACCACCTTAGGTTCCCACCCTCTAAATTTTTTTTCCATACTGCACCAGATAAATTACATATCAATGATATTCTTTTTTGGAGTCAGGGTGTCACTCTGTTGCGCAGACTGGAGTGCAGTGGCATGATCACAGCTCACTGTAGCCTTGACCTCTTGGGCTCAGGTGATCCTTTCACCTCAGCTTCCAGAGTAACTGGGACTACAGACAGGTTCCACTGCACCTAGTTGATTTTTTTATTTTTTGTAGAGATGAAGTCTCACTGTGTTACCAAGGCTGGTCTTGAACTCCTGGGCTCAAGGAATTCTCCTGCCTCAGCCTCCTAAGTGCTGAGATTAGAGGCTTGAGCCACTGTGCCTGGTCAAAGATGATTTTCTCTTGGCTTCCAAGATAAACCTCGAATTCCTTGTCTTAGTACACACAGCACTTCATATTATTTCCCTTTTTACTTATATGATCTCATTTTCTGTTAACACTATTTGCTTAAACCTCTGCAGCTTCAAGCATTTTGCCTCTTAAGCCTGAAGCACCTTATATTCTCTCTTCTAATTAACCTCTACTGGTCCTTTAGAACTCAAAATCAATTCTGCTTCACTGAAAAATTATTCTAGAACTTCTCCTTTATCCTCTAATTTGGATGTTCCCCCTTGGCTCTCCCACATACGTTTTTGGTATAAGTTTACAAAGTACATATACAGTTTTGTTACTTGGATATACTGCACAGTGGTGAAGTCTGAGTGTTTAGTGTAACCATCACTCAAATAATGTACATTGTACCCATTAAGTAATTTCTCATCCCTCAGAGTCTCCAATGTCTATTACTTCACACTATATGTTCATGCATATATATTATTTAGCTTTCACTTATACGAGACCATACAGTATTTGTCTTTGTTTCCGAGATGTTTTCACTTAAGATAATGGCCTCTAGTTCTATCCATATTGAGGCAAAAGACATGATTTCTTTTCTTTCTTTTTTTTGGCTGAATAGTATTTCATTGTATATGAACATATACCATATATTCTTTATCCAATCATCCATTGATGGGCACTTAGGTTGATTCTTATATCTTTGCTATTTTGAATAATGCTGCAATAAACATATGAGTGTAGGTATCTTTTTGATAGGATTTCTTTTCCTTTGGGTAGGTATCCAGTAGTAGGATTTTGGATCAATGGGAGCTCTATTTTTAGTTCTTTGAGAAATCTCCATGCTGTTTTCCATAGAGGTTGTACTAATTTATATTTCCACCAACAGTGCATAAGTGTTGCCTCTTTTCTGCATCCTTGCTAACATCTGTATTTTTTGACTTTTTAATAATAGTCATTGTAATTGGTGTAAGATGCTATCTCACTGTGGTTTTAATTTGTATTTCTCTATGACTCGTGATGCTGAACACTTTTTCAAATACTTGTTGGCCATTTGTATGTCTTCTCAAGTGGGTATTCATATTCCTTACCCACTTTTTTACGGAATTAGTTGGGTTTTTTTGTTGTAAATTGAGTTGAGTTCTTTGTAAATTCTGAATATTAGTTTCCTGTCAGATGCAAAGTTTATAAATAATTTTTTGCCAATCTGCAGGTCATCTGTTCACTTGGTTATTTCTTTTGTTGTACAAAAACTTTTTAGTTTAATTAAGTCCTATTTGCTTATTTTTGTCGCTTGTGCTTTTGAAGGCTTAGTCATAAATTCTATTTCGAGACCAATGTCTAGAAGGGTTTCCCCTAGGTTTTCTTCCAGTATTTTTATAATTTCAAGTCTTATATTTAAGTCATGAATCCACATTGAGTTGATTTTTGTATATGATGACAGATAGGAGTCCAGTTTCATTCTTCTGTATGTTGCAATCCAATTTTTTCAGCGCCATATACTGAAAAGAATATCCTTTCCCCAGTGAACATTTTTGCCAACTTTGACTACAGATATGTGGCTTTATTTCTGGGTTCTATATTCTGTTCTATTGATCTGTGAATCTATTTTTATACCAGTACCATTCTGTTTTGGTTACTAAAATCTTGTAACAAAATTTGAAGTCAGGTATTGTGATACCTCCAGCTTTCTTCTTATTGTGTAGCATTCCTTTGGTTATTTGGACTCTTTTTTGATTCTGTATGAATTTTAGAATTTTTTTTCTAATTCTGTGAAAAATGACATTGGTATTTTGATAGGGTCTGCACTGAATCTGTAGATTGCTTTGGGTAGTATGATCATTTTAATGATATTGATCCTTCCAATTCACAAGCATGGGATATTTTTCCATTTCTTTGTGTTATCTACAGTTTCTTTCATCAGTATATTATAGTTTTCCTTGTAAGGATCTCTTATCTCTTTGGTTAATTACATTCCTAGGTATTTTTTTTGGTAGACATTATAAATGAGATTGTCTTCTTGATTTTGTTCTTTGTTTGGTCATTTTTGGTGTACAGAATTGCTACTGATACTGTTACTTCTATTTTTTATTCTAAAACATTACTAAATGAACATCATATCTAAGAGTTTTCTGGAAGAATCTTTAGGGGTTTCCAGGTATAAGATCACATCATAAGCAAACAGAGATAATGTTAAATTCACGCCTAAATCAAACTATAACGTATTTGTGATTTATTTATCTCTTTCTCTCATTAAGCTATAAATACTGTTCACACAGAAAGTCTGTGTGATATTTGCAACCCATTCCTGCAAAGCTTACTGAATAGAAAAACGAACAATGTAGTAAAAATGAGAGGGCTGATTACATGATTTCAAAAGTCCTTTGTTAACTATTAGATTTATCACCTTTTAGAAATCTTAACTTCTGCTACCCTGTGACTATTATCTGGACTTTTACCTAAACTTCCACATTTCATTATCCAGAATCTCTGACCTGCAAGGCTGACCCGTTTTCCCTGATTTTCTAGCCTTATTTTTGATATACTGTCTAGATGATTTCCTTGAACTTAAACTTTTGCTGGGCAGCTTCTCCTTTGACTGGCCTTGGATTTGAGCTCTTGCATGCTCCTTTATCCTTTTTCTGATGACCTTGTTCCTAAGCCCCAACCCCTCTAATTCATAATACTGTTACTTCCATATCCGATTTTATAACACTGGTTCTTAACCTGGCAAGACTGGTTAAATAATTTAATTAGTTTATTAGGAAAAATAGAAAGAATAAAATTTAGAGCTAGAATAAAAAACCATCCAATTTTTCAATTAGACATATGAGGAAGAAGGTTAAACATCTGAGTGTTTACTAATTAAAACAAGTAGAAGGTCTCCTTACTTTCACTGCTCCTTCCATTAAACCATGCTTTATTTGAGTAAAAGTAAGAATTTTATTTCAATAAAATTTAAAGCAAATGAGAGAACCATCTTACAGGATTGTGATATGTGTATAGAAAGGCTTACAAACACTAAAAATATAGAAAGGCTTACAACCTCTCTCCCCCATGATTTATCTGTTTTTGAGAGCTTTGTGCATTGAATTATATTATAATTTTACCAAACCAAAACACTATTCATTGGTTTCTAAGTAGTTTCCTCATCTGAGGTCACAACAGGAAATTAAGGATGGGTTCAATTTATTTATCAACAATAAATGAAAAGCCTGACTACATTTAGTAAAATCTACTGAAATTCGATTATTACATGCATTGTAAAAATGCATTGTAAAAATAACTTTATTATTTGACTTCATAATAATTTTTTTTGAGTTAGGTTCTCACTCTGTGGCCCAGGTTGGAATACAGCAACTGTAGCTATGATCTCCTGGGCTCAGGTAATCTTTCATCTCAGCCTCCCGAATAGCTGGAAATGAAGGTGCAGGCCACCATGCCTGGCTAATTTTTTGATTTTTTTGTAAAGACAAGGTCTCACTATGTTGCCCAGGCTGGTCTTGAACTCCTGGGCTCAAGCAATCCTACTGCCTTGGATCCCAAAAGTGCTGGGATTACAGGTGTGAGCCATTGTGCCTGGCTACTTTATAACCTTTAACAGACATATTTACTGTTCATTTAAAACTTTCCATCCAACTTATCTTTTCAGTTAATATGTACTTTGAAAAAGAACCAAGATGATGCGATATTACCAAAAAAAAAAAAAAAATTAGGCTTACCATCATCCTCCCAGCAGTTTTTAGCATTTCCTTCTCTTTCACTGCTCCCTGGTAATACTGTTTGGTCTGTTGGCAGGTCATCTTCTGGCACACCACCTTCACAATCAGCTACATCTGTAACACTTTCTTCTTCCACAATATGGAGTTTGTCTTCATCATCTGAATCTGAATTTGTTTCTACCACAGTATTATAACTTGTAACTGTAATATAAACAAGAAAAGAATAATTAAAACTAACTTGTGGCTGGGTGTGGTGGCTCGTGCTTGTAATCCTAGCACTTTGAGAGGTTGAAGTGGGAGGATTGCTTCAGCCCAGGAGTTTGATACCAGCCTAGGCAACATAGCAAGACCTCATCTCTACAAAAAAGAATAAAAAAATTAGCTGGGTGTGATGGTGCACACCTGTAGTTCCAGCTACTTGGGAGGGTAAGGTGGAAGGATCATCTGAGTTCAGGAGCTTGAGGATACAGTGAACTGTGATCATGCCACCGCATTCTAGCCTGGGTGACAGCATGAGACCCCAACTCAAAACAAACAAAAAAGTTTTTACAACTCAGAAAAATAAAAGTAAAAATGACAAACAATTTTAGTTATTTACATATTGTAGTCATCTGGAGGACATTCCTGAATTACAATTAAAACAAATTGTAATTCAGGAATGTCCTCCAGATGACTACAATATGTAAACAACTAATTTATTTGACCATACATATGACAATTACAAGATAGTAGATAACCAAAATGACAAATAATAGTATTGAACTTATTGAACACTTACTATAGATACAAGTTCTTTATAAATACGAACTTATTAAATCCTTACAATCTTAAAACAACTCTATGAAATATTACTTATATTCTTATATAATACTTGTATTCTTATATAATATACGATTTATACGCTTGTTTTACAGATATGGAAACCAAGGCGGAGAGAGGGTAACTTGTCTAAGATCACAAAGCTAGGAAGCACCAGAGCCAGAATTCAAGCCCCAACCATCTGATCCCACATTTTGTGCTGATAAATACTATATTAAACCCCATCTCCAACCATAATTAGGTTATTGTATCAATAATGCTTCTGTATAATTAGGGCTTCAAATCCTTGATGCATTACAACTTTAAAAAAGAGGTTATCTTTCTAATAGGACTACATCATCAAATTTACCACAAGAAAAGTATTTTCAAATTGTCAAATACATCCATACATTTAACATTAATCCTACACTGACTTCAGAAATAATCAACCAATTTATTCAAATCTCTGTGTAATTAAGACATCATTTAAGGTTTCTAAGTCTGTCATTCTGAAAAAATACTTGACATTCAGAGGTTTTCAAATGGGCATTATTTTCATAATTTTTAATGAATTTCAATAATATTTAACACCAGGATTTTAAAGACATGTAATTATTCTGAATGAGTTCTACAGTTCTTAGAATTATGAGTAATAGCTAAGAATAAAATTCTGTAAAACACATAATCTAGTATAAACATTTTCCTTCAAGTCCTTCTAGCAATAATACTAATAGAATAAATAGCTAGTACTTCACTGGGTATGGTCACTGGAATACCTCTTTTCAACTATTTGTAGGCTGATTCTTACTTGCTAAGATAAGATTGAGAGGAAGGGAGAAAAAAGAAGCTTTGCTTTTGCCTAGATAACTAAGCTATAAGTCCTACCAGTATTCTTTCTATTCCTTCCTTAAATTTTCTTTAAGGAAAGTTCTTGAAAGATAATCACTGAAATACTCAAATGATATGTGTACATATCCCTCTTACCACATAAATACATATACAAACACACACCCTGAGAACATGAAGAAAAAAATAAAATTAGGAGTATGGGTAGATACATAAAGATGAGAACAAATTACCAAAACCTCCAAAACTGCTTTTATAGACCTCAGAAAGACCCCTTTGTCTAAAAGAGTACCAGAGTTAACACTGGTACTCATATTAGGAGTTCTTCAATATTCTCTCTGTCAGAAGAAAAATATCAAGTTTTGTTGTGTCATTAATACTTTATTGTGAATGTTTCTCCAGATCTTTTCCCAAGAGCAGATGATTTTCTCTCTTATTTTATTATAAAAATAATACATATAAAATTCAGACAATATAAAATATGTAAAGTAAGTTCAATCACCTCTATTTTTGCTTCCTCAATCCACCATTATAAAGGTACAAATAATTATAAAAGTTTTTATGCCATCTTATATACTTTTTCTTATAAAATTGTAACAAATCACACCTTATAAACACTCATGTGTTTTACACTTAATATAAATCCTACATCATCTATATATACGTGTGTGTATATTTAAAAACACACATATGAGGTTATAATATATTACTTTGCCACTTAGTTTTATGCCACTTTATAACATGTTTTGGAAACCATTCTATGTCAGTCCCCAACTTATGGTAGTTTGACTTAAACATTTTCAACCTTATGATGATACAAAATCATTGTTTTTCACTCTCAGTTTAGTATAAAATAAATGACATGAACACTTTATTATAAAATAGGTTTCATACTGGATAACAGATTAGGTGTGTTAAATGCATTTTTGACATAATGACACTTTTAACTTACAATGGGTTTATCAGGATGTAACCCATCACAAGTTGAGGAGCATCTATATACACAATGCTTTCTCGTTCCCCTCTGGATGGCTACACAGCATTCCACTGTATAAATATAATTTAAACTATCATCTACTAATAAACTTTAGTTTGCTTCCAGTGGTAAGCATTAGCGACAATGTCACAATAAATTTTCTTGTAAATACATATAATTTTGGCCATTCCTTAAATACATTTATCAGATAGATTAGTAGGGATTGTATCGAAAAGAAAACTTATTAGCTGAAATCATTAAATTGCCCTCAGGCAATTTTTTTTATGTTTCCAAATATTACCTGAGAAAGGCTATTCAATATGCCAATATAATAAAGAAAAAATTCCCTTTGGTATAATAATGGGAAAATATGTGTCAGAACAGAAACATGGGAAATTCCTTGTTCTGCAGCCATACTACGAGCAGAGTGAATTGTCTGTGGGTAAAGTGAATGATTCATAGCTGACTACAAGCATTTCCTGATGTGCCTTTAACTGGTAGTAAGATGCATACACACACATACATTTGGGCTGGGGACTCTTCTCTTACTGGCAAATAAAACTTTCAAGGGTTCCTCATTAGTAACAAACCAAATGACTTGTTAAAGTCATGTAAAGTTCACTGCAAGCTAAAATTAGAACATGGTAGCCAGGCTTGGTGGCTCAGCCTGTAATCCTGTGCTTTGGGAGGCTGAGGTGAGTGGACTGCCTGAGCCTGCGGGTTCGAGACCCGCCTGGGCAACTTGGAGAGACCTCATCTCTACAATAAATCAAAAAATTAGCCGGGTGTGGTAGCGCGCGCCTGTAGTTCCAGCTACTTGGAAGGCTGAGGCGGAAGGATGGCCGGAGCCCAGCAGGTCAAGGCTGCGGTGGCCAGGAGCAGCCACTGCACTCCAGTCTGGGAGACAGAGTGAGACTCCAACTCAAAAAAAAAAAAGAACATGGTTAGTGATGGCTGAGGATTAACCAATTCTATACTCCAGTAATATCTGGCTATCATGTGAGGTTTGACTCACTGCAAAGCTCTCACTTTGCTTGCGCATGGTGAAATTGCATGCATGGATTGAAATTCCTGCTATTTTGTGGAGGGAGGCTTCAATGCTTCTTTGGTGTCTAGAGTTGGCCATGGTTTTATATTGGTGCTATTCTTACCTTTTAATGATAAAATACTGCTGTTTAGCATTATCATTATCAATTTTGTTAGCTATAAGTTGTTTGGCTGACCCTAGATTTCATATTTAACATATTTACATCTAGAGTATTTTGGACTTGAAAATTTCCTGAAAATTAGGCTTTAAGACATACATGTCATATGGTTCAAATTCTTGCTTGCATACTTCATGTATTTTGCTGAGTTCTTTTTAACCAGAGATACAGGGTATTCTATCCTGCCTGAGGCGACTGTAGCTCAAAGTGCTCTTAAAGACTACTATCACTTTCTAGAACTCTAGAAAAAACTCCTCTCTGTCTCCTAGCATAAGCTGCTATTATGATATGAAAGACTGTAAGTCATATATCCAAAAATAGAGACTGTATGGATTTTACAGCTATCTTTTGAATTTTCCCAGACCATGTTTTAATCTGTGACATAAAACACGAAAAATCCAAAAAAAAGCAACACATTTTATTGGCTAAGACGGAAAAAAGACCAATAACTATTTTCCAAGGCAGTCTTCTGCTTCACAGTCATTTAGCTCAAAGAAAAATCAGTGAGAACTACTTATGTTAATTACTGGAACTGAGATGATAGAAAATCTTCCCTGTGATTCTGAACCTATAATTTTGTTTGTGGATCTAAAGAGCTAATTTAAAAAATGCCCCATCACCAAAAGGATAGAGAATAATGCAGGCCCTTGACAAATTCTAGTAGCTATTAAAGGTTTTAGTTATCTCCGAATTTTCTCTCCATCTATCTTCATGTCTCTGTATTGTTTACCTTTGGCTAAAAATATATAAAAAATAATTCATCTGAAAAGTGGTATATTCTTAACAATCACAGATGATTACCAACTCTTGATTCTGAGTTTTAATTAAAATAATATAATATCAAGAAAAGCAGGGATAAATAAAAGTAGATAAGGTAAACAGTTTTAAAAATCTTTAGCCAGGCTCAGTGGCTCAGCCTGTAATCCCGCGCCTTTGGGAGGCTGAGGTGAGTGGATTGCCTGAGCCCGCAGGTTCGAGACCCGCCTGGGCAGCGAGACCTCATCTCTACAATAAATCAAAAAAATCAGCCGGGCGTGGCAGCGTATGCCTGTAATTCCGGCTACTTGGAAGGCTGAGGTGGAAGGACTGCCGGAGCCCAGCAGTCGAGGCTGCGGTGGCCGGGAGCGGCCACTGCACTCCAGTCTGGGTGACAGAGTGAGACTTCAACTCAAAAAAAAGAAAAAAAAAAATCTTTAAATACAATTTATGGTACACAATATGAAACTAAATTTCAATAAAAAGGGAACATTTTCAATGCATTCTTATTATCACCAGGATGTAGTTAAGGACACAATGACTTCTTGATGGTAGCTCTTGTTGATATTATGATATTATTTTCTAATATTTAATGCTGGACACAAAAGTACCCACTGCATAAGATGGCTGTGAGGATCTAGGGTTCTTACAAAGTAGTGTGTTTAAATCAGTGTCTGATATACAATAAAGACTATAGAAGTATTTTCTGCTGCTGCTGCTATTATCTTACTGAATCTTTATAGCAACTACTAACAAGTATACCATTATGTCTCCCTCCGACAGACAAAAAAAAAGTAGCTGAGTAACTGTTTTTTATGCAGCTATTAAGTTGCAGAGTCAAACTCAGGACTGCGTGATTTCACAGCCTATACACTTTATTATGTACCAAGCAAGTCTACTGACTGAAAATTGTTGCATTAATGATAAACATTCTTAAACTATATTTTTGTTTCTATATCTATTCTAGGGCTCAAGACTCTGCCACTGAAGACATTTTCAAATGATTACAGAGTTGTAACCTTTAGGGTCTCATAATAATATAACAAATAGTATGTTACAGGATAATATCATCACTATAGTCATGAAACCTTTCACATATTTTTAGCACTTGATTGCATGCAATATCATATCAACCGTACTACTTAAAGTCCCACATAAACATGCTTCTTCAGTAATATACAACTATAATAAAAGAACTAGAATGAATCAGATAAATAGGGTTCCAAAACAGAGCAACTCAACTTCAGTTGCTAGGATAAGAGCATGACCATCTACATGCTTTATAAATAAAGAATCTCATCATAATCATTTACTGTAGTTTTCAATAGCAGTAAAGGAAGAAACTCAGGTAGAGGAGGAAGGAACAGATTAACTTTGAGGTCTTCAATTCTTGTCAGATGATAACTATAGCATGTGTTGATTAAAGCCATGTTTGGAAATATTTTCTTGCATGCACGACAGATTTTTCTTTCTAGAGGAGGAGGAGGTCCTGCTTACTTGATGCCATTAATATGTACTTAACTATTCCAATCCCACTCGTTCCAATCAAGTCTATCCCACTCGTTCCAATCAAGTCTCTAAATACACACTCATCTGGCATGATAGAAAAGAAAGATAAAATTTCTCTTAGAAAAGAAGATTGATCCTTAAAAACTAACAGACTATTTCTAACAAACTAGTTTCACATATATCAGACTAGCATATTATCATAATTTAAGAAAAATCTAGAAAAATATTTACACTTTAGTTGTGTTTTCCAGAGCCAACAGATTGTATTTATAGTAAGTAGTAGAATATTTTATACATGTCAGTACTATGCTGAGGACAACACAAATTTAGGCACAAATGCTAGGAATTATGAAGACAGAAGTAGAGACACTAAACAAGTATTTCCATCATTCTTTAGCAACAGTTGGGACCAAAAGAGTAACAACATACACACAATCTCATATATATACATATATAATACATATACGTGTATTAAAACATATAAATATATTTTATATATACATATATAATACATATACATGTATTAAAATATATAAATATATTTTATATATACATATACAATACATGTATATGTATTAAAAATATACACATATTTTATCCAAAAGACAGGCCTGGCATACTGCCTTCCACATAGGCATAGAATTATTTGTTGAATGGAATCTGGGGTCACTGTGCTTTCTTTTCTCAATGAAGAAACAAATCAATATACTCATTACCAATAATTCAGAAAAATAAAAACAAAATTGAAATCATAACAAGACAAAGTAAATAAGTACACAAAATGGAAAGGAAAAGTCATCTGATAATTCATAGGGCTGAGAAAAACTTCTGCATTTAACACTTAAGTTGTCTAAAAATACTATACTCAGTACATATTGCAAATATTTGTTAATCTGGTTTTTGACCTAACTGATAGATAATATTAACTTACTGACTATATGTATTATACTGTATAATTAAGACTATGATGTAATATGTATATTTAATTTAATACAAAAATAATATACACTGTACATATTTAATGTATACAAAATAATATACAATGAATATATTATCTAATTTTAATTTAAATCCTTTAAAAATAGGCATCATATGGTTTTAGAATGTCCCAGGGACTATGAATATGCTAGGTTTTAATAAATTCCAATGACTCAGTAAACTCTGGGGCAAGATTATTTTTTAAATGCCTCTCCAGGTAAAATCTTTATAAAAACTTTTTTTTCACATTTTCAAAATATCCTTAAAACAACTCCAATGAAAGTTAATGATTCTGAACTTTACTGCTGCAAAAGGCTTGGTGGTTTTTAATATCTTCAGATACATGCTATTAATAGAATGAAAACTGATAGGCGAAGGCAGGGAATGGATTGCCATTGCTTACAGAATCCTAGTTCTTGTTTTCTCCAGTCTCTCATTACATGAAAGTTATTAAGGATTCATAGGATTTGTCTTCGGTATTCTCTCAGTTCTTATTCCGGCCTTTCTCAGCTATCCCACAGATCCTCTATCTACATGCCCCCAACAAGAGCAATCCTCCCAAATTACCCTTCCCTTTTCCTGCCTTATCAAAATTCCCATTCACTCAAGAGAGCTAATATCAGCCAGAGTCAGTACGACTCACAAACAGGTAACTGAAATAGTCAAAGAGCAAAGTCTCCAACAGATTAAACTAAATTCAGTTGAGGAAAGTATTTGCATTAAAATAATTCACACAAAATTACCAATAACTAATATTTCCTTCATAAAGTCTGCATTTATAAAAAGGATGCTTTTTTAATTTATAGGAACCACTACTAATTAAATGTACATTTGTATACCTAACCCTGAATTGTACCCCATATCTTTAAAATAAAAAAATTAAAAGAAAAAAAGAAATAAAATATGACAATTTCAGTTAAAAAATTATATATATATAGGCAGTAGGACAAAATCCAAGAAGTGTGAAGACAAAATAAAAAATACAAAAGGCTAACCATGGTAGTTCATGCCTGTGATCCCAGAACTTTGGGAGGTTAAAGTAGGAGGATTGTTTGAGCCCAGGTGTCTGAGACCAGTCTGGGCAACACAGTGAGACCCGTCTCCAAAAAAAATAAAATAAATAAATAAAAACCCAAAATACAAAAGCAGAAATTGTTGAGTCAAAAGTGGAGAAGCCATGTAATTGATATACTAATTTAAAAGCTGGTTTTTAAAGAATCAATAAAATAGATTAATTACTAGCTCACTTAATCCTAGAAAAAACTTAAGAAGCAATGTAGTACACTTACTTTATAAATATTTTGTACAAATCTAAGCAAATGAATTTGAAAACCTAGATGAAAAGTCTTTCTAAGAAAATGTAAATGGTTATCACTATATTTATAATTTTATATAACTTAGAAAATTGTATATCAGACAGAGGCAGATAGACCATAGAATAAAGTTAGGAAGATATTACGTAGTTAGCCACCCCAAAATTGCCAGATGTTTTCCCAGGTTAGTTTCTTTAGATTTTTAAAGGACTGATAATTTGGTAGCTTTTTAAAGAGAGAGAGGAAAATGAAACAAGTCTAAACTCTTTCCATGAAGCCAGCATAATAACAGTTAATTAAGATCTGAGAAAGAACAAAAATGCGCACACATGCGTGCACACACAAGCTCAGTGTCACTAGTAATCACTGATGTGAAAGTCCTAAATGAAAGATTAAATCCATTAATTCATTTTAAGAGTAAAGCAAACATTTCTCAACATTAGAAAACATATGAGGGTTTACTATATTAACAGACTAAAGGAGAAACAATGACTTCTATATATGCTGACAAGCATTAAAAAAATTTATTCCTTGCTGTGTTAACAATAAAATTGACGTTAGTATCATAATAAACAATGTATCAGAGGCATTTATCAGATAAAGATGCTTACTGTTATCATTAATTAACAATGTTCAAAAAGAACACATTTAAAAAAATAAAAGTATTAATATTAGAAAAAGAAAGCAAAATTATTATTTGCAAGTAATCTAATTAATAATTACAGTAATATAAGATATAATTTCTCAAAGATTTAGGAAAAATCAATAAAAAAACTATTAGCAATAAGAAAATTTGGTAAATGATTAATTAAGAATTTAACAGAAAAATCAACAGCTCTCCAATATGCCAAGAACCAGCTAAAACACAACAGAAGAAAAAAAATCCTATTAAATAACAACACGAAAGACAATACATGAAAGAAAAAGCTTAAACTGAAACACGAAGGACTTATATAAAGAAAACTTTAGCACTCTATGTAAAAGTCATAAAAGATTTGAATAAATGAAAGACATTATCTTGTTTTTGGCTGGGATGATTTCATATTGCAAATATGTCAATTCTACCCAAAATTGTTTATAAAAACAATGTAATTCTAATCTAAATACTAATATGGTATCTTAGATCCTAAATCTAAGTGATTTAGAACAAATGATTCTAAAGTTTATACAGAGGTAAAGGAGCAGAGTCTCTGGAGCCTGACTGCCTAGTTCAAATTCGAGCTTCACCACTTACTAGCCTTGCAACCTTGGGCATGTTACTTATTCTCACGCCTTACTTCATCTTTAAGGGGGAAATAATAACAATACTGTAG
The DNA here is from genome assembly GCF_000164805.1 of Carlito syrichta. Taxonomy (NCBI): domain Eukaryota; kingdom Metazoa; phylum Chordata; class Mammalia; order Primates; family Tarsiidae; genus Carlito; species Carlito syrichta. Next base: position 222,171 of record NW_007252086.1, read on the forward strand.
CTCCAATAAGACTGTCATAATGATTAAAGTAATTATATATGCAAAACACTACAGTACTGCACATATGTGCTTAATACATATTGTTAGTATCATTATCTGGGGAAATAAATACATTAAAATAGTCAGAAAAACTAATAGTAGTAGTGGTGGTAGGAGAACATGAGCGAGTCATATCAGATAGTAAAATATATCTCAAAGTTATAGAAATGGAAACAGATTTATACTATCACAGGAGTAGAAAGACAATCTATGGATTTGAATGCAAACCAGAAATAGAACCCCAAACAGTTGTCTTTTAAATCAGTGGGTGGAAATATGCATTGTTTAATGAAAACCATTGTGGAAAAATAAATCCAGATCCCCACCTCATGGGGACTTTTACCAAAATGGGATCCGCATGAATCAAAGATTTTAACTTAGAAAAAAAAGTGACATCATAAAAGTTCTAGAAGAAAACATTGGTAAATCCTTTTACAATCTTGGAATAAGGAAAATTGGTATAAGCATAGTATAAAACCCTAATTGGACATATTTAAAAATCAAGTAAGGGACAAATGACAAACTGTGAAAAATATTTGTAACACATATGACACCAAAGGCTGATTTCTCTATTATACAGAGAATTCTTAAATGCCCATAAGAAAAAAAAATGAACCACCCAATAAGAATATGCAAAGGCAATTCACACTCACACAAATATGAATGGCCAATAAGTATGTAAAAAAAATGCTCAACTACATGAATACAAGAAATACCTAGTTCAATCCTATATTGTTACAGCCACTTCTCACATACACTCTTAACTTTCTTGCCCCTCTCTGACTTCAAAACCTCTATTCTGAATGCAACCACATCTTGATTAAATCCCATTCTTCCCAATCATATACCTCAGTTCCCCCTTTACTATATAAAGTTTTCTGAAAAAGTTGCCTGTGTCTCAAATTTGTTTCTTCCTATTTTATCCTTAAACCCACTCCAATCACAACATTCCACTACAACTGCTCTTACCACGACCGTGAAGAACTTTTACACTGCTAAATCCAACGACAATTATCAGTTCTCATCTTACTTGACCGAATAGCAGTTATTTGACATAATCCTTTACTCACTCCTTTTCAAAACAATCTCTTCTCTTCGCTCTATCAGTGTTCCTCTGAACTCATCAACTGCTTCTTTTTCTCCATCTCCTAGAGCTCAACCTGTTTCATGGCTCAAAATGCCATTTTTTGACTCCCAGTGTGTATTCCAACTCAAACTTTCCCTATGAATCCCAGATTTGTACACTAGACTGTCTTCTTGACATTTCTACTCGAATGCTGAATGGAAAAATCTGCCATATCCAAACCCAACTCCTGATCTCTCAGTTTTTCTCTTATTTCAGTAAATGACAATTCAGTTCTTCTAGCTGTTCAGGCCAAAAGTCTTAGTATCAGTTTTAACTCCTCTTTTTCTCTTATACTCCACATCTAATCTGAAGGGAAATACTTTTATAAGCATATTTAGGATCTTACCACTCACTACCAACTCCCTGCTGCCACCTCCCTAATGAAGTCACCATTATCTCTCATCTTGAATACCATCTGGTCTACCTGCTGCCATCTTTGTCTTCCTACAGACAGTTCTCAACACAGTGGCCAAAAAAATCCTTCTACAGCATCAATGGACTCTTGTCACTCCTCTGTTCAAACCATCTAATGACTTCTCACCCTATTCACTGCAATCCAAAGGCCTTTTGTGAGCTGACTTCCTTCATCAGTCACCTCTCAGACTTCGTCTTCTACTTCACACTTGGCTCACTATATCGCAGCTATACTGGCCTCTTGCTTCGAGGTGCCTGTGCTTCATATCACCATACCTAAAATGTTCTTTATGCATAGCCAAATTTCATCGTCTTAGTTATGTCTTCCATGTTTACTCTATTAAAATTTTTAGACAATCCACCAACACCACAACCATAGCACTCCACACTCTCTCTTCTGGTTAATTTCTTTTAAAAATACTTATTACCAACTGCCAGAATATTTTGTTTATTTATTTATTGCCTTTTCTCATTAGAATGTAAGTTCCATGTGGACAGGATTTTTTTTTTTTCTGTTTTGTTCACTGCTATGCCCCTACATCTTTGCCTACAGGTGCTAATTGCTAAGTAAATGATGCAAGTTGGCAAAAAAGATCCTGGTAACACACACATATATGTATATGTAAGAGTTAAGGAAAAAAGCACACTCTTACATGCTGTGTTAATTAGGCAATATTTATAAAAATTTAAAAAAGTTTAACTGTTGAAACAATTTCTTCATTTTTACTCTACCAATTAACTTATACATGCCTGCAAATATGCATACACATGTTTATCTGAAAACTTGTTTGTAATTACAAAAAACCTTAACAATCATCTAAGATCACTTTGTACTGACAGAGAGAAATCCTTCAAAATAGTATGATTCCATTCTTGAAGAAAATACAGTATAATACCATACACACATCTTAACATTAATTGACAATGTCTAGAGGGACATACAAATGAGGTCAGGAAAAAGTGACTTGTTTTTCTACTTTATTCCCTCTATACTCTTTGAGTGTTTATATTACTTAGAAAAATTTTAAAGATAAATTTTAAATGTGCAGCAAAAAATACAAAATAATTTTCAGCATACTGTTGACTTTTGTTCAGAAAACTGAATTGGGGTTGGGTGAAACATTTTCTTCCTTAATATTTTTTATGTTATTTGAATTTAATAATAGTGGACAGGAGGAATAATTAAAAGCACTAATCATAATACTGAAATCATATTTTAAAAGTAATTAAAGGCTAAAAGGACATTTAGGAAGGTAATACTATGTTGTGAATATACACCTGCAGCTTTTGAAATAATAAACAATTTATTTTATGTTGTCATTAGAAAATAACAAGTTCCAATTAGCCAGGTGTGGTGGCATGCATCTGTAGTTCCAGCTACTCGGAAGGCTGAGGCAGAAGGATGACCTAATCCCAGCAGGATGAGGCTGCAGTGGCTGTAAGCATGCCGCTGCACTCCAGCCTAGGAGACAATGACTCCAACTCAAAAAAATAAAATGAAATAAAATAACAACCTCCATTTTCCTTCTATATGAAAGACAGCAGTCTGTTTTAAAGTATGAATAACAGTCACCTTTTCTATTCAGCATTACATAAAGTGTGAAGCTATGTAAAACAAAAAAGAAGGTAATGCTTGGAAAGAAGTGAAGAGTAAGACAAATAACTTCTGCTCCTTCCTGCTATTGCTAAGGGAAGTACCCTCCTGTTGCATGAGTGTCAGGAGGAAAGCATTATGGAGAGCATATAAGGAGGGACTCCCAAAAATTAATTGTAAAAAATGGTATATTTATTCTTACATATTTAAACTTTAGTCACCTTCAAAGTACTCTCTATCTGATGGCAATACACTTACTGAGATGCTTTTTCCACTACTCAAAACAGTTTCTAAACTCCTACATTTTGATGCCTTTTAGTGTTTTTGCCGTTTTTTGTTTCACCTCTTCCACATGGGCAAAAATTTCCCTTTGAGGACTTTTTCATCCAGGGGGAAAAAGAAAATCACTCAGGGAGAGATCCAATGAACAGGGAGAGTGGGGCAAGGGGGTCATGCCAGTTTTGGTCAAAGACTACTAACACTCAATGTGATGTGGGCAGGTGAGCTCATAAATCACCCATCATGAAATGGGCAAATGCGTTGAAAGAACCTTCAAAAGAAAATTCACTGAAGCTGAGTGCAGTCTCTCACGATGTTAGCTGGCACACTGATGCTAATGGGTTCCCAGTACATTGACCTAGTGGGGAAAGCCCTCCAAAAGATAATTCTATTTTTGGGGGATCCCTCCCATACACTTTCCCTTGTCAAAAGCAACTAATAGCCCAGAATGCAGGTTACAGCATTTCAAATATACCCATGCATGCAGACAAATGTTTAAATAGCTTCTACCACAGAAGTTGGCATACTTTTTTCTCATTTTACAAAAGAAGCTTAAAAAATGTTTTGTCATTTACCAATCCCAGAAGGCACTTTTTCCATGACTGGCTTTGAGACTCACTGACTGTAGCTGAACTGATTGAGAAAAATAAGATGAAAAAACAGGACGAGAATTCTATTCTAATTCTCTCATTTGGTTCTCTGAGATTCCTTTAAACGAGTAATGTAGTGTGCGTAATTTACAACTCTTGGCTATGGGAAAGTAAGTCACAGGAGAAGTGAAAAAAAGATCATACGCCCCAAAGATGTAGTGAGGACTAATGCTCCCTTGCTTCCAGATGAGCGACAAAACATGTTATCTAAGTAAGGCTTATTGGTCCCACTTAGGAGACTTCTTTGCAAGCTTTCCTGATGGCCAAATTTCAGCACGGGGCACTAATTCCCTAATTCTAGCCGCCTACAGAATGTCTCCCAGTTCCTTTACTGGGAAGACATGGAGAATAATAAGGGTCATACTACTAAAATTTGAGTTGATATTTCTTAATGAAGCATTAAAAACCAACAATTTATAGGTAACTGGAGTTTAGTCTGAGACCTTCTAAACATGACATGCTACATGCTTGCAATTTGTCAAATTAGAATTAATAATTTAGTTTCTCTGACTTAAGTGTTCTGGAAGATAGGAGAACAAAGACATTTAATATCTACAGTCTCTGCTTCTGAAATATATGCATCTTTTAAAAATAAGTTAATATATATTAAATATTACAGACATAAATATGACATATAATTAAATGCTAAATTAAGAACAATATAGATAATACTAAATAAATACAAATTGTGTCTAATCTCTTTTATGCCCTGCTAATGTGCCACAGAAATAAAATTCTGAGTATTTTGTTTCTTTTTAATTTGAAATATGTTGTTGGGAAGGTAAATGAACTACAGTTCCAAATAAATCCTGATATTTTGTTTTACCTGAGTTACCTGAGAAGCAGTAGCTTAGTCAATATATATTTTTGTAAATTTATCTTAAAGAGTAAGTGGTCAGCTGGGCTCGGTGGCTCCGTCTGTAATCCCAGCACTTTAGGAGGCCAAGGTAAGTGGACTGCCTGAGTCGTGGGTTCGAGACCTGCCCAGGCAACTTGGTAAGCCCTCATCTCTACCATAAATCAAAAACTAGCTGGGCGTGGTAGCGCACACCTGTAGTTCTAGCTACTTGGAAGGCTGAGGCGGGAGGATCGCTGGAGCCCAGCAGGTCAACACTGCGGTGGCTGGGAGTGTGCCACTGCACACCAGTCTGGGTGACAGAGTGAGACTCCAATTCATAAATAAAAAGACTAAGTGGTCTTTGTGGTAAAAGAAATGGACATTTTTGGGGAAAAAACTCACATGTTTATCTGAAAACTTAATACTATACACAGAACTAAAAAGACAAATGAGTATCTTAACATTACTTTAAAGAAATTACAACCTAACAAATTTCTAGTACTAGTAAAAAGAAAAATTAAAGTTAATCAATGCTCTTTATGTAGCTTTGCACTCTGCCCCAATATGATTCACAAAGTTCTCATTAAGTATTCAGTACTTTGTATGCACTGAATCAGTTAATCCTTACAGGAGCCACTTGAAGTCAACATTATTATTTTCTTCATTTTATGAAGAAGAAAACTGAGATCTGGAGAGGTTATATAACTTGCCAAAGGTGGACCAGTTAGTACTGCAGCCAGGATTCCAACCTAGACCACAGGGCTCTGGAGACCATGCTCTGAACCAGGTTACTATACTGTCTCTCCAAAAAGCAGAATAGTAGAGCCTACAAATGAAAAAAAAAAAAAATAAACCCTTCAAAAACAAAACAGAATAAAAGTGAGGTTCCCAATGAATTATTAAATACTGTACTGACAGTACTTAAATCTTTCCGAACTTGGAATCTACAGTAATAAAATCTAAAGCACCCTTATTTTTCTCCTTTACCTCAGGATGAGAATGGATGACATGTACAACCACAAAACCCCAGTTCAGTGATTGTTTTTTATTCCCTTGATTTAAGACAGTTCTGTATTACGTAGCAGAAATTTCAAACTCATATGCATGGCAAATGAAGGTCTCCAGAGTGTAGACGTTATAGTTTCACTGATCTCTTTGTCTTTATCTCCTACTATCCTATCCAGTATATATTCTATTCCCCAGACATTCCTGTACTTTGATGTTTTCCCTTTACCTTTTTTATCCTCTTCTCTAGGGCCAAATTCCTACTCATCTTTCAGAACTCACATCCAGTCCATCATATTCAACCCTGCTGTTTATACCTCTCCATTGCCACTGCCACCATTCTATTTCTAGCTGTGAAAGCCGCCCCTCTGGATACTATAATATCCAGGTCACTTGTCCCCTTGTCAACATTTGCCACACAGCAACCAGAGTGATCTTTCAAAACATAAAGCAAAATGTATCATTCTCCTTAAAATCCTTAAAATCTTCGAACGGCTTTTCACTGTTCTGCATGTTTGGATCCTCAACACCTTCTCAACTAACCTTCTACCTTCTCACTAAATGACTTACTGTTCTTTGTAAATTACAAGTCCTTCTCCATTTGAAGCCTTTGTACTTGCTTTTCCCTCTGTTTTCAACTTTGCATAGCTGGCTCTGATCTTTAACTTCCGTCTTCAATCCATTGTCATAGCTTCAAAGAACCCTTCCATCAATACCTAATTTGACATACTCCTCATCTCTACAATAAATAAAAAAATTATTAGCTGGGCGTGGTAGCACACGCCTGTAGTTCCAGCTACTCAGAAGGCTGAGGCGGAAGGATCACCAGAGCCCGGCAGGTCGAGGCTGCGGTGGCCGGGAGTGGCCACTGCACTCCAGTCTGGGTGACAGAGTGAGACTCCAACTCAAAAAAAACAAAACAAAAAAACAACACAACATCTTATGTATTTCCTTCAACGTATCCATCATTATCTGTAACTATTTTGTTTAGTTACTTATTCACTCTCTTTCTCTATGTATTAGTTTCTCTCTATATTAGTTTTCTGCTCTAACAAATTCCCATAATCTTAAGAGTCTTAAAATAATACACATTTATTATTTCACAGTTAGATGTCCAAGACAAATCTCACTGGGCTAAAATCAAGAGACTGGCAGAGTTGTGTTCTTCCCAGAGGTTAAAACCAAGAGACTGGCAGAGCTGTGTTCTTTCCAGAGGCTCTAGGGGAGAATCCATTTCTTGCTTTTTCTAACTTCTAGAGACTGCCTGCATTCCTTGGCACATGTCCTGCCTACCCCTTCCATTATCAAAGCCAGCAATGGTCAGTTAATACCATCTTACATGACATCATTCTGACAGTGACTCTTTTTCAAACTTTGACTTCTACTTTTAAGAATCATTACATTGGGCCTAGCTCGATAACTCAAATAATCTCCCTATTTCAAGGTTAGCTGATTTACAAACTTAATTCCTTTCCTACTTAACTCTCCTTTGTCAGGTAATATATACACACAGCTTCCAGGGATTAAGGAATGGCCATATTTGGGAGGCCATTATTCTACCTACTGTACTCCCCACCAAAATATAAGCTCCACGAAGGCAATGGCATTGTCATGTTTACTCCAGTAGTCTAAGTTCCAAGCATTATGGGGCCTATCAAAGGCAGGCAGGACATTTGTTGAATTAATGAGCAGTCCTGTGTTTTACACTTGAGAAAACTGAAAACCCCAAAAGTTAAGTAATCTACACACAAAAAATTGTGAGCCTGGCACAAATTCTAGTGGACTTTCTATAAAACTTACTTCCTGAGGTTGCCATAAAAATAAGTTAATGCATTCATTTTACATTTTATTTTATTATAGAGATGTGGAGTACAAGTAAGGGTTAACTACACAATTAGCACGCATTTAAAAATACTGAATGAAATTAATGCATTTAAAAACATTGAAATGGCTGGACTTGGTGGCTCAGCCTGTAATCCCAGCACTTTGGGAGGCTGAGGCGAGTAGATTGCTGCGCCTGCAAGTTCGAGACCAGCCCGGGCAACTTGGCGAGACCTCATCTCTACAATAAACTTAAAAAATTAGCCGGCTGTGGTAGTGCGCACCTGAGGTTCCAGCTACTTGGAAGGCTGAGGTGACAGGATCGCCAGAGCCCAGCAGGTCAATGCTGGGGTGGCCGTGAGTGTGCCGCTGCACTCCAGCCTGGGCGACAGAGTGACTCCAACTCAAAAAAACCCCCAAAACAAAAAAAACCTCAGAAACACAGTGCCTTGCACACAGCAAGTGCTCTATAGTGGGGGTAATAGATAGTTTTTTGCATGATCATTATTCTAAATGCTATAATTTCTCAACATTAAAAATAACATACAAAGTAAGTACTCAATAAATACTTGTTCAATTGACACATGATTAAAAAAGTAAAACGGCCAATTTTTAACATGCTGTTTTCCGACTTTCATTCTGATAGGAAAAGGCCGATGAAGAAGTAGGAAAGCAGGCACAGCATACTACACTGACTTCTATCACGGAGCCTTCCCTAACTTGTTCTAAGAGCAACTTCTCTCCTCCCTTATTGTCTATACCAGCAAAATCAAAACCATTTTTACAATGATGCTAAGGCCTGCTTCACAATTCTGGCATTTGCACTAATGATACAAAGTAAAGGTAGGTAAAACTGCTGGTGTCTTAGTACTTAAAAAGTCAGTGGCAGAAAACTGTATCCTTGTATCCCTCTCTGCCCCTCATTTCCAGTTAGAAAAATTTGCCACTTTCACCTAAGAAGACCCTTGAAGAAGTAGTAAAAACTACTTTAACAAATCTTGACACTTTAGTATTATGTCTTTTTATTATTGGGTGCAACAAAATGGGATGTATATCAAAATGTAACAGTTGACTTATTCCAACCACATATCTGTATGAGGCTAGGTTTTTTGTTTCTTTTTTAAAATTTATTTCAATAGCTTTGGGGGAAGTGCAAATGGGGCTAGGTTTTAATATGCTTCAACCAAAACCATATAATGCAACATATAGAATGCAGAAGCAAATATGAAAATTCAACTACCTTCTTTTATGCCAGGCATTAAAGAGATTTGCAAAAATGTAAAACAATGTCACTCTAATTATTATTGAAAAATAGTTTTCAAAAATGTTATTTATGTTAACATAGTAATTTTATTATTAAGAATCAATACATATTTAAAGTTTTGTTTTAATTTTGAATACTATACATATTGATAAATATAACCCACACAATTAAAAGCACTTTGAGGCCACCAATCATTTTTAAATGAAGGGTTACTGAGATAAATTTAAATTTAAAGAATTGTGCCATTTAATAACGTAGCTACTAGTCACAAGAATCCATTCACATTAAAGTTAAATCAAATTCAAATGTAAGTAAAATATTAAATTCAGTTTCTCATTCAAACAAGTTACATTTCAAATGCTCAAAAACCACTTGTGGCTAGAGGCTGTTAGATAAGATAGATACAGAACATTTCTTTCAACAAAGAAAGTTCTACTCGACAGTGGTGGTCTATACTATATTTGGTGGGTAGTTAATTAATATCTTACTAAATATCACTGATATAATACTTTCAGTATTTATCATGCCTGTTTTAACTCCTTAAAAAGAAAATATGCCATTTGAGGGTAGGAACTAGAACACTGATATCTATATATGATATAATATTGTTATGTATATATGAGGGGAAACCCCCAAAATGGAATTTATTTATAAAATATTGTGTATTTATTCTTACATGTTTAAAATTCAGTCACCTTTAGAGTACTCTCTGTTTGATGCAATACACCTATCAAGACGCTTTTTCCACCACTCAAAACAGTTTCTGAACTCATCAATTTTGATGCCTTTTAGTGCTTCTCCTGTTTTTTGTTTCACCCTTCCACCTGGGCTAAAACTTCCCTTGGAGGACTCTTTTCATCCGGGGAAACTAAAAAATGTTGCTTGGGATGAGAATAAATGAATAGGAAGGGTGGGACTTAGGGGTCATGCCAGTTTTGGTGGAAAACTGAACACTCAGTGCAGTGTGGGCAGGTGTGCTCATAAATCACCCATCATGAAATGGGCACACATATTGAAAGAATCTTCCCCCAAAATTAACCAAAGCCGAATGCAGCCTCTTACAACAACACTAGCTGGTACACTGATGTTGATGGGTTTCCAGAACACTTACCTAGTGGAAGAAGCCTGTACTACAAGGGCCTGCCCTCCAAAAAATAATTGTTTTTTGGGGGTACCCTCTCGTATGACATTGTAACTCATAAATGCCCATTGTATCCCATATCTACACATTCTTAGGCAAATGATACTGAATAAGCTAATTACTGACTTCAATATTAATTCCATATTTACTGAGGGTTTTATATATGTCACGCACTATGTGATTATGTTTAACTTCCATATTTCAATATATTCCTGCCCAAACTTATAAATACGGGGTCTCCACTTTTTCTGTTCTATGTGTTTATAATAAACTACTCTGTCAACAGGCTAATACTGGTGTTACTTCTCTTTACATTTCTATAAATGAGGAGTTTTAAAAAATCATCTTATCTGTTGTTATACTAAATAGGTCTTACAGTTTACAGTTAGAAACTACAAATCATGACTTTCAAGTATTCCAATAAGTTCTGTACATGTGATTTAATGGAATGTTTTCATTAAATCATTATGTTAATTCTGTTACATTAAATCCATAAATAATGACATGATTAAATTTATATTGAATGAATTAGTATCACTGGAATTCACAGAATTTTATTTACTGTATAGTTTTGTAGAGTTTCTAACTTTTTGAAATTTAGCACCTACAATTTTGGCTTGACAACCATGATATCCTACTTAAAACAGTGACTGAAGTTTTTAAAAGCTTATTAAAACTACAATTTAAATAAGTTTTGTTTAAATATGCTCCTGAAATGTTTACATACAAAGATCACTGCAAAGTACTCTTAGAGTCCAAATACTAGGGCTGGCCTGTAGTGATCCATCTGCCCTTTATTACTCCTCATACAATAGTTAAGATTGTATATGTAAAATAGTATATTATTTCAAATATAATTTATAATTTAGAGTGTAATGAATGCTGCCGCTTACTTCCAGTTTTGTTTAAGGCACAGTTACCTGTCAGGCAATGTCACATTTATAGGAAGGAAAATAACAGGAGAGACATATGGGCTTCTGGCCAGGTACTCTTTTGGTCAACAACCAAGATATATACCTGGAACTAGGTAAGAAATTAGTTGCTGTGTATACACTCAAGCTCTCTGCCACTTTAAGGCTATGCAATCCTTTTGGAAAAAAGAGGAAAATTTTTCCTCTTAAATTTTCTTTTTTGTGAGAGAAGCAAAGACATGATTCCTAAAACTAACATACTATTTGTAGAGCAATAAACAACTGATTTGGGATTTATAAAATCATCTTTATCCATGTAAAAGACTGTGTACCATAGACGCATCATAGGTATTTGTTTCTTCAATAAAAGCAAATAAAAATAATTGCTATTTAAATGAAGTAACTTTTGTAAATGACTTTATACTATGCTAGTTTCTAAATTCTAAATTTTGTCTTACTATATAAGCTCATTCTAAACAATTTTGTTTCTGTAACTCGAAAGGCTTATGAGCTAAATAAAGAACTAAAATAATTTAATAAAATAATCTATTTTCCACATAAATTATGTATGTGCATGTGTAGCAGTTTATTTTCCAAATAACATTAATCTTAAGCTACTGGTAAAAATTTTACATTGTAAATGCAGTGGTAGAAATATTTTTTAAAGTGAAATAAAATTTCACAGTTCAAATTGGTTTAAATTTTAACATGGCAAACAGGAAATTTAGATAAAAGTCATATGAATAAATATTTATTAAACTGGAAAAAGAGACACTTTTAAACATATTTAAGCAATATTTGTAAGTGTAAGACTCTAAGACACTATAATAAAAGGAGCTTTGGCTTGTAGAAAGATAGCAGTTTCTCAATAAAACTTGTATAGGTATTACCTAATAATGCAACTGGTTTTGGAGCCAGGCTGATCTGAGTTCAAATTGTGGGGTCAAGCATTCAATGGTTGGTTATTCTTGGGCAAATTACCTTCCTAAGTCTTTGTTCTACTCACAGGTAATATGAGAATAATAATGACTTATAAGATTATTTTAGGAACTGAAAGAGTAATTATGTAAATTGCTTAGCACAGTTTATGATATACAGTAAATGATTAATAAATGCATCCCCCCGCCACCCTCACATACAGCTTCCCCAATACACAAAAAACACACACATTTTACTTTGGATTTATCCTAACAGTCTACACCTCAACTAGTATAAAATCTTAAAATAGCATATTATTTCAAATATAATTTATAAGTTTACATAAGAAAATTAAATGTTTAGACTTCGAAATCATATTGCAATTATATATAAAGAGCATCAAAAACAGCATGTCAAAGTCATATGAGAATCCTTCCCTTAAGTAAGAATTCTGCCTATAAGTATTTACAACAGATTCATTGATTTTAAAAGCAATCAGTTTAACTGTCCTATATATCTCAGACGGGGAGAGGGAAGGAAGAAAGCAAGGAGGCAAGGAGCAAAGAGAAAGAGATTGAGTCCTGGTGATATAGTTTGAACCCCTGTATCAAAATCAACACCTGACACCATCACTTCTTGTACTTTTCATTACTTCCCTTCTTTGGCTTCTATCTACTGACTTGGGTTTCTGAAACTTACAATCAAAATAGACTTGATTAATACACAAATTATGGGCGAGAACACAGCAATTAGAAGAGAGGTTTTATTTCTACCACACCTGGTAGAATTCTTTAGAAAGTGGTAGATTTAACATTTATACCCAGGATACTGATTCTAGAGCTTGTGCCCTTAATCACAATACTGTAATAAAAAGCAGCATTATTATAAATATCCTTGAAATGTAACAATGGAATTCTGTTCTGAATTAAGACAAACTTGCACACACCTATATGCATCTGCTTTTTAATCACACACTTAGCCATATACTGTAAAAAGAATTCAAGTAGTAAGAGAGACTACAATGATACAAATGGTATTTTCCTGCTCTTAACAATTTAGATAAAAAGATAGTTTAGAAATAAATTATTTCTTTTCCCAGAAAGATCTCTTCTATATTCATAGGAAGAGGCATATAATTCAAAACCGACCGTCTCAGTTATACAGAAGACTACAAGCCTGTATTTGTGCTTTAGATATGTCTCCCTTCCAGATCAAAGAAAAGAACTACCCAAAGCATGACCATGGAGACAGAACGAGGGAATCCATTTTATACAATCTTACCTTTTTGAGCCCAGAGACTTACCTATGAGAGGTATTTGTTTAGGTAGAAGGTAAATAAACTCAAACTACAGATTTCTGTTGAGAAGGTGCTATACAGTCTGGTAGTAGACTTCCCAGGCATCTATCCAATTACTCACAAACAGGATACAGGTGGGATTAGCTTGTGCACCAAGAACAGTCAGATCACAGGATGTCCAATTGGAAAACCTAAACAATGTGAGAGCTCTCTGTACTACTCTAGGGCTAGAAAGTTAGACTGACCCTATAATCAGAAAGTCCTAGTAATCTAGACTTTGGAATGAAGCTACAGTTGTAAAGTTGTCTTTAGGAAAAGTGTCTCAGAAGCCTGAAATGAACTAGATAGAGAAGTCACTGAATATTCACACAGGGAGCTCTCCAAACTGTCCTCCCCCCACCCCAAGTATCTTTTAACTAAGAACTGCTGTCAACCTGAGTCACAGGAGTGGGCTAAGGGTAGGGGGAAGGGAGCCATGTTTATACTTAGGTCACATATTTTGTATTCATCTCTCAACTTGAAACTTTATGTTGACAAGTACAAAAACATTTTGTCAAATCTTACAATTCTACTCACAATATACAAAGCACAATACTACTATGAAACTAGTAGAGTTGGTATTATCAACACTTAAGGAAAAGACATATGAAACATAGTGAAGTTAGGTAAACTACTCAAATTCACAGAGTGAGTTATTAGAAAAAAAGGATTAAAAACAGGTTTTCAGAGTTCTTTCCAAAGTACCCTGGTACTCCAGGATTAAATAACTCTTGCCAGGTCCTTAGGATATATCATCACATTTGACTTTTACAAAACCTTTGGGCTGTTTATATGTATGCATATAAATTCTGTTTGATACCTTCAACAATTACTATATCCTTTGGTAAACATTTGTCCTCCAACTTCTTAACATATGGATAAAAGGTCAGGTCTAGAAAAATATGCCCTTCTTAATGTTCCAATCAAAATACAGACTGCTACACAATAATTTTTCAGACTTGAAAAATAAAACGAGGGAGAAAAATCAAGTGAAAAACTCAGTTTTAAGCCAGGCAATTTAAAAACTTTAAAATGGGTGCAATTTACATAATTCAAAATGTGAGGGAGACTGACACTACAGAACACAACTGAGGAAAGTAGGCCAAGTGATGAGTCAGTTAGGAGAGGAAGTTTGCCATGCTGAGAAATGAGATTTATTTTTTAGATTATAGAATTTCTCAGGCTTATTGTGGAATACACACATAGTAATTTTTATTATTATTTCCCTAATTTTTGGCTTTCGAGGACCAACTTTCTCTGCTGCAGTTTGCCAACCACATTCTTTTTAGAAACGCAATCTCCTAATTCCCTAATTGGTAAGGGAAAACTAAGTTGTAATATTAAAATGCATTTTAGTAAATCTTGAACGTACCTGAAAGTGTCATGAAATGACAAAATGCTGTGAATCCATGAGAACTAACCGTGAAAACTCATTAAAGGTTTACTCAAAAATTTAAAATGCTTTCCTAGATGTCTTGTTATTCTTAAATAAAAAATATTATCTAATCCAAATTTGATTAATATGAATTAGATAATATTTTCTGGTCTTCGAATTTAAAATTAATAAAAGTTTAATGGAATACCAAGTTTATATCTCTTCTCTTGTGGATACATTGTGCTATCCCAAATTTCTTCAGGAGTACTAACATTTCTCCCAGAATAACAGTTGCTGAATGTTAACCTACAAAATGTTTTCAAATTTCCGTAAAAAAGGCTTTTTTCCCCCATAAAAAATAAAACCTTGATTGCATTTATCTTATTGGAGAGCTTTAGAAAGAAGGCCAATGTTCTATTTAGGAACTAATACTCCATCTATGTTGACTGCTTGCTTGATAGCCTATACTTAGATTATTATTAAGTATAAAATGTTGATTCCCTATGCTAAAAATTTAAATGTAAAATAAATCAGTAAAATACCAAGATTCGGTAAACCACTTTAAAGAGAAAAACCTATGGAATAGGTTATACCAACAAACCACATGTCAAAATAGAAGTTCTCACCTTAGAAAAATAAGGTACATCTGAGCAGCTTAAGTGTTCTAACACTAGTTTAGCAAACCAGGAGCTGTCAAGTTCCAATAACCTATTATTCACACCTCTTTAATCACTGCCACAGAGTCAATTATAAATAGCCTCATACATTTTAAAATAAGGTCATTCTGAAATGAAACAAAGAAGGTAGTAAATATTCTTGTACATAAGGGATTCAAATCTTAATGCACAACAGAACTACGTATTACTCAAATGTTCAATATAAAGAACGTTAACAATATCCTTTTAACTGTCAAGTATACAGTCTATTTAAAGTAAGTGGACTAGCAAAATTTCAGCTCCATTTAAACACAGCAGCTTTAAAAATACCATCTGCACATTACTACGATTTTAGGCACCATTCATGGTACAGTAAAATATTTTTAAAAAAATTTGTTGATCTAGCTGAAACAATGCTATGCAAAGTCATAATGAAAAGGCTAGTCTAATAAGTAAAATTTATAGTCTCACTAATGATGCCTTCAGCTATTAATAACATCACAGAGCTTATAATCTAAGTTGATTTCTTCAATGTGAATTTATGTAAACAAGTGTTAGAGAAGAAAATGTTAAATGTTGTAATAGAATGGCAGGTCACTTGAAAAATTAAATTACAACTGAGCATAGGGGATAAAATACTACTTAGAAAGCAAGTATCTAAAACAATAAACTAAACCAACCAAAAGGAAGAAAAGAAAAACAACAACAAAAACAAAAGCAAACATTTGACTTTGCATGAAGTATACTTTATAAAAATTGATCACTGTAGCATCTCTAAGAAAAACCCAAACTATCACCATTATTCCAGAGTAGTTTTCTACCACTGTAGCATATTCAATGATTACCTGTTGGAATGAGAGTAGAGTATTCCTAAAATTTCTCCTTTAAGAACAACAAGACTGACGGAATCGAAAGACTGGGCCAGAAGAACAGCTGATATTAAGTAACTACAACCAAATTTATTTTTAATTATTTAAAAAATCTCTAATTAAGGCTTCAGACTAAGCATCCTTAAATTTTCTGGATGAACAAAGTTGCTACATAGCCCACTTTTCTCCATTTTTTTCCATTTCTTCCTACAACTGAGCCTGATTACAGATAAGTCAGGAGATACAACACTACTTTGGGAAGAGATAAATTTGAGGCTTTGACTACTCAGTTGCTTAAACGCTGATCCTCATGCACTTACATTATATAGTAACACAATATTTTGGGAGTGTACCTATTGTATAAACCTTTGTTACCAGAATAATTTGAAAATAAAAAATAAGTTGGAAAAGCTTTCATAATATTAACATGTTTCATAATCTTTGAAAAAATTATATGCATGTTCTAATTTCTACTCAGCCACTCATTTTTTTCACCTGGTGGTAGAAGTGTTTACTTAAAAACATTATTTTTACATACAAAAATTAGTCACCTCTGTTTTCCACAAAAGATATCTTTTAAAATAAAAGCTGTTAGTTAACTGTGGTCAGTTAGATATCTATGACAAGGTGAGTACTCTCAGAAAATGGATGACTATAGAGAAAACCTTAAAACTAATTTCTGTCCATATTCCAGAAGAAGAGCTATATAAAGGTTTCAGAAATGTATGTACTATTGTTACCCATAGCAAATCCTCATAATTCTATACTCCTATATCACAGTCACTAATATTTTATAGAATTAATTCTCATATTAAAAAGTACATTTCTGATATGAAAGCTGTGCTCTTCCAAAGCTGTACAGCTAATTATGCTACTGCATAATTTTTAATGCTGCTTTTCAACAGTAAAAACATGCAAGTATCTTCAGTGGAGAGGATAATCTGAAGACACTATCTCTGATTTAGCTCTCTGTTAAGTATGAATATAAAATTATTCTCCTTACTAATTCAAATATTCTACAACCTTAAAATCATTCTGTATTTACAAACTTAAACATCTACTATACATTTCAAAATATGGGGATTTCTGAAGATTTTCTTTGGTCTATACCCAAAACTAAAGTTCCTGAGATGACAGTTCCTATTTTTCTATTTCAAAATCTCAGAAGTCACTCAAATGTGAAGAACTGTAGTTAAGATCCTCTACAACTGTTGCACCCTATACCAAGCACTGTGCTTTTCCCATACTCTCTAGAGTATCATACAGAGTTTCAAGACAAAAAAGCTTTGCCCTAGTCATAATATCTGTTTGGAAGACTGGTCTTATGACTTTAATATATACCGGTCAGTGAGGGGAAACATGCAGAGAACTCTAGGCCACGTAAACAAACTCACTCCAGAAAGATTGATTAATAGTTCAAACATACATCTATGGATCAAAATAAACATAGGTTTAATCAAGGTCAAAGTCTGTGTCTGAAGGGATCAGATGTGGTCATCTGAAGCCAGAAAGCTAGAAATACAGTGATTTGGGTTGGCGCAATAATTGATTGATTCATTCATTTATTCAAAACATTTAATAAGCGTTTGTCATATGTCAGGTATTACAGTTAAGAAAATCAGTAAGTCTATATCTATCCTCAAGGACCTCTCTAGTAGATAGACATGTAAATAAAAAAATTATAATACACTACAATAGATGTAATTGACAGAAACATATTACTTAACGCAGGTAGAGAACAGAGAGAGGAAAGGATTGACTTTCTCAAGGATGGACATTGGGGACAGGTTTCTAGAAATGGAAAGGCTTTAGCGGGGAGGTAATGTCTAAGCTTTTTTTACTAAGCTGGGTTTTAAAGGATAAACCAATCAGATAAAAAAGACAGATGAAGGTCATTTCAGAAAGAGAAAATGGAACTGCTCCTTCCAAGCAAAATTCACCAAGCTATCTTTACATTTGTTGCAGAAGCCCAAAGGCCTTAAGTATGCAAAATATTCAATTTTTCTAAATGGCAGAAGGTTGAGTTAAGGTGCAAATGCCACACTTAAATTCTAAAAGTGTACTTGTTTTTAGCAATGTAATTTGAAACCACTGGTGGTTAATATCACATAGTTGCTCCAACCCATGCATGGTTAGCCCCTCTCAATAAAACTCTCATCCATACTCTTCTAAGGTTTCCTGGCATAACAGGACAATACTCCTCCATGTCATTGAGGCTGCATCTTCAAGAACACACTGACACAACTGCCTGTCACCCATCTGGTAAGGTTTTCTGAACCACCACACACAGTTTACCCTAACTGGAATGGCAGGAACTGTAATCAGTCATGATCCCCTGGAATTCTGCTCAAATGGGTCCAAGTGTGGCAAGAAGTAACATTTTGTTTTGTTCATTATCTGGTGAGTTTATGTTCTTTAGCAAATAATTTGAGAAAAAAGTACCTGCTCTTAGCTTATTTTTAGAACAAGAAAATTGGTCCTCAGTCAGTGGAAAACAAGAGGTATAGGGTCAAGAACCAGGCTGGATAGTTGCTAGGACGTTTTGGGAGAACTCAACATCCCTGAAATGGAGTGAAATAATAAAAAATAAACCATCAAAGACACGAAAAAACTAAGAATGACTTGTTGAAAATCAAAATATGTGAGATTTTATAAAATGGCAAGCAAGGTGAGTAGAATTCTAAGATGACTGACCCCCAATGACCCATGGCTTTATATAATCCCCTGACCTGTAAATATGATGGGATAGCCCATATTTATGTCATCTGGCAAATGTAAAAGGATTCTACACATGTAATTAAGATACCTAATCAGTTGACTTTGTGTTTAGCAAAGGAGATACCCTGGGGTGAGCCTGATTTACTCAGGTGAACCCTTTAATAGAGGACTTAGGCCTTCCTTGAGCTCAGAGACTCAAAGCAGCAGAGACTCTCTCTCTTCTGCTGTTTTTGAAAAAGCTAAGAGCTATATGTAAACTGCCTATTGAAAGGAATGATGTTCCTGCAAGTGCAAGGAAAATTTTTTTTATCAAGAACCTAGGTGAACCTGGAAGAGGACCCTGAGCTACATGTGAGAACACATCCTGGCTAGTACCTTGACTGCAGCACTGAATAGAGGACCCAGGTAAGCAGTGTCTGGACTCTTGACCCATGGAAACTGTGAGATAAGAAATATATATTGTGTTTATATATGTGTTCATGTCACATATTGCTGCATATTGTTGTTATGCAGCTACAGAAGATTATAATATCCATCAAACAAGGTCTCAGATTTTCTAAAAGTAAAAGAAGAATCAGCAAAGAAGAATCAGGATTCAATCTTCAAGTTGTCAGGTCCTGGCTGCATGTGTTAGGACTTATCAGTGGTACTATTTTCGCCTAAGATCTTCAAAGTGAGAAACTTAGTAGTACAAGTTAGAAGCAAGAGGAGGTAGAAGAAAGAGAGAGTTAAATTGTAAAGAGGATCTCATGATTCATTCAGGACATTCCAGATGCTGAGGCTGGGACAGACATGCTAATTCCACACAAACCACTTAGAAGGCATGAGGCAAACATACTGCCTGCTCTGCTCCGCTCTGACTACAAGTCACTCAACGGCAGATATCATGTTTATCTTTTTCATCCATTCTGTATCCTCAGCTCTCCGCTAGTATTTGGCACAGTTTAAACACTGAATGAATGAATGAATGACTTGCTTTCATACTGTGCAAGATGAAGAAGCAGTTGAAAATATCTGAAATTTTATGAGAACAAATTAGTACAAATCAGCACTACTTTTCATGACTCCTTGAAAATACCCAATTTAGCTCAAGGTCAAAATACAAATAATTTGAGATGTTACAACAGAGGCAATGATATAGTCATAATGCAGTTAATCCAAAAATATCTACTGAGCACCTACTATGTGTCAGATGCAAGAAGAAGACTCCTATACCTGATGTCCCTGTATTCACTCTAGGTGATTTCTGAGCCAATCACCATACATTAGCCAAAGTAATATTATAATAAGATGAATCATATTATTCCCTGTTCATAAGCTTTTAACAGTTTTTGTTACACTGAGGATAAAATCAAAGTCATTAACTTGGATCTCCATAATCTGGACTTTGCTTCCCTCTACAACTTTACCTGCTGTCACTCACCCTATCACCTCAAAGCATTTATGCATGCTATATTCTGGGACTGGAGCATCTTTTGTCTACCATCTGCTCATCCTTCAGATCCCAGTTTAAATGTTATTTCTTTAAAGACCTCTCAATATAAATTACTCATTCTATACAGCGTTTGCCACATATATAGCTATATTGTAAGATTACTTTTTAGTATCCATCTCCATCATTATTCTGGAAGCTCCATGAGGTCAGGGATTGGGTCTGTTTTTCTCAGAGAAGTATCACCAGTACTAAAAATGCAGGTTGAGTGTCTCTTATCTGAAATACCTTGGACAAGAAGTGTTTTGGATTTCAGATTTTTTCTAAAAAGTTTTCCAAAATCTGAAAGCTTCAGTGAGCATTTCCTTTGAACATCATGTTGACAGTCAAAGAGGTTCAGATTTTGAAGTATTTCAATAAAAGTAAAGGCCTAGGAGGACTACCCAACCACATATTATGAAAGCTACTGCTACCACCAGTCAGAACCACAGAGCCCTACTTAATAACATAATGTGACTCTGGAACACAACTCCTAACCTCGGTGGAGTGCAGAGAGGCAAGCAACCAGGGCCGCTATCATCCCTGCCCACTCTACCACCCCACAACAACACATAATAAAATAAACCCTAAACACCACCAAAACAAAAGTAGTTCTGTTTTTTTCCCTTTTAAGAAATATTGAGCTACTGGATAAAATTTTAAAACTCTTAAGAATTCTACTGCCAAAACAACACAGGTTTTAAAAATCACTGATTTAAACTTCTTCATGATCTGGCTCCTGTCTACTTCTGCAACTTGTCTATGATCATGCCTACACCCCCCTCACCTACTTCTTCCAACCACACCTATGCTCTGACCTTGGAAAACTATCCCCCCAACTCATTTTGCTCTTTTTGTTTTAAACCACTGGGCACTTGTTCATGTTCCCCTTGCCAGGAATACTCCTGCTCTTTGACTTCCACTTGCCTCAGCTTAGCCATCCTGTCCTCTCAAAGGTGGTTCTAGCATTTCTATATGGGAAGATTTAGAGTGGTACTCTGCAGCTCATGCTGCAGATTTGTCCTCCAGCTGTATTTGCATAGCAAACACACATTGTTACTTTGATTGTAAATTTCATTTGATAAAATTTAGGGAACTGAAAGAGATTATCAAGGACTATAATTTCCTAATCCCCTCCTTCAGGCCAACACTGATTCTAGGAAAAGTTGGTTTGACACCCTCAGAACAAATTAAGCACCCCGTACTATTCTGCATTTCCCTGTATTCAAGAATTTATACTACACTAGAATTGTCTATCTGCCTGCCTACCTCTTCTACTAGTCTATAAGCAGGCTGACAGACAGACTGTCTTTTAATGATTATAGTCCTAAAAGCCAGCAAAATGCCTGGAACCTAGTTGCTGCTCAATAGTTTTTTGACTGAATGAATCAAGTACTTGATGAAAACCTATTGTGTGCAAAGAACCATGGTAAGTGCTCAGACGAACAGATACTGCCTGGTTAAAAATGAAACAAATACAACATTTAAAATAACTTCAAGTAAGTAAAATATCAGCAAATATGAAATAAATAGTAAAAACCAGACATATCTATTAACCATCATTCCTATACATCTAAATTTCTAAGCAAACCATATTCTGTATCTTCAAAGAAGTATTAAATGCATTGCAATATATTTTCTTATGATGTGCATTTTACGAATAAAGAGTGCTTAGTATTTTTAACTTAAGATAGTATGTGATACTAAACTAAGATAGAATGTAATAAACCCACTAACTAGAATACTCAATTTCCTCATGAAGCTTTCAGGATCCAGAATAAAAGAATAACCCAGATGAGATGCCTGATCCAATCTAAACTTCAAACCTCAAAATGTAGTTTTAGCTGTTGTTTTTAAAATTAAGGGAAGAAAAGAAATACATCCTTGAGGAGGAAAGATGATGCACCAAGACAAGAAGTGGGAACAGACACAAACTATGCTGAGAAGAGTAAGTGTTACTGTGAGGAGACTGCATTGAAGAGTAACAACAAGTGAGATTTGGAAAACTCTAAATTTTAGTCCGAGTTTAGTTTTGATATCAGCTAAGGACTATAACTCCTACCTTGAAAATGAAAAACATAAAAATACTGCTTAAATAAACGCTCGACACACAGCAGGTTCTCAAACATCTACTGAACAAACTCATTTATGACTAAATTTATTTGAGCAGTTCCAGACAGAGGCATGGATTCCAATGAATGATGATGTAGTAAACCAGGCGTAAAACAATGAGAGTCAGGCCTAGGGTAGCAGCTGTAGAACTGGACAGTAATGGTTCTGTAAATATTCTAACAGCCCAAGTGTTTGCACTGAAACTGATTTCGTTACTCAGGGCAATGCCACAAACACAAACTTTAGAGGCTGTTATGGTATAATCAAGAAAAGGTTTGATAAAGTCATTTTAGTTGGTAAATATGTGGCTATGTTGTTGAGTTCTTGGAATAACTATAACGTGTGCAACTGAATTTATGCCTTCTATTAACTTCTGTTTTTTTCTCTGGTGCTCTTGAAATAAGGCTTAGATATACTTGTAATATCTTCTAGTTTATAAGGTGGTTTGACATCCTTAGTTAAATGGCATTGTTAAATTTGCTTCAATATCTACTAAAAAATAACTAAAGAGTTGACTGAGAATTCAAATTCAACATTTTACATAAATGTGGACAATGTTTTCCATTTTAATCAGTTTGGTGCAAGACCATTATGCGGATAACCATGAGCTTATGATAAGACTAGAAAATACACATTGGCACATCATCATCTGAGAGTAAGAAAGAACTTAATCTTTTATTTCATTTTGTATTACAGTAGTAAAATATATAAAATACAAATGCTTAGCATTTAATAATACTAGCTTTGGCTTAGAAGTCTACAGCACATAAAATTAATATATATAATAAATATACTTAGAACTAAATTATCTTTCTTCTTTCCCAAATATATGAAATATTAAATTATAATCAATCAATAACAATAAAAATATTCAGTGAAGGTAGTCTTTTGTAACTACACGTTAATAGTAAATAGTACTTAATATTTAAAATATGAAAAAAATCACTTCTTAGATAATCACATTTCTGCAAAGGGCATAAACTGTAACTGAGGAAATAATTTCAAATGTTTGAATCATTTTTATGTCAGCAAAGACAAGAAGTAGAAGACTAACAAGACATTAGCATTTCATCTAAGATTATTATAAATAACTCCAGCCTCAATTAATAGTAAGATAGCCCATGTTCTGAAGCCCTCACCAATTTTTGGATGTCAATCTGGGTAGCTGTTAAAACACTGAGGACATTATGAAACAAGATTTTTGTTATTATTCACAACAGAAGAGAAATTAACCCTTGTTGCTAAGAATCATTCATACAGGGTTATTTTATATAAGTTGCTGTATACAAAACAACCAATCAATATTAGTGTTTCTAGATTACCCTTTAGAAGGCAAAAAGACAGCAAATACACAAAATACAGGTTTTAAACTTAAATGAAAATCTCCCTTTATGTATTTAGAACAAACCTCTCAAAATGTATTTATAAAACTGATAAAGTATGTTAAAATATGGAGCAAATAGTAAAAGGCTCTATGTATGTCAGAAATTAATTACATAAATGAAAAATACCTGATGATCTAAACAAGTCCACCAACACAAGATATGTTATTTATTTTTTAAATTATAAAGTTTTAAAAAACAGTATAGGAAAATCTTTTATTTGAGAAAAATTAGACGATAAAGATGAACAAAAAGACATTAAAAGAGATACGATCTCATCACCATATATAATAACTTTGTCTTATCTCCTTACTCCCCACTGCCACACACACAGGATCAGAGAGATCTTTTTTTACATTACCACTAGTAGTAGTAGCAGCAGCAGCAGCAGCAGTAGTAATCGTAACAGCAGCAGCAGTAATAGCCAGGATTCTTAGGGTATCCTTGTTGAATTTAAACCACAAATGAACTACATTTTTATATCACTGTACTATCTTTTCACAGAAATCCTATTCTCTGTCTTGAGCAACTAATTATATTGAAAACACAGACTCTGTATTCCAAAGGGAAACTTGGAAAAACTGTTTTACTAGTCCTATGTTACACATGAACAGAGAGAGAGATCAACCGACTTGCAAAAAAAGGATTAAAAAGGGTAAAGGGAAATGAGAATTCACAAATTACTTCCAGTTTGCTAGTACTTGCATGTGCCATCAAGAGGAAAGGGAGCCGGGCTCGGTGGCTCAGCCTGTAATCCCGCGCCTTTGGGAGGCTGAGGTGAGTGGATTGCCTGAGCCCGCGGGTTTGAGACCCGCCTGGGCAGCAAGACTTCATCTCTACAATAAATAAAAAAATCAGCCGGGCGTGGTAGCGCATGCCTGTAATTCCGGCTACTTGGAATGCTGAGGCGGAAGGATCGTCCAAGCCCAGCAAGTTGAGGCTGCAGTGGCTGGGAGCAGCCACTGCACTCCAGTCTGGGCAACAGAGGAGACTCCAACTCAAAAAAAAAAAAAAAAAAAAAACAACAGGAGAGGAAAGGGAAGTTTGGAAGGGTCAGGGCTTAGCAAGAGTGAAGGCAGGAGAGAAGACTATGGCAATGGGCATACTTTGATGCAAGAGTAGGCAACAAACAAGAGTTGTTTAGGGTCAGTGGAAACGAAGACTGGCATGGAGACCAAGCCATCTTACTTTTTATGTTTATGGATATCAAGTTTATTTCAATTGCTATGAAAGCATAAAACTGTCCAGTCTAAAAACAAAATTAAACTGCAATGAAATCTATTTCAGAGACAGACCATATTTGTATTCTAAATAACAGTAAAAAAATTTTAAAGGTGGCCTTATTTAAAGACTATATTTTGTCTCTCTTAAATTTCTTTCCCTGAAAGAAATCCACTGAGCTCCTAATTAGTGGACTCTACATCAGCTTGTTCCTCATCTTTCATATTTGTTTGACCCTTTCCTTTCTTTTTTTTTGACAAATCTGTTCTGTTACTTTGCCCACCACATTTTGTATTCTATTTCTACACCACTGCCAGTCTCTGCTCCACTGCCAGGGCTTCTCTATCTCTATATCTGCAATCACACATTCTCTGCTTTTTCCGAATCTTGTCAAAAGCAATTTCTGGGCAACCCCTTCGGGTCCCCTTCCACTGTGGAAGATTTTCTGTCTTCTCAATAAATTCTGCTTTCTCAAAAAAAAAAGTAATTTCTTCCATTATCTATATTAACACCTAAAATTCCACCTCCTGTGTAAAGTTTCCCAAAAGAAAAAGATACAATTTTTGTTAGAATGCTCCAGCAGAAACAGGGCTTACTACCTATGAATCCCAAAATATACTTACAGCTTTATCAATATGTTCTTTGATTTATGCTACTTGTTGCTTGCATATCTTCTATAAGTCTTATGTTGATATCTGTGTTAAGGATGTGGTGAACAGACATTATATTTCTTTAGTTTCATTTTTAGTTGATATCTTGTACAATGCTATGCAAAACTAGGTGCAGAACTAATGCTTCTAATGTAGCTTATTTTCTTTGTAATCTAAATATATAATTTTAGATGAAAATACAAACAATAAAATAAAATCATTTGTCCATAGTAAATTCTATGGGACTTAAACATTCCTAAGTATCTGATTCTTTAAAAATTTTCCTTTTGCCAAAGGAGAAACAGCAGGGAGTCAGCTGACTTCAAGCAGGGGATCTCTTTCCCTTAGTTAAACTTCCACGATACAGATTTTTACCACCTTCACTGGGCTGATAGGAGTATTCCCCGCTTAAACCTTCAACCTGATGCTTTCTGATACTCTTTACAAACCCAGGAGAAACCTTCTGAAAGGCTATTACATTTTGGACTAAAGCCAAAGAAATCTAAAACTGAGCCAATGAATTCTTAGAATTCTATAAGAAGGAATCCTTAAAAATGTATTTTATTAATTTTAAAACAGAAGAATTCCACAAGTGAAGTCATTTTATAATTTAAAAAGTTACTATTCTCTCTTTATCTAGTTTTTAAAAGTTAGTTATCTATTATGTGTTCAAAAAGGGGAAAATAAGATATTTTGTAAAAGTGGGACACACTTTCATTAATCTGCAGAAAAACAAGTAGTGTTGTCAATATTTTTCCCATCCTTATCTTTTTAAAAATGTTCCTCCTTAATATAATAAGGCCTTATTCTTTATCATAATGGTTCAATAATGAATTCTGGCTGTGATGTATAAAAATGGAATTATAAATTTTCAAAAATTAACCTTATATTGGTTCACTCAAGTCTGCAAGGATTCTTATGAACTTCACAATTCCCTCCCCACCCATTATTCCACAGTTTATTAGAATTCAAGGTAACTCTTACATGAAATAATGTAAAAAGTTTTACTTTAGCTTGGTTGTACACCAAATGAAATACAAAACTTTTGCAAAAACAAAGATCTAAAAAAAGAGCCTAGGTGAGATACAAGTAAATAAGTGAGAGTACTTGGTAGCTTCAAATGAAATTAAGAAACTGACAGGGTTCCTTAAAAACCATAATGTTAGGGATTTTTAATTTCTAAATTTTAATTTCCAGAATCTTTAAAAAATAATGTTTACAAGCACTATTAAGGCACAAAACAATTATCACTTCAGAGATAACAACAATATAAGGAAGGAATAATTACCAAATTGTAAAGTACTGTATTG
Source organism: Carlito syrichta (assembly GCF_000164805.1). NCBI lineage: Eukaryota > Metazoa > Chordata > Mammalia > Primates > Tarsiidae > Carlito > Carlito syrichta. The sequence goes on from NW_007252086.1 coordinate 249,271, forward strand.
ACTATAAAGCATCAGTAATTATGGGTAAAGAAGTACTCTTCTGGGCTGCATTAAAAGGTAGTAGGTAATTCAAAATACACTCTGTAGTTCCAATTGTTTTTACTTCTCAAATTATGTGTACTATATACTGACTTGGTAAGGTCTCTATTGGAATTCTGACCACCTTTTATACTTTTATAAGAGAATATTAACAAGCTCCTCTTTCCATTTCCCAATACTTAGGTAAATAACTAAATATGTGTATATATACACAACTACTTTTAAAGTAGGCTAATTTTCCACAATTTTTCACTGTAAGTCATAATTTCAAAAATAATGCCCACTCTAGCTATACTGGAAAAAGAAACGAAGAATCAAGGAGACATAAGAAACCTTTGCTTCCTCTTCCTTATTATTTTTCTACTGTAGAACAGGCTATATAATTTGTGGGACCAGTACAAAACGAAAATGCAGAACCCTTTGTATAAAAATTATTAAGAATTTCAAGATGATAACAGCAAAGCACTCAACCAGGTATGGGACCCTTCAGAGACCTGAGCCTTCATGACTTCACAGGTCACAAACCCACGAAGCCAGGCTGCTCTTTTCCCTCTGTGACCTTGTCTTTGTTACACCCTTCCCCCCACCCCCACCAGCCTCCTGTCAAACACTCATTTCCTCTGAAGCCATCCATTTCTGTCTTCACTTTCCTTAGCCAACCCATGGCTTACATTCACACTCTGATCCTGCTACTTATTTTCAGACTGAAAAAATGAAAGGAAAGATGCAGTTTGAACAAGACAAGGTCTACAGTTTAACATAACGCCCCCCAGGACATTTAAGTTATTTTATTTGTAAAATAAAATAGGATAAGAATAGGATATATTAAATGCATAACTTGATAGAAAACTATACAAAGTAATTAATATGTGAAAATAAGCAATGTTGAAGTATAACCAAATATATTGTTTTCCAGTAAAGGTAAAAACAAATCCTTTCAAATAGAAGGTATATCTTTTGCCTTAAACCAGAATATCCAAGTTTTTTTTTTTTTTTTTTTGAGTTGGAGTCTCACTCTGTCACCCAGACTGGAGTGCAGTGGCCACTCCTGGCCACCGCAGCCTCGACCTACTGGGCTCCGGTGATCCTTCCGCCTCAGCCTTCCAAGTAGCCGGAATTACAGGCATGCGCTACCATGCCCAGCTGATTTTTTATTTATTGTAGAGATGAGGTCTTGCTGCCCAGGCGGGTCTCAAACCCGCAGGCTCAGGCAATCCACTCACCTCAGCCTCCCAAAGGCACGGGATTACAGCCTGAGCCACCGAACCCGGCTAATATCCAAGTTTAATGAGACACTTTTACATGACTTCTAGGCCACAAAGTTGGTAACTTTTTCAGTAAATGAATACTTCCATAGGCAAGTGCTATGTATAGGCAAGTAAAACAAAAGACAAAAAAACCCCCAAAAAAACATAAAGGCAGGGAAGCAGAAGACTGCATTTATTATTAACAAACATTTACTATTTCTAAAACAAAAGAATCACTGTAGTAGAAAACAGACTTTAGGAGTAAAAAATAAAAAGACTGTGGAACTACTCGGAAGGCTGAGGCGGAAGGATCGCCGGAGCCCAGCAGGTTGAGGCTGGGCGACAGAGTGAGACTCCAACTCAGAAAAAAAAAAAAAAAAAGGACTGTGGAAAAGGATGGGTATATAGCAATGAGAGATGTGAAGGATCATATCAAGATATAATCTTCAAATATATCTGCAATCATAAAATGAATTTGTTTCTTCAAGCATATTGTTCCTGCTCTTAAAAAGAATATGATTTACTATTTTTAAATGTCCAACAGGATAATATACTGAATCTTTTATAACTTAGTGAAAATTTAATATAGTAAATATAGGTTAGTCCGTTCATAGTTAGCATGTACATTGCTTATTCCTTAAAGACTATATGAATTTTCAGCAGCAATTTGCCTTTTATATTTTCTGTATCTATTTTAAGAAGTATTTATTTCAGAAATAAAATATGATTTCTTCAAAGACATGACAGCTTTACCATATTACTAGCATTATCAATCTATTTTTATTTAAAGTAAAAGCACAAGAGGTATTATAAATACAAAGTACCTAGTTTCAAAGTATTCCTTTAAAATCGTTAAAAATAAATTTTATAAAAGCAAAAGTAAATATGACATGTAAATAATATACTGGCAAGCAATGTTTAATATCCACGATATGGGGATCTTTTAAAGGAAGTAGGGTAAAAACAAAAATTTATAGAATGTTGATTCCATTATTTTGTCAGATCCAGCAAATAACTAGCCTGAAGTATTCTTCCTTTAAAAATGATTTTTAAAAAAATCTGTCTGGGGATGGGGAGATACCTCTTATCAACAAAGGTGCCTGAATGAAGCATATTTGTATACCTAATCCTTAACTGTACCCCACAATATCATAATAAAAAATATTGATTAAAAATGATTTTTTTTACATACTAGTCTCAGGAATAATGCTATTCTGAAATGCAAGAAACAGAAGAGCAAGTCATTCAATTTTATGCAAGCAATATCTCTCTGAACAAAGGGGTGATTCTGGTGTTTTGTTTGTTTTTTTAAAGATATTAGTTTCAACTACCTGTGATGAGGCCACTACTTGTCTCTATGGTATAACTCGGTAACAGAGTCACAAAATTACCCTTAGCGTATGCAATTCAAACATTACTAATTTTTAATTGTTGAAAGAATGAAGTAAAGCTTACTCTGTTTATTAGTTAAGTGCAGTGGTTCTCAAAATGTGGTCCCTGAAACAATAGCATCAGCACCACTTGGGAACTTGTTAGAATTTTATTTGCTAATTTTGAGGCCCCATCCCAAACCTACTGAATCAGAAACAATGGGAAATGGTCCATCAATCTTCGTTTTAATAAGCCCTCCAGATGATTCTGACACAGATAGAACCACTGGCTTAGTATGTCTTCAAAATGTATTATGGAGTCTTTGAAATAAAATTGTCCAAATTACATATATTGTTTTATTGAAAAAGTGTCCCTGGACCAACTGAATAATTTAGGGACAGCTTAGAAGAAACAATAAATCAATATTACAAATACATAAAACCTACTCTTTTTAGCAATAATGTAATCAAACCATATGAAGGAACAATTATTATTGAATGTAATATCTTGGTCAACAAGTTAGGGAACTGAAAAAAAAAAAAGAAAGAAATGCCAAAAATATTTTAAGTAATAATTGTATAATATACCTTCCAAATTGAGAAACTGTAATAAGTGCACACCACCTCCTGCGCTCATACCAGGTACAAAATTCAGGAATGCAACATAAAACAGAGAAAGCAATATGTCTGTTCCTTAAAGATAGTCATCAATGAAAGTCGACATTCTGAAAATGCAGCTATCTTGTTCCAGTTTGAATCAATTCCAGCACAAGATAGGTCTTATGATAGTGTAGAAGTTGGCACTAGTATTTCCATCTTTTTTTTATTATTGAAGATGTCTTTTCTCGTGAACTTAAATATGTTGGCTCTTGTCATAAAATATATGTTCAATGTATTAGAGTTGTTAAAATGTTTTGTGATTATTTTCATCTTTTCCTACTTTGCCTTCCTGATTGAAGTCATTTTCATCCATCTTTTCTTCTTGGTAGAAGCTGCAAGATCACCATTCCTTCACTTACTACTTTTCTTTCCTCCACGTGTTTTTGAATAAAGATTTTTCTAGGCATACTTTAAAAAATATAAATCAAGCCAATGAAGCAACATCTACTTTCTTTATATTCCTAAAAGCAATAAGCTCCCAAAAAAGGCTAGTGAAAGCCACAGGAACCCTCCTCCAGTTTGAAAGCCACAGGAACCCTCCTCCAGTTACATACCCAGAGCAGTTCCTCTGTCTCTGACATTAGCAAACAATAAATTTGTGTACGTGTAACAACACACTGCTATAAACACAGTAAAATAAAATATAATCAATAATCTTTAAGGGGAAGAAAATTAGCTTCCCTGAATACTATCACAAAATGTTTTGTACTATATGACTTAAACTCCCTAAAATTTTAGTACGCTTCTAGTTCTTTATTTGGACTGTGGTCTAGATGTAACAAGTGTTCTTGTACACACACACACACACACACACACACTTCTATAACATTATATTTGTATTACTTTCTTTCCAAATAATTTATTGGGATTTCTGATAGCTAATATAATAAGTACAAAAAAAAGTAATTTAGGAAAAATTCCAGAATACTTTTTCCAAGTTTGGCTTTAAATATCTAATTTTCCTTTCTCTTAATTTTTATCTACAAGGAGCTTCCACTGGAAGAGAAAGATAAAGGAAAATGGCAGTTCTGGCATTTCCTATATCAGGTCAGGTGTTTCCAGGATGCAGAAAAATTTAATCTCCAATAGACTCTGGATTGAGCATTTTATCTTCAAAATTTTTCATAAAAGGTCACTAGAAAGCAATCATAAATAAACAGTAATGAAGCTCAAATAAAACAAAAGAGCAATTGTTTCAGAGCTAGAAGAAAGTTCAACAATCACTAGTACTCCAATATTTATTTTGTGGGTTAGAAAATCGAAAGCCAGAAAAGTCAACTATATTGTCCAGGGTCACTCTGATGACTAATCAACACTTTCTTAATGCTGAGTCCAGGGCTGTGTCCACTTAGCCAGGTTTCCTTTCAAACTAAACTCATCATTTCAGGAATAATCCCTCCTCCCACTCACACAGCTCTTTCCCCCCCCAATGATCTATTCTTTTTCTTGGATCATTGTTCTTTAGTCACTCAGGGTAATACTTTGGAGAAATCTTGGACAAACATTTATTTTACATCTTTTTTTTTTATCATTTAACTGGAAGTCAAATCCTACCGCTAAGAAAACTTCTCACATTATACTTTTCTTTTCCATTTATACTGTGTCACCACACTGGATGGTAACCACACCATCTCCAATTTACACTCTTTCTATGGCCTCCTCTTTGGCCTTTCTACTGTTTCTAGTCTTTCACCTGTTAACAACCAAAACCAAAACAAAAACTGACTTCTGGTTGCCTACAGAAAGTTTAAATTTTTTAATCTGTTATTCAAGGCACTGCTCCACGTAGGTAAAACCACCTTTCTAGGTTGGGGCTTTCTTCTTCTTCTTCTTAATATCTTCTCTAAACTCCATTTTGGCTTTAATCATTCTTGGAAGAAACCTGTCCTCCGTTTTTTTCTTGTCTCTGTGCAATTATGCTTTATTATTATTTTAAAATAACATTTCTACTGTCTGTCATGGTTGGAGTTAGATCTTAAGACTACATCAAACTAGTATTCTAAAGACTTTAGTATATTTTATTAAAAATATATTTTAAAATTACCAAATAAAAGTTAAAAACCTAGCACAATGTTAAAATTGCAGTGATACTGGTGAGATAACTAATCAGTATAGTATATTCTGCCATAATGCTGATTTTGAAATGAAAATTTGTTTCAATGCAATTGGTACATTAGAGAACAATGTGAGCATAAAGAGAATTTCACTTCTGCTTGTGCATGACTTTATCTGCAAGAAACACCAGGTGAACACATAAAACTGCAGTAAGCTTAGACAAGTCACCAAAGATTAAACAAAGTACACACCTGCACACATCTCAAGAAGTGACCAGCCACTTCAGCTCACTGTACCCATGTTATTAGTCATACCCACCTGTATCCAATGTTACAACTTTCCTTCTGATTTCAGATAATCTTCCTTCCATCACTTTACAGAAAACTCCTAGACCACAACCTGACATTCACTTGCACAAGCAAACTTCAGGGATTTTTTTTTTTTTTTTTTAAAGATAAAGGCCACATTTAGTATAGTGGTTGTGCATTTATTAACCATTTAACATATGGCTACTAGGTTCCTGTCTTTTTAAAAAATGTATCAACAACAAAGTTTTTGGGTGTTATATTTCAGTCCTATTTTCCCCATAAGACCTGTGATTTTTATAGCCAATTTACTTCTGAATAATTTAGCTTAAGGAAATAATTTTGGTAAATGCAAGCAGTTATATGCATAAAGATATTATCTACCAAAATATTAGTAACAGTAAAATAAAACAAATAACCTTAAGATGTCCAACTGGAAAAGAACAATTTATTAATAATGATACAACACCAAGATGGTCCATTATTCGTCATTTAAAAAGACAACAAGGAATTCTATGACAAAACATGGAAAATGCATGTCATAATTAAGAAAATAAATGGAACTTGTATTATGACTAAAATTATTTAAAATAGTTATAAATGTAGTCAAGACAGAAAATTAATATGAAAAATTAAAAATAATTATTTGGTGGCTATTTAAAAAATTGTTTTAAAAAGCAATCACATTAACACAAGCTGTATTGGTAGGCTGAGCTAGTATTTGTGTGATGCTTTTGGAAGCTTGGAAGCTTATAAAACACAAAATAAAGATCCTGAAGGGTATAATCTCTGTACTATACAGACTTTTGCAACTTTTCTGTAAATCTAATTTTTTAAAGTTTTTTTAAAAAGATTCCTTACTACTTTAATAAAGGGTTGATACTTTTAATGACAAAAGATTCTTTTAAAATGTATCTGCATCATTGTTTTTAAGTGTATGCCTGTGTATTTGTGTATTACACCCAAGTGAATATGATGCATTAGAACTGACATTCTATGTTACTTTGAAATGGAAGCAATTTAAGGCTTAAATCTACAGCTGGCCTTTGAGAAGAAAACACGGTAATTAAAGAATCAGGATTTGTGTAAACAGTAAAAGTGCTCCTTTCTCACTCCCCAGAAGTATGTATCATTTTGGAAAAGATTCACCTTAGTACTTGTAAATTTTCTGTTAAATGGCATAAAGATATTCATCTAATCATTAAATTTGTGCAATGTATCTTAAATTCTATCACCTGTTAACTCATTATATTAAACAAATAAAATAAAACCAATAATGAAGGAAACCAAAAAATATATCTACGTCATAGCATACTCAAATGAATAATAATGATATTTAAATCCAAATATTTTTTGAGTTTTCCATATTTGTAAAATTGAATAAGTGGTCAAAACCAAGGATTTGTGCAAAAAGCAAGTTCCACATATGTTATAATACCGATGCATACATTTTCAATACCTTTAGTCCCATGTATGTTATGTACCGAAATATTTGAGTACTTATTAAAACGACCTAGGAGGTTCTCAAAATCCCTGAACAATTAAAAAATTTTCCACATTGGTTATTTTTCTTTAAACTTCATTCATTCAGTGAGTCCATTCATCAGTCAATCAATATTAAATAAGTGCATAACATGTGCCAAGCTCTATACTTGTGTGTGCTAGGATAGATCAGTGAACAAAGCAAATAAAAATCCTTGCCTTTATAGTCTAGTAGAAGAAAGCAGAAAATAAATGGAAAAAGCAGATAAAATACATGGGATAGTAGACTGTAATAGGTTTCACAAGAAAAAAACACAGAGCAGGAAGGAAATTTGCAATTTTAGATTAAGTGGCTAAAGAAAGACTTACTAAGTTGACATTTGAGCAAAAATCTCAGGGAGATGAGGGAAGAGCTATGTAGAAGCGCAGGGAAAGAATGTTACAGGCAGAGAACAGACAGCACAAAGGCTCTACAGCAAGAAATTGCCTGGTATGTTCCAAGAACAGCAAAGAAGTTAATATGAGTGATTAGAACAAAGTGGGAGCGGGGCTGGAACTGGAAACAACAGCCCAGAGCATAGATTCTGGTCAGCTATTTCAAGGACTTTAGCTTTTGCTCTGGTTGAGATGAGCAGTCAACGGAAGATTTTCATCCAAGGAGTGACAAAAATATGGCTTACATTTTAATATAATTACTTTACCTGCTATATTAAGAATACACTAAAGTAAGCCAAGGGCAGAAATAGGAAGACCAATTATAAGAGGTTTTTGCAATAATAAAGGCAAGAAATCAAGGTAACTTGGATCAGAATTGTAGTAGGAGAGATGTTGAACAGTGACTGGATCTTACATATATTTTAAGGATAGAGAAAGGAGAATTTTCTGTAACAGAGTTGTGAAGAATTTTCATATGTAGAATGAAAGAAGGATAGGCATCAAGGGTGACACCAATGCTCTTCAAAAGACTGCAGCTGCTGTTCCTTAGATGGGAAAAACTACAGGAGAAGGTTTTCGTGGGTGGGAGAGGAGATAAGGAATTCCGTTTACTATATTACATTCTAAGATGACTAAGGATTTCTGCTCATCAGCAAATGTATGACTGACTAAAGCCATGGTACTAAATGGGATCACCAAGGGAGTGTGAATGTGAATTCCAAATGGTGGAACACTCCCAATTTAGAAGTGGGGAAGGCAAGAAGGAATCAGCAAGATATTGAAAAAGTAGCAGCCAGAAGAAAAACCAGGAAAGCATACATAGTACAGCATCTAAAAGCCAAACAAGAAAGTATTATATGCTTGCTGCCAGGTCAAGTCAGAGGAAGTCTGAGAAGTGACCATTTAACTGGGCAGCATGGGAGTCATTAACAAGAGTGGCTATGATGAAGTTGCAGGGGTGATGGAAACTGAATTCAGACAGTGCAGACAACTATAAATTTCAAAGAGATCAGCTGTAGATGAGAGAAAGACATAGGGTAGTAACTACAGGGAGAAATGGAAGTAAGATTTTTTTTTTTAAATGTGGAAAAATAGCATTATTTTTATGTTGATGAAAAGATTCAGTAGTGAAGGACAAATAATGATACACAGAGAGAGGGCTGAAATACTGAAGTTTTTGAGACTCACTGATTATAACATATAATAATCCTTAATAAAAAGTAATTCAAAGCCGGGCTTGGTGGCTCAGCCTGTAATCCCGCGCCTTTGGGAGGCTAGGGGGGTGAATTGCCTGAGCCCGTGGGTTCGAGACCCACCTGGGCAGCGAGACCTCATCTCTACAGTAAATAAAAAAAAATCAGCTGGGCGTGGTAGCGCGCGCCTGTAATTCCGGCTACTCGGAAGGCTGAGGCGGAAGGATCGCCGGAGCCCAGCAGGTCGAGGCTGCGGTGGCTGGGAGCGGCCACTGCACTCCAGTCTGGGCGACAGAGTGAGACTCCAATTCAAAAAAAAAAAAAAAAAAGTAATTCAGTATTTATCCAGAAGTTAGAACATATTATCTCATACATTAATAATAATGCATATATTTAAGCCAACATATATTTAAGAAATCTAAAAAATAAGCACAAATGTTGGGTACACCAATGAATAATATACTTTTTATCAACTGCCCTGTCAAACACATGATCAGTTAAATGTATGTTTTCTTTTGCCTTACTTGATTTAGGAAAGTGGTCTCTCCTCAAGCAAAAATTATATTCTAATACCTTTCACTTGATCTGACTGTGATCACTGCATTGCATAATACATTCATGAAGAGCAAAATCTACTTTTATGGCCACAAAGTTATTTGAAATAGATCACTAAATCCACCTTTTTTCAACTCTAGACTTTAGAAAGCTAAACAGCTGAATATCCAATACAGAAAAGAAACAGATTACCTTAGTAATCAACTTTTCTAGAATTTTAACTTCAAAGATATTATCTATCCACATGTATTTGCTTGTAGAGTAACACATGTATCTGGGACAGCTTAAAAACAGAACTACTTTAAACCAAGGGTTGGCATAAAAAACCAAGGTCCAGTTAGTAAATACTTGAGGCTATGAGGGTCACATACAGTCTCTGTTGCACATTCTCCTTCTTTTTAAAAATATTAATCCTCCTTAAAAATCCTTTCTTTTTTTTAACAATTGTAAAATGTAAAAACAATTCTTAGAGCATAGGCCATACAAAAATAGGCAAGGGCTGAATTTGGCCCTTGAGCTATAAATTGGTCAACTTCAGCTTTCAACAGCTGTACAAAAAATTAAATCTGATTCAGGAAGAGTCAGATTTCAAAATTAAAGTTGAACATTTATTTAAAATGCTTTATATTCTGTAGAAAAGAGAACTATACTATGTTCATCCAAAAGTAGGAAGAAATTTATACTTGAAATAGACTAGAAACACATCTGTATCTAAAAAAATCAATTTAGTTTTCCTTTTACTAAAAGCCATGGAATTAATAAAATAGCCACTCTCTCTGGTTTTATAATCAACTCAACTGATATATTTTTCAAGATTATCTCTTAAATACTGTACCAGTAAATAGTAAGAGAAAGGGAAAGTACTATAATATTTAATGTATTTTAATTTACCTACATTAAAAAATATAAAGGAGTAAGAGTCAAAATATTTTGTTAGGAGAGCTAGAGCAATTTTATTAACATCTTCTGAACTTTTATATCCTTTAAAACTCTGTTAAAAAGTAACAGACCCAGCCGTGCTCGGTGGCTCAGTCTGTAATCCTGTGCCTTGGTGAGTGGACTGCCTGAGCCTGTGGGTTTGAGACCTGCCTGGGCAACTTGGCGAGACCTCATCTCTAAAATAAATTTTAAAAATTAGCTGGGCGTGGCAGCACGCGCCTGTAGTTCCAGCTACTTGGAAGGTTGAGGCAGCAGGATCACCGGCGCCCAGCAGGTCGAGACTGCGGTGGCCAGGAGCAGCCACTGCACTCCAGTCTGGGCGACAGAGTGAGATTCCAACTCAAAACAACAACAACAAAAAAAACCAAAAACAAACAAACAAACAAAAGTAACAGACCCTTCCTCCAGAAAAAATTACACATCCTAACTTTTCCTTTAACTACAAAGAGATCCAGACTCCCTAAAGTCAATCATGAACCCAAAGAAAAGATGCTCAAAAGCATGATCACTTCATCCTTTCAGTAATTTCACAAACATTTTAAAAAGGTAAAAACCTACATTATGGTCAGGTGCAGTGGATCTTGCCTATAATCTCAGCACTTTGGGATGCTGAGATGGAAGGACTGCTTGAACCCTTGAGTTCAAAACCAGCCTGGGCAACATAGTGAGACCTCGTCTCTACAAAAAAAATCACAAAATTAGCTAGGCGTGGAAGCATGTGCCCATAGTCCCAGCTACTTGGGAAGCTGAGGTGGAAGGATCGCCTGAGTTCAAGAGGTTGAGGCTGAGGTGAGTCATGTTTGCACTCCAGCCTGGGCGACAAAATGAGACCCTGACTCAAACAAAAACAAAAATCTACATCATTACTATATGGTGGCAAGTAAAGTTATATTTATAGATAATCTTTTAAAAATCATGACAATAATCATGCATGCTTTTAGGACTAGAGAATCTTTGAGTTATTCAAGACTTCTTACAACTTGGTCAAACCTTAATGATGCTTTCCTCTCTCTCCTCACACCAGTTTACGATTTCTACTGCAGACTGGCCAGTTTCTCGCTGTGCCAATATATGCTGTATTTTTTCTGCACCAGTTCTCACACAGTATTACCTCTGTTAGTGTTCTTGCCACATGTATTCAAATCCTACCTATACATCAAGACCCAGATTAAACTGTAGCACTGCCATCACTTCTTTTTCTATATCACAGCCCATGGTTTATTTTCTCTGAATTCATTGTTTTTTAAAAACACTATTCAAATAGCTAATTATACAATAATTTGTATTATCACTTCTTTTGTGTGTTCTGAGTATCTCAACTATGGTGCTAGTAACAAAAGGTGGAGTACTTCTATCATAATCATAGGCTCTAGCATAATTATAAATATGAGACCTGTTTCATAAGTAATTATTAAATAAGTGAATTAATTTCAACAACTTCTAAAATACTGTTTTGGTTGCTCAATGTAAACTTGAATAAGAGACCAAAAATTAGATAGAATAAAACCTCGAATGTATACTTACAGTGTTGTATACAAAGCAAAACCCCCCTCAACAAAATAAAATTGACCATTTAATTTTTAAAACTGTTAATATCAGATAAGTAACAAAACCCAAAGCTATATACAACTCTAGAAACTGAAGCGCATGACTATGATTACTTATTTGTTTACCCCCAACCCCCATAAACATGATGGAATGAGAATAAACTGCCTTGATTTTAGTTCATATTTTGTGGTTTAAACAAAGCAATGACTTATAACTGATTGGCATAATCTATGTAAACTGCAAAGTAAATTTAATGTTCTACTATGTCTTAGGCATTTGCTTCATTCAGTGCTTTTTTATTATTCATCTTCACATAAAATTTTCCAGGGGTATAACCAGTCCAGGCAGCACTGCAAAGTGGTAAAGTCTCTTCTTCACAGCTCCTAGCCCACTCCTTTGGCATCCCATCTCATTCAAATCAGGCTTTCAACCTGCCCTCCAACACTCAGTGCTCTCCCTGGGATACTCTGCCTGCTTGTGCTAAGGTCATACCTCATCCTTATCTTTCTTTCCTTTCTCATACCAAAATTTAATGAATATTTATTTCAGTCCATTAAAGTCTTGCCAAGTAAGTAGTTAGTCATTTCTTATCAACAAAATCACTTTAAGGTATGGTTATTGTGCTAATTAAAGTTAAAAGTACAATGACGGAAACACAGGTTTTTAAGTATGAATGTATTTCAACAATGCTCTTCATATCATAACTATATAATGTATAGGAAGTGCCTTGACTCTTGCATATAAAGTCAGCACTACTTTAGGGTAGGTATGCTACATAAATACAAAGAAAAAGCATAAGATATGACAAAACTACTATAAACATTTAGGAAAAGAGTATCTAATGGGGTTTAGAAATGAAGAATAGTGAGAAGACAAGATTTGCAGTTTTCCATATGTAGAATGCTTTGTGCGCACACTGATTTTATTAATTAATGTAAAGTAATTCATTATTTCACTTAATAAATGGCTATTTAGTTGATAAAGCAGATGCTTGTCATCTTTCACAGGCACCTCAAATATATCAAAAATTGAATTTGTTATTCTATCACTAAAACACAAACAACAATTCACTTCCTGTCCAGTATTTGGACTTCATGAAGGGCACACTATTAAGCTCTGCCCAAGTTAGAAACACATGAGTTATGCTTGGCATCTCTGTATTCCTCATTCAGTTAATTCCTACATCTTTTGAATTCCAATTTGTGAATAAGTCTCTAATATGCCCATTTTTCTTTATCCTTATTGTTACTATGTAGCTCACGTCCCATTATCTCTTTCCTAGACTCATTTGAAAACTTGCTTACTTCAGACATTTCTATACTTCATAGGACAGATGCAGCAATCTCGGAAAAATGCAAATCTGTGATCCAGGCATACAACGGAACATTACACAACCGTGCAAGTGATTAACCACCATGCTCACGTTGAGCTCATACTGTTCATCAGCAATCTGGATGAAGTGCACCATCATAATGCTGTATTAACATCTTTCACTCAAATGAACACACACTGTATGCTCCTATTTATGTAAAGTAAGCCACAGGCAATGTCATCTACACAGTATGAAGCCAGACCAGAAGTCTCTTTGCTGGGTAGGGGACAGGACTGACTGGAAGAAAAAATGAAGGGGAATTTCTAGGATGCTTGTAACATTCTGTTTCTTCATCGCGGTGATGGTCACATATGTGTGTTCTTTCACTGAACATCCCTGGAGCTATGAACTTGTTGTATCATCACTGTTCGAGATGGTAGGTTTTAATGAGAAGTTTTAGAAAAAAGTACAAATCTGATGGTCAATGTCTTCCCACTCTTCTTAAGCTAAAGCTTAAAGGCCAAATATCTAATACTTCTAATACTGACTTGCAAGGAATTTTGCCATCAGTCTCATCTTTCCTTCTCTCTGTACATCTTTTATCCTGGATGTGTCTTGCTCTCTTTCTTCTTTTAGGGCTTTCACATCTGCTGTGCCCTCTGCTCAGAACACTATACTGCCTTCCAATTTTATTTTACTAACTTCTCATATGTCTCAGTTTCAGTTAAAATTTCATTTCTGCAATCTGAAATACATTGTAGTTTTGTTCTTGGACCCTAGATTGGGTTTGCAGTCCCCCGTCTTCCCTTTGTCACTTATCTTTAACAGATTCTAAGTTCTGTGAGAAAAAAAAAAGGTGTTTTGTACCACTCTAGTCTCACAGTTCTTTATCTATTTGATAACTAAATATATTTATTTATTTTCTATACAAGGACATGGCAGGTAGTTGTGGCAATGTTTCAACGCACTCAAATCTAACCACTCAACTGTAAATGGTGAAAATGCTAAGAGTTCTTGAAACATAAACTTAAAGAAAATAAGAGTGAAGTGCTAAATTGCTTACACACAGAAAGACATAAGCCATGCATATATCTTGTAGGCACAGGAAGAAGTCATGTTTAAAGTTTCTTAAATTTATTTGAAAGTTCTATTTTAAACAATAATCTATAATAAAATTCTGAAATAAAGGTAATCACACATAAATTTACACTCCTTATCTACATAGAGATGTTGATTATTTTTAGTGCCATAAAAAAAGGCTCCATTATTGACATAATGCATTGAGTAGGTCACTTAATTACTTCAGTTTCTTTTGATGAAAAGTCAAAAATATTTAATACTTGCCTACCTCAACCTTTTAAAAAACGATTTATAAATATATGTAACTGTTTCTGAGAATTCAAACTCTTCTAAATTAAACATAAAATAAGTTGATGAATAAAAAGTAAAAATATAACTTATTACTCATAGAGAATAACACAAGTGTTCAATGAAGTAGCATCACAAAATGTTGTTCCCGGATAAAAAGCAAAATCTGGTCACCTTTTTTAAAGGCAGAAGAGTATAAGTGATAATCATCTTGAGTAAAATGCCCAAAGGAATAAAAACAAAAATAAAACTATAATCTGTTTTAGAAGTCAATACTATTTTCTATAATGAGCTATACAATTTAGAATCTTGAATAATTTAAATTAAAAAATCGTGTCCTAAGTTGCCTTTTTTTCCCTTGGAGAAAATAACTGTTTTCTGTGCATCATTCCCAAAATTTCTTTTTTGTTCTAACATTCAACTAATGGCATAAATTCACTAAATCTTAAATTAGGCAGACTTTATTGACTAGTACTAGGAAGACAAAAAGAAAAAATATTTCCTTTATTTTGAGAAAGAGGTATTCGTTTTCATAATTAATACAGAACTGGTTTACTTATCATTTCTAAAGTACTACTGTAACATTAAAAGCATCTTATAATAAAAAAGACCTTAAAATACACTAATCACTGAAAAACAACTTGAAGTATATATAGTCTACTATCTAATTTTTTTAACTAGGGTTCAGAACCAGAAAGAGTACCATTAATGCCAATAAACTATACTGTTTATTAAGGCAATTAACTACTTTTTTAATACTCTGGAAATAACAAAATTAACATTATTCATCTATTTTCATAAGGTTTAGTTATTCTTGGACTAAGTTACTCTTTTTGAAAAAAGAATATAAATTATAAAAGATAATTCATGTTCTTTTTAACCCATCTTCACATAATTTCATACTTTATTGGGGGACCATTTTTACGAAATAGCCAGTAGAGTTCAGTTAAAGGGCAGAACAAAAGAAACGATTAGCAAATGAGCTACTCCCATTTAGGATGATATTCTCAAGTTTAATTAATTGAAATTAAAAGCTTTTTCTTCTCAAAAGAAATGATTTTTTAAAGAAATAAACTTTAATTTTTACAAGTATTAAATTTCTTTTTTTTTTTTGAGTTGGAGTCTCAGTCTGTTGCCCAGACTGGAGTGCAGTGGCCGCTCCCAGGCACCGCAGCCTCGACCTGCTGGGCTCCAGTGATCCTTCTGCCTCAGCCTTCCAAGTAGCTGGAACTACAGGCATGCGCTACCACACCCGGCTAAGTTTTTGATTTATTGTAGAGATGAGGTCTCACCAAGTTGCCCAGGCGGATCTCAACCCGCGGGCTCAGGCAATCCATTCACCTCAGCCTCCCCAGACGTGGGATTATAGGCTGAGCCACCGAGCCCTGCTAAAGTATTAAATTTCTTTGGCTTTGCAGAAGCTTGTCAGTTTAATGAGGTCCCACTTGTCTATCTTATCTCTTATGGCCTGTGGGTTTCGGGTTTTGTTCAGGAATTGGATGCCAGTTCCGATTTCCATGAGGGTATGTCCTTCATTTTCTAAGGTTCTTATGGTTTGAGGTTTTACATTTAGGTCTCTGATTCATTTGGAGTTAATTTTTGTGTATCGGGATAGACAGGGGTCCTGTTTCAATCTTCTGCATGTGGTCAGCCAGTTTTCCCAGCACCATTTACTGAATAGGTTCTCCTCTCCCCAGTGGTAGGTAGTGGAGGCTTTGTCGAAGATGAGTTGGTTGAGAAATTGAGGTTTTGCTTCTAGAATCTCAATTCTATTCCACTGATCTATATGCCTGTTCCTATACCAATATCAAGCTGTTTTGATGATTGTAGCTTTATAGTAAACCATCAAGAGAGCAGGGAGACAGCCTACAGACTGGGAAAAAGTATTTGCCAACTCCAGGTCTGACAAAGCCCTAACATCTTGGATCTACAAGGAACTCAAACATGCTGAAAAGAAAAAAACAAACAACCCCATTATTAAATGGGCAAAAGATATTAACAGACACTTCACAAAGAAAGATATCCGAGCAGTCAACAGACACATGAAGAAATGTTCAACCTCACTAATCATCAGAGAGATGCAAATCAAAACCACACTGAGATACCACCTAACTCCAGTCAGAATGGCAATTATCAACAACTCAAAAAATAACAGCTGCTGGAGAGGGTGTGGCGAGAAGGGAACACTTCTACACTGTTGGTGGGAGTTTAAACTAGTGCAACCTCTGTGGAAAGCAGCGTGGCGATTCCTAAAAGCTCTAAATATCAACCTCCCATATGACCTGGCAATCCTCCTACTGGGAATATATCCTGAAGAACTCAAGTCACTCTATAAAAAAGATACCTGCACACGTATGTTTATTGCAGCATTGTTCACAATAGCAAGAACCTGGAAGCAACCATGCTGCCCATCAAAAGAGGACTGGATTAAAAAATGTGGTACAAGCTGGGCTCGGTGGCTCAGCCTGTAATCACGCGCCTTTGGGAGTGTGAGGTGAGCGGATTGCCTGAGCCCGCGGGTTTGAGACCCGCCTGGGCAGCGAGACCCCATCTCTACAATAAATCAAAAAATTAGCCGGGCGCGGTAACACATGCCTGTAATTCCGGCTACTTGGAAGGCTGAGGCGGAAGGATCGCCGGAGCCCAGCAGGTCGAGGCTGCGGTGGCCGGGAGTGGCCACTGCCCTCAAGTCTGGGTGACAGAGTGAGACTCCAAATAAAAAAAAAAAAAAATGTGGTACATATGCACAATGGAATACTATGCAGCCATAAAAAAGAACAAAATCATGAATTTCACAGAAATCTGGATGGAACTAGAGTCTATAATACTGAGTGACCTCTCACAGAAACAAAGATCCAAGTATCACATGTTTTCACTCATATAATGGACCTTGAACATCCAATGTAATACTATAAGAAAATGACTGACAGTAGTGGGAAACTATGGCGGGGGAGGGAGATGGGATTAACGGTAGCAAATATCTGTCTGGGGATGGGGAAACACCTCTTATCAACAAGGGTGCCTGAACGAAACGTATTTGTATACCTAACCCTTAACTGTACCCCACAATATCATAATAAACAAAAAATATTAAATTTCAAATGAATGAAGGCATGCTCCATTCAGACTTAAATTCTTTGAACCTCAGTTTCTTTATCAGTCAAATGATCACATTAGACTAAATCAGTGGTTGTTAACCAAATATTTTCTTAAAACCCTTTGAGAATATGATGAAAACTATGGATATTCTCCCTAGCAAAAAAAGCATACATACAAAATATGATTGTAATTTCAGGTGATTCATAGATCCTCTGAAGTTCATCCCAGCATCCCTGGGTAAAAAGGAGACTAGATTATATATAAAGTGTTTTGTAGCTTTAAATGGTGGTTAAAGTCTGTAAACAAAAGGAAGTCCTTCCTGAGAATAAAAGTGAAAACCCAAATACAAGTCATTAATTTACTCACTGCTGTTTAAGACATTAGCTAGGAAATGATCAACATCCTACATATAGATGTAAATGTTAATTTTACAAAATAATTCATTATAAATTGGGCAAAATGAGATTCTTACATATACCTAGGATATTTCTAGACATGAAAATGTGACGTTCAGAGTTTTCAAATGACAATAAGTTGTCTCTTTCCTAACCCCACAACCAGCAGCAGCTTCAATTCCTTCTTAGAGTGAGGAAGGAAAATGCTATATGGTAAAAGCCATACTTGAGGTCTTTCAAGTGATTGTTTTGGGGAAAGGGCAATACTTTCAGATTCTGAGATGTCTTATTTAAAAATAATTATTTGATCACTAAAAAATAAAAAATAAAACCCAAACAAAAAAACCCAACTTACCTGTAATTCTTGTTCTCTGAAGGAAATGCAGTAATTATAAACATACCCACACTCTTGGGTACATTCTCCTAAATGTGCATGGATTTGGAATGCGCCATAGCTTAAGCTCTGAACTGCTGAACTGCCACACAGCACTGGCAGTTGGTATCTACCTACCTAGCTGGCAATGATGCAGACCTGTCACCTAATGTCGTGCACCTCTTGAAGGCAAGTGTTTCCCAAGAGGGAGTATAGAGCTGGCATAATTACTGTCCCTGGAGAGCAAGAATGATCTCTTCTGCACAGTTAAAGGAGGGCAGATTTGCATTACTAAGGAAATTGTTATGTGTTTCAAAATAGTACTAAAATTAATACATTTAAAATGTTAAAGAATAAAATGAAAAGATGTTCCACTATAAAAGAAACCCTTAGGGGAAATGAAAGATACTGGTAAAAGAACTGACTTATTGTTGACTGGGTGTGAGTCCAATAGTCAACAGCAGAGCAAAACAATTACAAATAATTAAATATTTGAACTGTAAAACAAGCCTTATCTTGGCATGCAGCAACCTAGCATTTTGTGTAAATGTTTGATAACTTAAGAGTTATATGACAGCTGCAGTGGAAACCAATTGTAGGAAAACACCTTGAAATGGTCAAGACACTGAAAACTGCTTAGATTATTACCATAGGTGAATTGATTTTCACAAGATGTGATATCAGTAATGCGTTGCTGGATGATATATATTTTATAAATTCAAGTAATTATTCAATTGAAAAAATTTAATAAACCTTATATTTTAATGAAAGTCCCTATTACATAAGCCCCTCTTCTGTCTTAAATATCCCAGATAATTAAAAAAGGGGGGAGAGCTACAAATAGATCCTGGTTTATGTGTTGATTTTTGGGGGTTATCAGTATCTTCCATAGAGGAAGGTTCTCTGTCCTCTAGTCCTACAAGATTTTAGGCAGCCCAATGATGTCTTCTACTCAAGTTAAATTTAAATATCAAATATAGCACGGGACATAATTACACTAAACAATTATTTGTTATCTACCTGAAATTCAAATTAAACTGAACAACCTATTTTGTTTAGTGTTATCCTTCTGCTAAATCTGAAAACTCTAAGTCAGGGGAACTCACAGGGTTACCCAATGGACTCTAGCATGGATTAAGCTAAAATGGAAATTCCACTCTTTGTTTGTATCTGTACTGTGAAATACAGGGACTACCAGTCACATGTGGCTGTCGAGCATTTGAACTATGTCAAGTCCAATATGAAATGTGCTGGGAGTATAAAATTCACACTTAGTATGAATACTTAGTATAAAAAAAGTAAAATATCTCATAAATGTTTGTGCTGATTACATGCTAAAATAATATTTTAGATATAGTGGGCTAAATAAAATATAAACAAAATTAATTTTGCCTGTTCCTTTTTACCTTCTTAATGTGGCTACTAGAAAACTTAGCTTGTATGTAGCTTGCATCTGTGGCTCAAATTTATTTTTTACTAGACAGTGCTGGTCTAAAATGCCTCCAAGGAAAGGACTGGGCTAGAATTTCCTTGTTCCATCTCTGAAAAAGTGAACACTGGTAAAGATATAGGACTGCTACTCTCTCACCTTCGTTCAGTGAGTAAAGTAGGTAAGGACCTCATGACCATAGCAAGAAAACTAAATTTCTAGTAGGGACCAGCATGGACTGGTTATGAACACTTTAAGGAAAAAACAAAAACCAAAAACGAAAAACAAAAGCACCAGTGTGTACAAATTTCAGTGAAAAACAAATCAGAAACCTGATCTTTGACAAATCTTTTTTTTTGAGCCTCTGTTGCTCAGGCTGGAGTGCAGTGGTGTGGTGACAACTCACTGCAGCCTCAAACTCCTGGCCTCAAGTGATCCTCCCCACCTTGACCTCCCAAAGGCGTGAGCTACCACACCCAGTCTGACAAAACATTTTTATATAATTCAAAAGAATAAATACGTGTGTGTGTGTGTGTGTGTGTGTGTGTGTGTGTGTGTGTATGTGTGTGTGTATGCACATATAAAAATAAAATATTTTTTTAGATCCTAGTTTCAGTGGAAGAATGCCTCAGGAACATTATATTGGGTTTTCACTCCTACATACTACCAAAATAATAGAACAATAATTTACTTTGTTGTCTACTGTGAATTGAGATGATATAAGTTATTAGTAAAAGCTGTGGAGTCAAGATCTTATTTTTAATACTCTCGACACAGAAGGCAAGATCTCAGTGGTCCCATTTTATTTATACATACTACCTAACTGATCTGAAATTGTCCTAGAATAGTGAAATAAGCTTTTTTCCCCTAAAATATTTACTATTGTAAGGCGAAAATCATTTTTAATAAGGTATGTGCTAGGGAGACTTTTAGATTAAACAGATTTGTCATAATAAACCTTTAGTTTGGGTAAGAAAGAATAAACTGTTTAGTTATCTTTATATCCCACCTCACAATTTCAGTAGGTTGGAGTTTTAATTCAAACTTGTTCCTCAACTGGCCAAGAGTTAACTTCACTTTTTTCATTCTGTTCTATGCTATTCTAAAGGCTAAGATAACTAACATGCCCTCACAAATAAAAATTCAAAACAATTGCATGCATATATATAGATTATATTAAAACACTCAATAATCTGTATTTCTTATCTAATATAACCTATAATAGGTAGATATAGATTATACATACTTTTAAGATTTAAATCTTTTAAAGTTGCCTACAGTTATAATAATCAAGACTAATTCTAACACCTCAACTATGTATATACCAGAAAGAAAATTGCTTGTATTTTTTTCTCATTCTAATAGCAAACACACAAGGTTTTTTCCTCTTTAATGTATTTTATCATACAGATATAGGAAAAACAATGGTTTTTAAAAGACACATTTTATCATGTATCAGAGGTAGGGCTGCCAGACAAAAATAAAATTTCTTCCAAATTCAATGTCCATAAAAAGTTCACATCTTGTAGAACTAAAGTTTCCAAGATCATTTTAAGAGCTTTAAAAAAAGTGAATGAAATAAAATGGACCAACTAAATTTATTCATCAGCACTTTTAGTCTTATTTTAATTGTCAATACTACCATATACTAGGGATTGCAATCTAAGATGCTTTGTAAGAATTTAGTCTTATGGTGGGAGCCAAAATTATTCTTACCTAACACTGACCTACCTCTAATATTAAGGAAATTTTCAAAATCAACATGCTTCTGTACTTCTCCATAGTCAATGAATGACATCCAAATGACATTTTAATTTAAGATTGGTCATTTCAAGAAGTGCCAATAAATTACACAAGTGAACAATAAGGTTTTCTGATGTAGAATTTGGAAGTAAAGCACAGACAGTAACTTATTTCTCCTTTAGAAAGTTTCCTGCTGGAATCAATATATTTATTCTTTACTTCCTGAAGATAGAAAAAAGTTGTAAGATAGAACAGAAATTGTTGATTTTAAGTGATTTTTTTTTCAATTAGGATCTGACATTAGAAGTTTTATGATCATATATCTTCTAAAGACTAAGAAGGCCTTGCTTCCATACTTCCTGAGGTTTAATATGAATTACAAAATGGTTTGAAGAACTTTCCTTAAAGTAAAGATAAGACACAGCCTCAAAAAGATAACTAAAAAGCTGGTTCTATCAATGTAAGCTATCATGTCACCAGACTGCCTACATGCTTGAATGCAAAATTCTTGAATGCCAGTCTCATAGCATTCAAGAAGAGTTCTTGATGAGGGGTTAACCTCAGCAGTTATTAACCGATTTATATGAGGACTGAACTGGAAAATAAGTTTTACTATAATTGGGATTTTTTTAAAAAAGTAAAACAAAACAAAAACATTCATATATCCCTAAGACATGCTTCACTTTTAAACAATGAAAACAACCTCCTGATGGATGTGTGATGTCCTGTCCACAAGTGGCTGCTTGAGTCACTCTTCTGTGAGAAAGTCTAATGGTCTCAAATCCTCCATGGAGCATTCCAAAACCAGTCCTAGGTTAGGAGCCTGGGCCCACGAGTGTGCACTCACTACACAGTGCTTACCTTTAGAGAACAAGGTGGCTGACACAAACTGATCAAGTTCTCACACCCCACACCTCCAAGAACACTGAAAAAGATCTGCAGATCTTTCTTGGTGCAGGAGGGGCCTCGTTATAATCTTCTTGTGGTGGAAGTTTAAGATTTTCCTGAAGGAGGAAAGAAGAGTAAAAGATTATGCTGGGATTAAACCATTTGAATCAATTGCTTTTTTCATATTAGAAGATGAGAGCCTGAAAATTCCGTATTACAAAATGAGGGTCTAAAAAAAGACATTAAATAAAATCACAAGTATTCTAAAAATCACAATTTCTTCTTTCAAAAAAAAGTATCTCCCCTAAATATTGCATTTTCAAATATTACTCCTCAGACCCAATACCATAAATGACTAGTTCAACTTCTGCCCTACCACTAGGAAGTTGAGAAAAATATAGAAAAAAGTCTAGGTTGACAAATGATCATAGCTAAAATTCAATGTAAAAAACAACAACATAGTTAAACACACTGAAAAGCAATGTGTTAAACAGAGCCAGCAGAAATTTTATCCTCCCCTATATTCCCCAAATAATAACATGCTATTTCCTGACAACTAGTAGAAAAGTAGCCCTGTGGGTTAAGAGCCACAGAATCATATATAAATAAATCTACTAGAATGCAAAACTCCATGAGGGAAAGGAATTTGGTTTTGTTTTTATTTTTTAACATGTTTATTAACTTAAATAGGTCTGACACACAGTAAGCATAAAAAATAATTTGATAAATAGGAAGAATAGTAACCAATTAGTCAATATTCTTGAGGTTGAAATTTGCATGAAATGAAACTATTAGAAGCCTACAAATGTTCTGAGGAATTTGAAAATGTGTTATCTAAAATAATATTAAGAATATAAACATTTAATCACATATTAAATAACTTATCAAAACAAAGTAACTTAAGAATATAATTTTTTAATGTCATATCTTAAAATATTAATGAGAAAATGCTATAAATATATTATTACAATCCAAATTCCTGGAAAGGAATGGAATACTTTAAGATCAGGAAGTCACACAGTATACTTTAAAAAATATTCTAAATTTCAAATATGAGAATAAGAATATTAATGCAGATGAAAAGTAACAGGTCTACTTAATGCTTTAGTATTATTTTTCATCTTTTGGAACATAGAAAAATATAAACCAAGTGATAAAATGGTTGTCTATAGCAATAATTCTGCCTAAATAAATCATTACCATAATATTAAGTTGAAACCAGAAAATATCACTCTATCAGTACAATTTTATTATGTTCTTTCAGTAAGCATGTACATTTTGCTTTATTTTTTTAAAAGCAGAATTTAAATAATAGTAAATATTATTCACTTATGTATTTCCCATTAACTTATAGACTACTATTAAAAACCCAGAGACTTATTTCCTTTAAGTGTTTTCCAACTCTTTCCAAATTTGATAAATTAAGGAGAAAAACAAGAAATGCTAAAATGAGTATCAGATTAATAGCATGATAAAGAACTGAAAGTGTATACTTTTAAAAATCCAATATGCAAGGCCACTAGAATCAGAAGAAATAAGAGCTATTTACAAAGTTCCTGATTCCATTTGACCCAAAATTCCAAAACTGTGGAATTAGTCCTTAAATCAAACTGAGTGTGTTTGGTGCATTTCATTTCAAAGTATAGTATACTATTTATTGTACAGTCAAAACCACAATAAAAAAACAGGTAGTAGATTCAGGTTTTATGCTTATCCTGTATCACTAAAATAATACTTTGACGGATTATGCCTTGATTATAAGAAAAAGCTTTTTACATTTCACAAATAATTGTGAAATGATTTTCACAATTCAACACATAATTCAATTTAATATCTTGTCTCAAGAGAACCAGGCTTAAATGTGAAAAAGAAGAGATTTTAAAAAAACTTTAGGCTAAAGAATATACAAAAGTTCACTTATTTAAAATAATTTTCCTATTTTTGACATCTTGTAAGCCTATGAACTAACTGGTAGAAGGGGTGAAAATAGGTACAAAGAACTAAGTACATTAGTATGCCAAAAAGAGCTAAACAGGATAAAGATCAATACAAGTTAGATATTTTACTGAAAAAATTCCACTAGTTGGTTGAATCTCACAGGCCAAGGAGGGTAGAAAGAAGAAACAAACTCTCAAAATAGAAGACCTGGCTAGGAACACCTTTAAGCTCCTTATTCAGATTGGTGGATAATGGATCCTTTGCCTCATTTCCACAGCAGGAGGGATGAAGTCTAAGTTACCATATTCAGAGATTTAATGTTCAATTTTTAAATTTCACTTTTAGTGAATACTAAGCCATACTAACAACTCTAAGTTCCTTACAAAACTTCCCTAAGCAATCTACTCTCTCTCTTTCATCTTGACCAATGTTGCTCATAGTATCTGTGTCAGAGGACTATTTTTTCCCATTGTGGCCCCATGCTAGTGGATACTACTCATGGCTGTACTCAGCTCATAATTCAGGCAGCTGTGTTACCAAGAGTGGTCTACCCTTCAACCAGATGAGATAGATGATAATGTGGATGATACAAAAATACCACATTGCCATAAGAGTTTCTAAGCTAGCTAGTACAGAAATTGAGAGTAGTAATAGATTGGTTAATAAACCCATACCAGTTCACAAACCATACTTTAAGAAGCACCGATCTTATGTAGGATCTTATGATGCTTTTCCTTTACACTTTTTATTCAATCCAATTTCCAGTTTTAATTCACGTGTGCCCTTGGAAACTACCGGGCTTGGTAGCTCAACTTGTAATCCCAGAACTTTGGGAGGCTGAGGTTAGTGGACTGCCTGAGCCCATGGGTTCAAGACCAGCCTGAGTAACCTGGCGAGACATTGTCTCTACAATAAATCAAAAATTAGCCAGGCGTGGTAGCAGGCACCTGTAGTTCTAGCTACTTGGAAGCCTGAGGTGGAAACATCACTGGAGTCCAGCAGGTCGACACTGGGGTGGCTGTTAGTGAGTCACTGCACTCCAGCCTAGGCAACAGAGTGAAACTCCAACTAAAAAAAAAAGAAAAAAAGAAAAAAAGAAACTACTAATAGACTATCAATAATTTGCTCCAGTATACTTCTTTTATTAGTTCTCTCTGCAGCACTGTAATATAAATTAATCTTTCATATTCACTTCTCAATTATATATCAGAATCTTGGTTTCTAAACTTGCATATTCTGAACAACATATAACTTCCAGTTATCTTCTTGTAACTTTTGATGTAGGTGCCTTCCTCAGTTTTCGATAATCTTTTTGATTATAATGTTTTAGACTAACAAATGTTTTTAATATTCAAGTATATCTTCTTGGTGGGTTCTATTAATTCTTTAAATATGAAATGTAAAGATATTCTCGCTCTGCTACCTTTTCTTTTTAATTCCTATGGTCATGTAAGATATGAATGAAAACTGTTTTTCTAGTAAGCTTTTCAGTTATATAACTATCTGATACCTTTGAACAAATACCCTTTAAGTGGCCTCTGTCTTAGAAAAGAATATTTTTTCACACAGTTGTTATATGGAAATAGGACTAATTTTAAATTCTTCATAATGCTCCAATAACCCACATTTTGCAAAATGGGAAAAGTTTATTTTTCAGAGTTCCTCTTAATAAAGCAACTTATTAACTGAGGGAGGTGTGAAGAGAAGGAAATAAAAGATGTGGACAGCACGTTCTATTTAAACACGAAGAACAGAATTTGTTGGTCTATCACCTACTCAGAATTTCCAAACACACAAAATGCCCAATTTTTAAAACTAGAAAAGGGGCTTATTGCACATCTGTATTGATACTGGCAGATATTAAAAGCTGCATTCGAGTGGGGAAACTGAAGTCATGATTCAGTCTCAGGAATTTGTGTAAGTCATAGGATGAAGGCTATACCTCCTGACTTACGTTGACCATGAAGTCAGAGCTTCAAAAATAATTTTTACTTAACTTTCCAAGGGACATACAGGTCTCTTCTGGTTATCTAGGTTACACATCTCTTCCTGCACCATTATCACTACTATACACACTGCTGCTTTAAAAACTTCTGATAGTAGTGTGAGACTTCCCTTAAATAAATCACTAGGAATTTTGAAAGTTTAAAAAAATTCATAAATTACTTTCAGTCAAATACTTGCCAATATTCTCAATACAGAAACAGCTTCACTCCATTTAAATCTTAAAATTGTTTTAAATTCAAGGTACATTAATATTTTTCCTAAAGATCCAACATCTCCCTCAAATTTATTGCTAAGTACTATACTTTGTTTTTTTACAATTTGTTACAATTCTAAGTGGGCTCTTTTTCCAGTATGTTTTCCAGCTGGTCTAACAATATAGTATATATACTACTTCATTAAATTTTAATTGTTTAATAAATTGTTTTAAAGATGATTGCTTGGATTTTCTAGGTAATCAATTATGTCATCTAAAAATGAAATATTCTGGTTTGTTTCATTTCTTCTTCAAGTTTTGTTCATTATCAGTGTCAAATAAAAATGTAGTAAGATGATTGGAAAATAAATTAATAATAAAAATGGAGATTGTTTCATTCCTCAATTTAAGTTTAATTGCCAATTATTCTACTTATTCTGGCCAGGTAATATTGTTCAGTTTGCTGGCTTAGTGAAGTATCCTGTTCCTTGAAGCTCAACTCATTACCCACAACTCATCACAAAGTAGTATATTTGACCAAGTAAAAGTGGGAAAAGGTCTCCAACTCCTACGAGACCAACACTGTAAATATGTTGACTGTGTAAAGTTATCCTAATGTTCATTAAAATCAAATAAGAAATATATTTATTCCATAAAAGTCCTCACAATCACTTATAAAATGGGTACTGAAGGTGCTATATATATAATCTTTGTATCTCAAGTTGTCTTTGGATATCAAACTAGGTATTTAAGAGACCATATTTAAAACACCAGGTTTCTTTCCAAAATGAATTGTTTTGGCAAATTAAAAAGTCAAAATTTATGAGAGAGATTTTTTCTTATGAAGAATTTCCATTAATAAATGTGGAAGAGGTGGCTTTTAAAAACTCATTATTTTGCAAACCCTAATGATAGAAGTGATTCAGAGAACAATCAGCAATGAATGATCCATGGGAGGAAAGGTTGACTTAAAAAACTCAATAGAGAGAATGGGCTGCCACCACTGCCCAATTTTAGCATTGATAGGAGTGTGACAAGCAGACATTATAGGCTCCGTGATGTGATGCAGTATGGAAAAATAGTCCTGGGTGTGAAGTATTCCTGTCTGCTCCGGTCCTCAACACCAAAAACAAAGCTGAACCTGAATCAAATTAAGTCTTTTGAGCTATTAATTTACAGGAAATTTAGAGGCTAGAGGTAGAGGGAGAAGTCAACAAAAAAATCCAGAATGAGGGAGAGTCTACAGGGGCGTTTACTCAGTTTTTTCACTAAGTCATAAACAGGAAGGAGAGGTAGATAGGTGGTGGGAAGGAAAGACATTTTAATTACAGGACAATCCTAACAACCAAATGCTATATGGGTCTTGTTTGGATTCTGAATGAACAATCCAAGTGTAAAATGACATTTTTCAGTCAAAATCAAGGAAACTGAATATAGAGATAATATGAGGTGATAAGTCATTATTTTTTAATTATTTTGGATGTGGTAGCGGTATTGTGGTTATAAAAGAAAAATGTCTTCTTTTAAAGAGATGCATACTGAGGAATGTAGGAGTGAAAAGACATGAAGTCTGAGCTCTGCTTTAAAAATAGTTGAGGAGAAAGGAGAATGCAGATGAAGCATATGTGGCAAAATTTGCTAATTGTTAAATCTAGGTCATGGGGCTTATACTAGTCTTTCCTCTTTTATTTGGAATTTTTTACAGTAATTTTTTAAAAATTCAGGCCTCTGGAATATCATTTTTAAAGCAAAATATATTCTAGTAAAAGCAAAAATACAATGACTTACTAATGCCCTACTACCTAACAAACATTCACAACTGATACAAAGCAAGGATGCAAAAGATATGACAGGTTGCCATGTATATGACTGGCACAGATTTGCCCACACTTTAAAAGATTTGCTTTTAAATTAAATGACCTGCACACACTGTCACTGTGTGTGTGTCTATGATATAACATGTTATTCTATATATATTCATAAAGAAAAATGTCATAAGTTTAAGGAAACAATATTTTAGTTAATAAAATTTTAAACAATAAAATAATTTGTACCCCCAAACAAACAAAAGATATTTATGTTTGTAGGGTATGTTGAACCAATGCAAAGTAAGTTATTTTATTTTGATACATTCCTACTTTCTTCATATCTCAATAAAATCATGCTGCCCTCTGATTTTATTAGTACATGTTACTTAGGTCTGCATTCTCAAAAATTATCCCATGATTCAAATAATTCCTTCTAACCAACAGTCCCTCTTTGAAGAAGACTGATTGGACTTAGTATAAGGAAAGTAAGACCTTTCAGCTTCACTGTTCTAAGCATAAAAAATTGTATACTTAGTAGGTACTCAGGAATTTAAGTGAATGACAGGTATGAGTTAAACATCCACAGAGATATTTATTGTTTTGGGTTTTTTTTTTTGAGTTGGAGTCTCACTCTGTTGCCCAGACTGGAGTGCAGTGGCTGCTCCCGGCCACTGCAGCCTCGACCTGCTGGGCTCCGGTGATCCTTCCTCCCCAGCCTTCCAAGTAGCTGGAACTACAGGCGTGCACCACCACGCCCGGCTAATTTTTTGATTTACTGTAGAGATAAGGTCTCGCCTGCCCAGGCGGGTCTCGAACCCACGGGCTCAGGCAATCCACTCACCTCAGCCTCCCAAAGGCGCGGGATTACAGGCTGAGCCACCCAGCCTGGCTCGGATATTTAAATTTATATGCTCCTCTTAACGATCGACACGAATTTCTTTTCTTTTTTTTTTTTTTGAGTTGGAGTCTCACTCCATAGCCCAGACTGCAGTGCAGTGGCCGCTCCCGGTCACTGCAGCCTGGACCTGCTGGTCTCCGGCGATCCTTCTGCCTCAGCCTTCGAAGTAGCCGGAATTACAGGCTGATTTTTGAATTATTGTAGAGATGAGGTCTCACCAAGTTGCCCAGGTGGGTCTCAAACCCGCGGGCTCAGGCAATTCACTCACCTCAGCCTCCCAAAGCGTGGGATTACAGGCTGAGCCACCGAGCCCGGCTCTACACGAATTTCTAATGGGTCACAGGTAGAAGTACGTTTGAACTAGAAAGACTCCCCTATGCCCCTACACATCCACCACAAACAGTGGTTATCACTCATTCCCTCCCTTACAAAAAGTGTACCACAGCATAAAATGAGATTGTCTACTTGTCATCTTATTTTCACAGCAATTAGGTTATTTGCTGGCTCATGACTTTACTTTTGCTGTGTTAATGATATATAAGATTTTTTCCCCCAATATACCACAGTAAGAAAATCCTCCCAAGGGGGAAAAAAAGTTTTCCTTAATGCAAATTGTATTTTCTTACAGACTTCAGTATTCTTTTGTATGATATTTTGCATCTTAATATTTAATAGTATATATTTAATATTATTTAATAGTATCCTTTTCCCAAAATGTTTGTACTAGGCCCTTGCAAATATTTTAACATTTAAACATAGTTCACAATATAGGTGTTAAGTCTTCTATTAAGCCTATAAAGGGCATTTATTTTTAACTCTTTGATGTTTTTAATCTGAAAAGCTATTCTAATTATGATTATATTAGCATCTAGTAGTTCAAAAGGCATACCAACTAACTTTTGATGTTATCTATATATTGCATTTTTCACCCGATGATCACTTGACTCTAAACCTATTAGGGCATAGACCACAATAATGCACAGCTAGATAATATATGATGTTTTAATTCCAACTACTCTCCTCCTCTTTAAGAGCAATGAATGTTGTTTAAGTAATTCAGTGAGGACATTTGGCAAAGCAGACAGGTGTGTACACACACACACACACGTATAAATGTATAATCTTGCGTGTTTTAGTCCCTTTCCATCAAAATACTATAGTCTACCTTTTAATGAGTTAGATTATCCTGAGAACTCATCGCACTATCTGAAGAACTAGAAATGCCCTATCTAGTGTTGCTAATGGCAGAGTTTGTAATGAGTGCTGTAATTATTTAAAATTTGTTTGTAAAAAGTTAGTCCAAATATAGAAAAAATAATCTGGCATCTGTTGAAACTGTTTGCTATTAGAAAAAGATTCTTCATCAGCATAACAAGAAAATCAGTCTGAAGATTAGGCACACTAAAAAATACTTTTACATTTAAAGTACTTTTTTATATTTAAAGTACTTTTACATTTCTCTTATGAAGTTAAGAAACACTATACTCGATCTTAGTCAAAAGACCAAGAAGTGATGAAGTTAAGAAAGAATACATAACTTATGTGGGAATATTTAAGAAGTCCTGAAGTATTTTATGTAAAAATAAATAATGTCTTTTCATTTGAAGGCATCATGCAAAATGTTCTTCAGAACAATTCTTTATTCAGTAAATTTGGAAATTAAAAATAAACTAATGAATTTTCCTTTTCATTTCAACTTGAAGAAGTAATTTGGGGTGGCTGCACATGTGTGTATGCATATGTCTGTATGTCTGTGTGTGTGTGCGCGTGCACACAGACACATTATATATGTATGTATACACACACAAACACACACCATATACATATATAAAGAAAATTATATGAGATGCTAACATGGCCTCATAAATTTAAGTTAATATCAGTGGCAGAGCAGGAACTAGAACTCAGATTTTGTGCTTCAAGTCTAAGTATCCTTTATATAGTTCTAGTTTCCTAGGGTCTAAACAGAGTGATAGCATAATTATTTTAGGCTACTATGATAC
This sequence comes from Carlito syrichta, assembly GCF_000164805.1. Taxonomy (NCBI): domain Eukaryota; kingdom Metazoa; phylum Chordata; class Mammalia; order Primates; family Tarsiidae; genus Carlito; species Carlito syrichta. Next base: position 280,553 of record NW_007252086.1, read on the forward strand.
TACTTGTAGCAAGTGCTAGATGAAATAGTAATTTTTCAAAAGACATTTCTTGGTTGACTACATCAGAACTAATCATGGTCATAGGAAAACATACTTGTACTCAATTTTCTCTTATTTAGCATCTTACAATGAAATAAATACTGAGTTGCCAAAAACATATACACATTTAGGAGATGTTATCTATGTATGACTTTTCGAAGTTGAATTGAATTATAGTAGCAATGTATAGTATGACGTTTGTTCCAAAGATTGCTTTAATCAAATGAATGCTAGTGTCACCATGAGATACGTAGGACAGTCAAGGAAAATGGCAGAATGACGGCTGTCATTCAAGGAGCACAAGACCATTTTGAAGTGGTATTGGAAATTCAAGAACATTGTGGAAGTACAACAATGGAGGCATAAGTAAGCAACAGAACCAACACGCCTAACTACTGCAAGCATCCATAGTAAGTTTGAGATGCATGGTACTGTATGTGAGTGCACAAGGGACCATCCAGGAGGGTTCACACAGCAACAAGTGTTGCAGTAGTTCACTGTAACTAGAAGTGTCTGGATTCTGAGAGTAACTACTTTGAGCACCTCTTGTAATTGCAGAGCTCAAATGTGACTTGCATTCATCTTTTGGTAGAAGTATATACTATTACAATTTTAATATAGTTTTTTCCTTTCTTAAAATGTGTATACGTTTTTTGCACCCTCTGTATTGCAAACAAACAAAAAAACTAGGTTATAAAATATCTCTAAATTGTATCTCCAGGAGTGACTGCTGAACTTCAGTAAAGAGGTCCCAAAGCTTGGATGAAAATTTCACTAATATTTTGTTAGCAGTAATAATAACAGTTCTGCTGGGCTCGGTGGCTCAGCCTGTAATCCCGTGCCTTTGGGAGGCTAAGGTGAGAGGAGTGCCTGAGCCCGCGGGTTCGAGACCTGTCTGGGCAACTTGGCGAGACCTCATCTCTACAATAAATCAAAAATTAGCCGGGCGTGGTAGCACACACCTGTAGTTCCAGCTACTTGGAGGGCTGAGGTGGAAGGATTGCCAGAGACCAGCAGGTCGAGGCTGCGGTGGCCGGGAGCGGCCACTGCACTCCAGTCTGGGCGATAGAGTGAGACTCCAATTCAAAAATAATAATAATAATAATAATAACAGTTCTTTATAGTGTCATATAAACATTACACTATTAAATATATATATACATATATATGTATATATATATAGTGTGTATAAAATTCTAAAACACCATCTGCAATTATTTTTGTTGGGCCAGTTTTATGAATCAGGCAGAATATTTTTAAGATGAAGAAATTATTAACTGAGCACTTTCTATATGCTAGATACTGTTCTAGGCATTTTATATGCATAAAATACTTTAATAATTTAATTTTCTATAGGACATATACTTTTAATCTCCCCATTTTACAAATAAGGAATTGAATCAGGGTGGAGTTATACAACTTCTTCCCAGATTTCAAAGCTTTTAAGTGTCAGAGTTAATACTTAAACCCTACCAGTAAGAATCTAGTCTAACTTTTTAACTACAATGACCTGAACATTTTAAATGTAAAACTGCTTCATTTAATTTTATTAAAACAAGTTTTAGAATGTATAAAACACATGATAGGCATTATAAGTTTATTCTGCTCATAGTCACTTTCTTGATAGCTCAGAAACTATAGTGGTTTTCATTTTTAAATGTTATACAAGTAATATGGCTATTTAAATCTCTATTAATTTGTAAGATCTATTTTTAAAGAATTTCTAATTTTTATATTAGAGTGAAAAACCTCACTTAATGAGGAAAATGAACCGATTAAATTATTAGCATACTATAGATCAAGTTTCAAAGTATCTTCAAGAAAGGACTGCTTGATTTGATAATGTCACAAGCCACTATACCTTACTGTAATTGCTTATCTAAGGTCTATGTTCCCTGCCAGACCTACAGGATCATATCCGTCATTCATGAGTATGCTTCCAATGCCTACTGCAATGCCTGACATATAGCAGGTTGTCAGTAAAAATATATAGAATGAAGAAATTTAAATTTATTTAATAAAGATCCCACTATAAGTAGTAGCTTAATTTTTTAGTAATACCTATTTCATATAAAATTTTATATATTTCTATTATAATTATTATCAATACATTAATAGTTAAAGACATGACACTGGGTCGTATGGGTGGTCAAGTTTTAGATCTTTTAGGGATCACCACACTGTTTTCCACAGAGGTTGTACTAGTTTGCACTCCCACCAACAGTGTAGAAGTGTTCCTTTTTCTCCACATCCTCTCCAGCTTCTGTTATTTTTTAAGTTATTGATGATGGTCATCCTGATTGGAGTTAGGTGGTATCTCGATGTGGTTTTAATTTGCATTTCTTTGACGATTAGTGAAGCTGAGCATTTTTGTATGTATCTGTGGGCTGCTTGTATGTCTTCTATTGAGAAGTGTCTATTCATATCTTTTGCCCACTTTTTAATAGGGCTTTTTTTTCTTTTTGGTATGCCAGTCCCACTTCTGGGAATATACCTGAAGGAATTAAAATCATTCTATAAAAAAGATACTTGTGCACACATGTTTATTGCAGCACTACTCACAATAGCAAAAACATGGAACCAACCATGCTGTTCATCCAAAGTAGACTGGATAAAGAAAATGTAGTACATATACACGATGAAATATTATGCAACCATAAAAAAGGACAAAATTATTAACTTTGCAGCAACTTGGATGGATTTAGAGTCTGTAATACTCAGTGGTCTATCACAGAAACTAAGAACTGAGTACCACATATTCTCACTCATAAGCAGATCCTGAACAATTATCATAACACTACGAGAAAGGGATTGGCAGTAGTAGGAAACTACCAGGGGAGGAGAGGGGCACACTTCATCAGTAAGGGTACCTTATCTCAAACCAGGTGAAGTGGACCAAAGTGAGGCCCAAACTTTACCTGTGCAATGAGCATTTGTATACCTAACCCTGAACTACACCCTACATCTTTAAAATAAAAATTAAAAAAAAAGATGTGACACAAATTTTCTTCAACTAAATCTTGTTTATAACAGCAAAAACTCCTTTTTTTTTTATAACTTCTGTCATAAATTCTTAAGAATGGATCTAGGAAGGCATTCCATTTTTATTTTCCACATTTAAAAAGTTCTTCCTTATATTAAACTGAAAACATTATTTCCTTCCCACAACGAGGAACAGTAACTTTTATTAAAATTTTCCTTTCTCATTCAAACTTCCAATTGTACACCATTAATCCCAACTCATTTCCTCTGACAGCAGCAGCCCCAAGATTCAAAACAGAAGCCATTACTTTACATTTGCAACATATATACCTAATCAGACACAGCATTATTTGCTATACTAAAAAGTCATATAGTTAAAAACTGATGGCTATTAGTAAAACTTTGCTTTAGATACATCATTTTTAATTCATTTCAATAAAAGTAATGCTAAGCATCATCCTCCACCTGCAATATTTACATAACTATGTGTTTTAAATCTTGGTACAGCTAAATACCAAATTCTCCACCTGACATCATGAACTAATCAAAGCTGCCAACTGCAAAGATCAAAAGGAAATGTCAAAGAAAACTGAATGTTATGGACACTGCCAGGCATGTTACCCAGTAAAGAATATTCCTCAAGACGGTCCTTCTGGGAGGTACAGGAAGGACAACTTCCCAGCAGTGACAAGTGGAATTGCCTATATCTCTAAGTTGAGATCTTCAAATCAGAAAGATCTCAAGTTTGTGATTTTCTTTTGAGTATAAAGAAAAGTCCAACTAAGTTGAAAGCCACCACAGAGATTCAATTCAACATAATAATTTTGACGGGAAAGTTAACAACAGAATTTATTTGGATCTTGCCATTTAAATAAGATTTATACTTATTTAATATTTTAAATATCTTATTTACTTCAATAATAAATTAGGAAAATATCATTTCTATTATAAAAGTAAGCTTTTTTGATTTTAGTTTCATGCTGTATTGTTTGCTCTGATTCAATTAGTTTATTCTGTCAGCTGAATAAAGAAAAGCTAGTATGAGAGTCTTAAAAAATGTTCACAATTAACTGTATTATTATTATTTATTTATTTATTTATTTATTGAGTTGGAGTTCCACTTCGTCACCCAGACTGGAGTGCAGTGGCCGTTCCTGGCCACCACAGCCTCGACCTGCTGGGCTCCGGCAATCCTTCCGCCTCAGTCTTCCAGCAGCCGGAACTACAGGCATGTGCTACCACGCCTGGCTAATTTTTGATTTATTGTAGAGACAGGTCTCGCCAAGTTGCCCGGGTGGGTATCGAACCCACAGGCTCAGGCAATCCACTCGCTTCTGCCTCTCAAAGAGCTGGGATTACAGACTGAGCCACTGGACCTGGCCTGTACTATTTTTCGAATATCACTAGTATTTTTCCCTTAGACAAGATTTTTCTGTGTCCTATAATAAAAAGTGTAAACATTGAGACATCTAAATCCTCTACCATGTTATTTTCTAAAATGTAATAAATATGTATGCTTTAGGATATATACATGTGTGTGTATATATGTACATATACACACACACATAGGAGAAACATAAATGATACATTTTTTAAAAAAAGGAATCATACTATCATTATGCTGTAAATATGGGGAAAAGCCTTTAAATTCAGTCGAAGAAATCAGAGGCCTCCCTCACAGCATTCATTCCTGAAATGTTAAAGGATCCTAAAAGAACTTCCCTCCCACAAGTGAAATTCTCACATAAGAATGCTGCTTTGACAAGAATTTTTTGTAAATTTTAAAAAATCTAAAAATAGAATAGCCATGAAAAAATTGATTTCTCCATGCTTAGACTTCTGTCTTTCCAATGCACCACTTAGTAGAAGGTCATTTATTAGAATTATTAACTTTCAAAGTTTAAAAATTATCAATTCACTTAAAAAAATAAATATATGATTCTGTACTTTATACACCAACCATATTGTTTCAACTCTCATAGCACTTTCTGAGTTTTCATAGTACTGGGTTCCAGTTGCAATTTTAAATTTGTGTAATTATATCTACACTATAATTATAATCTACACTGGAAGTTCAAGAACAGTTGGAGAATCTTTGTTTTTAATCTTATCATTTTATCCTCGGCACCTACCTGAATGATTGGCACATAGTAAATAGTCTATAAAAATCTCAATAGATTGAAGGATGGATGTTGCCATTAAGTACTTAGTTCATTGTCAACATTTGACTGCTTACCATGATGACAGATGATGTGCTAGGTGCTTGTCACAGTACTTTTCCTAATATGCTTGTTATTAAGCTCTAGAGAACAGCTAAGAATATAGCCATATTCAATTAACATTTTGACATCTCTTATTAGACAAGAAAAATTACTCAAACTATGTCAATTTCAAACATCATAAGTTTGACAGCAGATTGTGCAACAGAATCACAATCTATTATTAATATGTTAGTCTACATCAGTCATTATCTTGCTATCACAAAGCTATTGTGTCCATAAGGACACTGGAATAAGGTTTTTAGATTTCAAATGTTATAAACTACTACCTTCACTTCTGTTCAAAGTTAACATAACTAATCATGAATCTGATAGGACACATGTCCCAGGAAAGGGATATGTAGGAACCAAATGCATGTAGGAGAAAACAGTAAGTTAAAGGTCATTTGAAGCATATAAAAATGTAGCCAAATTTAGAAGTTAGTTTCTTTGAACAAACATGTGTAAGGCATGGGACAAATGTCTGATTTTATCACCAAAATGTGATACTGCATTATACTGTGAATAGTTACTCTGCTTTGTTTTGGGCATACGGTATATATTTCAAATTTAATATTTTCCAAAGGCATAGTAGCAATAATACATTTCTAAAGGTGCAATGTTAAATTAAATGTATTTTATTATATGATATTAAACATTTAAAATATCTTATATTATTTTACAATGGAGTAGAAAAACATACTCAACAGACTATTGCAAAATTTATGGCATCTACTTTAAGTAAGAAGTACCTATGAAACAAAGGATAAATTTTGTATAACTTTTTTAAAAGTTAAACTTTACTCAAGCAATATTTATAATACTATTTTTAAAGATAATTAACTGCAACATAACTACAAATAATTGAATGTGTTAAATGGACATGAACTATGTAATTGGTTTTTCATACTTTTATTCTATTTTCTAATCAACATTAAGTATATAAAAATCTCTTATTTACAAAACCATTATTTGCATTTATTTTATTAAAATATAAGTAATAGACATATAAAATTCAAACACTGACATTATGTCCTAGATTTTAAAAGCTGTAAAGTCTAATTCAAATATAATAAATTGGTAGGCTTTACATATACACACACATTATAATTTAAATGAAAACTCTTACCATTGATTTCCTTTTGATAGTTAGTCACTCCATTAGTCTTTCTTGATATTGCTTTCCTATGTCAAGTAGATAGTAGTCAAATCACAAAATGACATTTGGATGCTCACGTCTTCAGATGAGAGTTTTCGGCCACTTGCCAGTTGAGAATTTAAACTGAAAACTAAATTACCCAAACTTTATTAAGTTATTCCCACACCCACCAACATATAATGAGCAATGACTCTTAAACTGGAAAATAAGGTGACTGAAAATGGTTTATCTCGTTTTTAAGCAATTATATATTATAGTTGAGAAGAAATGCTATGATTTTAAAAATCTCCTAAAACTCTAATATCTTCTGAGAACATTTTTAAGTAAATTTCAATTTCTCTCCCCAAAGTTACCCCAATGATCCTGTCACCCAAATTAGCACATAATAAAGAAAGTATTTATTAAATGACATAATAAATTAGGAGTCACAACTTTAAATTCTGTCAAGCATTGCCTTCACCTAAAAACTAACTGTAATACTTGGAAACACTTTGACAGTATCATCTATATTTATAGTTATTAAACCAACTACTTGTAGTAGTATATACCGTAAGTTAAAGGTTGCACTGGAGAAATATGTTCTGCCTGCAAACAACATTTTTGTACTGAGAAGACAAAATTTATCATTTATGGTTAAATCATAATTAGAATTATGGTACAAAAATGACTCAGCCCTTTTTCTGCACCAATTTGAGCTCTTTTCTGCTTGATTATCATAACTGCTCTTTGTAGAGTCTGCCAATTATATATTATGTTTTATCATTATGCTTTATGATTATTGGGTTGTACAGTCTGTTTTTATGCTTCTCAAATATTAGACATATTAAATTGTTTCAAAATATTAAGATATACCTCTGTGCCATAATATAATTTCTGCCCAGCAATAAGTTGGCCTGTTTCAACAGTTATTATTTATTCTTGACAATTTAAGTCTTTAACAAAACACAGCAGAATAAAGCTAAAATGAAAACAGGAAAGGAAAACATGTCCTTCTCTTCCTTGAAAATTGTTTCTGAATGTGAACTATAATAGGTCCAAAATTAAGTGCACATAACTAGATAGCTACGTATGATCAGTTTGAGTTCTAAACATGAGACATATACCTCAAAAATCTCATATATTCTACGTGTGGTTCTTCTGTCTCTCACACACACACGTGTGTGCATGTGAATACATACATGCAATCTATCCAACCTATAACCTGATAGACATTTGCCTACCAATAACCTGATACCAAGGTATTGTGTAAGAGAGAATATAAAATGAATAATCAGTGTATGATTAAATCAAGAAAAATTGACTTCAGAAACAAAGCCTAGAGCTTACTAAATCGGCTAGTCTTCACATTAGTCACATGAACTCCCAGTTATATCTCCTAGAAACAGGCTTATTCTATTCTATCAAATAATTTTAACCCCAAATCCTCAAAAACAATAACATTTATAAACTATTCAGAGACTAAAAGAGTTCTGTGAAATATAAAGGAGTTATGAAATACAAAGGGAAGATTAAGCTTTTTTCCCCAAGGAGTTTATCATCTAAAATTTGGTGGGGGAGAGAGGGTGGTGCATAAAGACACATAAATGACTAAATGTCTAAGAGAGGAACAAGCACATTGTGACTGCTTAAATTCTTTAAACAGGTTCATTACATGTGGGGGACTGACCTGAGAAGACTTCATATCAAGAAGTTTAAAACAGAAAATGCACAACAATTTTTTTTTATTTAGCCTAATGAAACTCATAAAGCAAATAGTGATTAAATACAGAAAATGGCTATGGAAGTATTCATGTCATCACTCTGGAAGATCAAAGATAAATTACTTAGCCAAATTAAATTACCGGACATGGAGATGATTAATAGATAATAGATACAGATAGATAAATACAGCTTTCAGTACAAATAGAAGCAATTCAAATATGTTCATTTCACTCATCCTAATGATTATCATCATGGCAGTAATATAATTGTTAATACAGGAGATATACTGAAAAGTCACTATCAAATAAATAAAAAATCAAAAATGAATCAAAAAAACACAGAATGATTACCCTGGTGCAAATAACACTATGGATAACACAGCCATACAAGAAAGCTAGTATCACGTTCCAGAAGTTGATGAGCAGCAAACGACTTGTGTTTTTGTATAATCTTAAACATATTCCATTGATTCTCCTATAAGAGTGTTAGAATTTATCAAATGAATAAAACGGGTCTGGTAATATGACATTATTTGCCTAAAGTCACACAACTAATAAGCAGCAAAATTAAGTCCCCTTAAGAACCACACATTCTTGTTTTACTACATCAAAGAATGAAATAGTTATACTTTAAAAAGGTACAAAATTTTATTAGGAAAATTTCAACTTTTTAACCTCCATGCTATATCTCAAACATTCAGATCATCAGCCCCAGAAAATGCAAAGAATCAAATTTTACAGTTAGAGAAAGAAACCTGATACCTACCTTTTAGCACTATCAGCTTTAAGGCAGATAATCTTACACCAAAATCTTAAAGACTAAAAACATGAGTTTGAAAAATATGTAAAAATTTTACCAAAACTCTCTCTAAAAAGATAATTCCCTGGAATTTTCCATGGCATCATATCTATTTTTCTTTCACTTCCTGGCACAAATTTTTATCCAATTTTTATAGGATTGTCTAACAATTTAAGCATGCCACATGAACAGCATCAGAAACACAGTCTTATCTTGACTGCTTTAGGTAATATAACTCATCCTAAGAATATACAAATGGGGAGGGAAGGAACGGGGAGTTGTTGATAAAAATTTCATATAGACAGGAAGAATAGGCTTTGAAATATATTACATATTGGGGTGACTAAAGACAATGATAATATATATTTCAAATAATAAGAAATAAATATATTTCAAATATTTGAAATAAGTATATTTCAAAATAATGAGAGTAAATTTCAAACATCAGAGCACAAAAAGTGATAGGTAAGTGAGGTGACAGGTATATTACTTAGCTAGATTTAAGCATGCCACATTGTATACACATATCAAAACATCACATTGCCCCATAATGTACAAAGTTATGATTTGTCAATCAAAAATAAAAATTAATTTTAAAAGTAAAGTAAACAGATGAAATTTTTATAAAAAGAAATAGTTCAAACACTGTCTACATTTAGTTGTAAGGATAAAAATTGTCCACTAACTCAATTTAGATTCCATTGTCTATTCAAAGTCACAATTTACAAGATATCTCTAGTAAAGCACAACATGCTTTATAGTCCAGCTGGTCTCAAGTCAGTGCACTCATTAGGCAACACCTAAAATCATTCACCAAAACTTTTTCAAACTGGCAGTGATGTTAAACAAATTAGTTCCACCATACTACTACCACAGCCACCACTTTCACATACCTTCTTGATTCCTAGAGTCTACGAGCTAAAAGGGCATGCAATACTCTTACCATTTATTATTTAAAAGACAACAAATATTATACCATATCAGACCAAGTTTACTTTATGCTTTTAAAACAAAAAATATACACTTCAGGAGTTTTATATTCCATTAGTTCACAAAGCAACATCTCAATACACACACACACACACACACACACACACACACAACACCCCCTGTGTCCACAGGTTCCATATCCTACTGATTTAACCAACCATGGATAGAAGATATTCAGAAAAAAATTTAAATTGAGCAATACAACAATAAAATAATACAAATAAAATTATACTTTAATAATCATTTAAAAAGCATGTACATTAATATTAGATATTATAAATAATTTACAGTTGATTTAATGTATACATGAGGCTGTGGCTAAGCTATATATGCAAATAATACACCATTTAATATCAAGGACTTGAGGATCCTCAGATTTTGGTATCTGAGGGTGTCCTGGCACCAATCCCCACACACTATACTGAGGGATGACTATATAAATATAGTAAATATATGTGTGTGTACACGTGTGTATGTCTACGCATGTGTGTATAAAGGGCAGTATTCCTAAAATGTGAGTTTTTTAAAGAAAGTGTATTATTTCAAGGTTTTCCTCGATGTGCTAAGTTTGTGTGTGTGCACCTACTTCTTTGCCTAGAATTGTGAGAGGCTTCCTAAAAGCAATAGCAAGTATGTATATTTAGACCTAGCTGTTGAAGTATTGTATATAGTTAGTATACTGATATCCCAATTTATGTAAGAACCAGATTACGTTCATATTATTCACATTATTTACAACAATCCTTTAGAAAGTGATTTTTTAAACAAAAATCTTCCAAAGAAATATGTCTCATTCTTTTCATGGATACTCATCATGTTTGTATGAAAGTTATTTGGGAGTAAATTATTTAACTTATCTCTACCTCAGTTTTTCCACTTGAAAAATGAAGACAACATTAGTATCTAACCACACAAGCTTCTTGTGAACATTTTGGAAAATTAATAGTTGCAAACTGCCTAGAAGAGTACACCAAGCAGATCATAAGCTTTCAAAAGCAGAGCTATTACAATCATCCTAATCACCACTACCATCACTACCACCATCATGATTTTCATAAGCATCTCAACTGATTCTTAGTAAAAATGCAGAGCCCTAGGCCACACTCCCAGAGAGTCTAATTCAATATCACACCAAAGTTTGAAAATGCTGTATTGAAAAGAAAAAACATGGAAAAATATGCAATATATTGCTTATACCATATCAATACCATCTTATGAATACAGTAACAAGAAGCAAAATACTTTACAACAGAAAAAAGCTTCAGTTTTAGAAGCCCACTAGCAGTTTTACTTTCTCCTCTAAAATACATACAACTTATCCCCAAAGCCAACAGTTATTTTCCAATGACACTACTACTACTCAAGATTGGTAGGATGCAAAAATAAGTAAGGGGTCCTGGGCTCAACAAAAAGTTGAAGAAACTTACACATTTTATTCCTTCTTGGGTAGAGACAAGCTGGTAATTTTACACAATTTTTTTGTGAGCAATTATCAAATATTTGAATGTTGCCTATATGTGGCATGTTCTACTAAATATTAAAGGGGATAGAAGTATAAGACATGAAATTCTCCTGGACTGTCACTCAATGAGAAAATAATCTCCCCTAGCTTCTTCCAAGTAACACAGAAGACCCGTTCCAGGTAAATGAGTAGTATGAGCTGGGAGTTCAGAGAAGAGATTTTAGTTAGGATCGATAAAGTTTCAAAGAAGAGAAAAGATCTTTGCGAGAACCCATAATAACTAAGATTAGTATAGTCATAGAGCAACTGCACTTCTGTTCAAAGAAAATAGTGTGAACAGAAAGCAGAAACTTGGAAGTTCTACAGATATTTCAGGATAGAACATATACAAAGTATTTGCCAACCCTAGAAAGGATGACTTTATCACTCTCTGCTCATAAATCTAATTAGTACTTCAGGAAAATTGTTTTGGCAACGATATGCATGATGGGACACACTATGATAGTATAACTCTGGCTTTGAAAATGGGCAGAGACAGGACTCTGAAGGATCACTTAAATTAATCAATTGGCTGTGAGGAAAAAATAAGTATTAAAGATGATGTAAGCCCGTTTTTTTCTGGCAACTTCCTATTCACTCCTGGTACATTCATGATGAAGAAGATGGTAGACAATAAAAGCTATAAAAAGTGAGCTTAGGGGTGGTCATAGAGAGCTAATCTGCAGGAGCAAAGGTAGCTAGCCATTTGAGTAAAGACCTGCAAGTGTCAAACTGCAAACATTATCCTCAGGTTAATGTCTAGCTCTCATCTGCTAGAGTCAACCAGCTCACAATTGCCTTTCCTTTATAATACATCAAAAGGCAGGTGTTACAGAGGAAGAAAGCAAAAGCAAGACAGTTTAATACACAGAATGCCTATAAATGATGGTAATCTGGGGTGTAAATTAAATATTAAATTATGTTCTCTATACTTAGCAGAACATACAAATGTATTTTAATATAGCCTACAACGTAAAATATTTACAAATTCAGCCACACACACAAAACGATCATCAATAAAGCTTTGCTATATTCAGTACAAATAAAATTATCAAGTACTTGTAGACAAACTTCAGTAATAAAAAAATGAATTTACTTCCTTTGGAAGTGAGAATACTTGTTTTGTTAGCCTGAACTTTTAATTTTCATATCATTAATCTTACATATAAAAAGGCTTTAAATAACAATCATATCTTTGATTCTCATTCAATGTAACCCTATTTTTAAAAAAATTTTAATATTCCATTTCATTACATGTACGGATCTTCCATTTCATTACATGTACGAATCAAATGATTCATATTACTGTGAAACAACTCTTTAAAGGCAAAGGCCATGCTTTATTTTCACTCTGGTTCTATTTTTTAAATTTTAATTTTAATTAATTTCTTTATTTTAATTTTTGTTTTGAGACATGGTTTCACTCTGTCACCCAGGCTAGAGTGCAGTGGCACAATTACTACTCCCCTCAGTCTTGAATTCCTGGGACTGCAGGCATACACGAGCATGCCTGGCTAATTTTTCTATTTTTTGCAGAAACAGGGTCTTGCTTTGCTGCCCGGGCTGGTCTAGAACTCCTGACTTCAATTGATCCTCCCACCTCAGTCTCCCAAAATGCTGGAATTACAGGCATGGGCACCTCACCCAGTCCTCTCTCTGGTACTATCAAAACTCAACAGTGCTAGATATGTAGTATGCTTATTAAAAGAATTATATCTTACAACTGATCTGTGAATGGGTTAAGTAAAAGGTATGAACAATTACAAAATTTCATGACAACAGATATGTGATTTACCAGAGCACCTATGAAGTATTGTTTCAGGCCACTGAAGCTCACTGTAATAGGGATGCCACTGCTGCAGCAAATACATTTTGCAAATGCAAAACGGCTTTAAGAACTCTGTGGGGTTCTTTAAAGTATATATATATATGGTTTCTATGTTACAATTTATATTTGCATTAAAAACAGCACTTGCCAGTTTAACATGATTAGACTTACTGGCTGGAAAAAAAAGAAAACCAAAAAAACCCCCAAAAACAAAAAACAAAACTGCTTTCCACGTTAATTAAAAATACTTTTCTTGCATCTAAATTTATATTTTCAGATGCCAAAGATATTCCAGAAAATTTCATTTATTTGATCAACCAAATTAACCAATAATATTTTGTCACATGACATTTATTTCTGTGTAATTTTTAAAGAGATCATAAAAGCTATCATATTTTAGAGATACTGACTCATTACTTCCTTTTTTCCCCCAATTTACACTAAATAATTTATTTTCCCAAAATGTGTATGTGTTATGAGATGAGACACATGATACAGTTCAATTGGTCATTCTCTATGACAGGACACAAGAGGCTAAAAATGGCTCATCATAATTTATTTTATGTTAAAATGTACAGCATTTGTTTGTGTTTTGGTTTTCGTTTTTTTTTTTAAGTGACTGACTAAAAAGAGAACAGATAAACACAAGAGTGTCGCTGGCTTGTATTTTACATAAGGATTACACCTCTCCTGCTTGGCCCTTACTGTCACCCTGTACAGGTACAAAGACTCATTACTTCTTACATCATCATACTAAAATAGTCAAATACCATTTCAAAAGTTAGTGGGCCACTCATCTTAAAGTATAAGGAAAGAGAACTAGCATTTTGTTAAAATACCTCCTCCACTAGATTTCTGACCCATTATTTTAAACCCTTATTCACAATCCTAAAGAGATAGGTATAACATACCCATTTTATAGCTGTGAACTTGCTTAAGGTCCCAGAGCTATTAAATGATCCTGTTATAATTCCCATAATTTTTGTCTAGCTCTAAAGTCTAAGCTCATCCTTCTTACAATAACTATCTGGAACACTGCCAAATACTCTGATAAAGAAGAGGCTAGGGCATAAAGGGACAGGGGGATGGGGCAGAGGGGAGGTGATAAGTGGAGTAAAAGCAAACATCATAAGCCCAAGTACTCTACTTCTTGAAGTGCTCTTTACATCTATTAAGAACAGTTTTTCTCACAGATAACCTTCTCGGCATAGTAATACAAATTAATATAAACTTTGAAAAACTGAGAGTGATTTACAAAAACTCATAGCAACAATAGCAATAGAGAATTGTTTTTTGAAGGACAAATAGCCCTATGACATACCTCAGTCGTCTCTAAAGACACTATTAACAAATACTCATCAATAATCCCAAGTCACTTACAATAGCTGAGATGAATGTTCCAGCAATCAAAGAATATAACCACTGATTATCTGGAAAATTTACCAACTGAATTTACGTCCAATGATTCTAGATGCTAATTTTTCCAGAAATCTTCTGTAAGTACCTATGCTATCATTATATTCTATCCAAATAGGACAGAGTGTATGAAGTCAAGTATTATAAACTTAGAGGAAAAAACCATATTAAAACTTCCAAAAGGTATACAGTTCTTACCTTTAAGAAAAAGAAAACGATAGGTCCTGTTTTATAAAAAATAAGTTAAAAATAAACATAACCTTTTCAAAGTTAAAAGAAATTTTCAAAATGGAATTTTAGAACTTAAAGCACTTAATAAATGAAGGCGAAATTTCTGTTACTCCAGTTTACTTCTTTCTTCTTTCCTACTCCCTACCCTTTCCTCTATATCATAAATGTGAGACTCCTCATTTTACTTAGTTGCCAAAGCATCTAGTATGAAAAGGTGGAACAACTTTATAACTTAAATTTTCATAGGGTCTTTAGGAGTTTCGAGGCTCTCAATACCAAATTGCATAGAGGTTGGATCTTTAAAAAACGTTCCAGAAGTGTCAAAACACAGTCTCTCTAGCATTTTAAACACGGTTTCACAATAATTAGCACGGCAGTAGGTAATTTAAGATGTGACCCTTTGTACAGTAACAATTTAAAACATAACAGCCAAGAGCATAGTCATTTGTTTGCTGTTACCTTGATTTAAGATGAGAAGGAAAGGAGACCAGTTCTACACAAAGAATTAACAAAGTACTGTGAAAATATAAGTAAATAAAGTTTATTTGAAAAGGAACCAAATGATGAAAAGTCAAAGCATGGTCAAAGACAGAGCTAAGCTGGCAACTGAGAAGCATAAACCGTTTTGGCCTAGATTTGTTAGTAATGACTGTGTGACCCAGATACCAAAATATTTGGCTAATATTCAGAAAAGTGACAACTGAGAGAAATAAAATATATGGTTGGCTGGTTAAATATTTTAGCCAAATGATAGGTGCTTATTAAGTAATCAGTACTTTCTACACAAAGATTTTTAAAACTCTAAAAACAAGCTTTTTTTTCACCATGTAAATGATCCCATAAATTATACTACACCTTTATAATCAAACAATAAGGATACTATTTACTACAGATATGATGGTACAAAAATCCTCTGAAGAGCAGAAAGAGAATATTCATTTTTTAAAAGTAACACTTATTAAAGAAACTATTTTCCTAAACTGCATTTGTTCCAACTCATGGTCCACATAGTTTATTCTACAGAGAGGATCTATTAAATGACAAGAGTTTTTGGAAAAAACACCTTCAATTTAGAAGCTACAAAGCTCTGCTAACACAGAGAATCTTCACCAGGCACTCAATCTCATACTTACAGGTCTGACAGGGGAAGGTGGTGTTTCACATAAGTAAAAATTTCAGATAATACATAATCCACAACGCACCTATAGTGGACCACAGGAGTGACTAGCCAATGCTTCTTTCTTCCTAATGATTTGATTTCTATATCCATATCCAGTAGTCAATGTGCTTCAGGAAGCTGGCTGTCCTGAGCTGCAGGGGTAGACCACAATTAGTCTAATCCATTATGGTAAGCTCATCCCTCTTGCCAATGATTAGGTAGGGTATATTTAGAATTAAACAAATTTAGGCCAATGAGGAGCACACTGAGGCAGGGGTGAATGGGAACTCCTTAGGAAAAAGACGCTATATTGCTCATGAGAAAGCCAAGAGAAGATCATTTTTCTCACTTTGGATGAAAAGAGGAAACACATATTCATGACTGCAACTGTTATGTATATGCATTCTTGTTTAGGATTTGGGCGTTTATCTGAAGGGATACTGGAAGGCCACGGAGAGATTTTAAGCACAAGGGTATGCCATGATTAAATTTTCATTTGCAACAGGATTTTGTTACATTCATCCTGTAATTATAGTGTTGGGAGAAAGGCAATACTGGGGAGAAGAGTAGACAAGAAAGACATACTGAGTCCTTGAAAACAAATCATCAAGCCATTGTCATAGCTAACCCTATGCTTTCCTTACTTTTGGAACTTTCTTATCTGAGTCAACCAATATTCTTTTTATTTAGGCTAAAATTAGACTAACTTGGAAACTAGCTATTAGGAAACTAAGAATTGCCAAATTCTACTTAATTACTTTCAGAAAATTATAAAATTTGTTTTACCTATTTCTGGTTTTTAAATAAATACTATATATAACTTTTTTATATTTTCTGCATTTCCTATAATTATTGTATACTGGATATATTATTGGCATGAGGATATTTAAAACATCTGAGTGTTTCAAACAATTTAAGCTCTTCTTGATAATCAATATAAGAGACAAATTATGGTTTTAGTACAGTAATGCTTCCATGGGCCAATGACGTCCTCAGATTGCTATGTTCTTACAGTCTGATTTTGCTTCAGTATCAATTGTCTCTTGTTCCTGCTGTACATTCCTTAACAGTTTAAGAGAGAATCACTAGGATCTCGTCTATAAATCATTGGCTCTCTACACTCTACACATGCTCATCCTGCTGAGTTACCAGTCATGCATATTCAGATGGTTGGTGTTGCTGTAAGTATGCTATAAAGAATATGAAAATTATTCTTGGGACAGTAAATTTCTCTTTGATCTTAGTTTAAACTAAAAATATAACCTAGATAACTAGTTTTGTACTTATTAAAAGTATCTCATTTCCTCCTTTCCTGCTTTCCTTCCTTCTTTTCTCTCACTATTTACATTATCCATAAATAATTTAAATCTTTAGATATCGAAGTCGTCTTCTGTAAGGCAGAGGCTATAAAATGGAGACCTGTGGGCCAAATATATTTCACAGACATATTTTTCCCGGTACAGTGATGGTCACAGGATGGTTTTAGAACAATTTTAATTAGTTATAAACTAATTTATATAAAAATCTGTATTTCAGGATCCTTCTGAAAAATTTGGCAATGGTTGGATGGAATAGCTGTCCCTCTACCCAGTTAGATGAGCACAAGTTTTCTAGAGCCCCACTCTCCATATTATTTCCCTAAATGGCCTAATTCTTTATAATTAAGGCCCTTCTACATGTTTTACTATGCTAACCTTGATAGAAACTAATTAAAAGCCATAGGCACACACAAGAAATACTGCTATTTAAGAAACTATAGCATTCATAAGAAATTCAGGCAAGTCTGCTTCCAGGATGTTTTTCTCCTGAATCTTTTACTTTATTTAGGAGTCTATTTGTAGAGTCAGTGATCCAGCAATAAATTCTAACAATAATTATGAAAAAAGTGTTTCTTAATAGAATGATGTTTAAAACAAAATGGTTTACATTTTTCATCTGAGTTTCAACCAATCAACCAAAAAGTTTTTAAAAAATCCTAAACAGTCACTGTTCAAATCTGATATTGCTTAATAAGTGAAGTTTATAAGATGACTATATGTATACACACCACATGTGTTCAAAATTACTTATGTACTTTAACATATAAATTAGAATGGTAAATTTTCTTTTAAAACTAAGTTCTCCCTATACTATTTAATGGAGTCAAACAGACAATAATAGGAATTCACAAATTATTTTTAAAAGATTATTTCATAACATAGTCACTTTCTAACAGTGAGCACAAGCTACTGAACGGATTTTAGAGACGATCTTATAAACAAAGTCTATAAATGGAATAATAGTTTTATATTTCCGTCATATACCAACCAGGCTTTTTCTACATCCCAAATTTCAAATGCTACCTTTCTTCCAGTTCCAGTGCTGTACTCATCATCTCCAGTCTGGCCTACAGAAATAGTTTCTAACAACACTGCTTCTACATTTACTGCAGTCAGATTCATGGTTTTCAAATGAAATTTAATCATGGCATGCCCTTGTGCTTAAAATTTTTCCACGGTTTCTCAATATCCCTTCAGATAAAGGCCAAAATTCTTAACGAGAATACATGATTTGCTTCCCACATTCTTCTCTACCCTTATTTCTCCTTTTTTTTTATTAATCAATATTTTTTATTATGGTTTTGTGGGGTACAGTTAAGGGTTAGGTGTACAATTATGTTTCATTCAGGCACCCTGTTGATAAGAGGTGTTTTCCCAACCCCAGACAGATATTTGCTACTGTTAATCCCATCCCCCCCCCATAGTTTCCCAGTACCGTCAGTCATTTTCTTATAGTATTACATTGGATGTTCAAGGTCCATTATATGAGTGAGAACATGTGATATTCGGATCTTTGTTTCTGTGAGAGGTCACTCAGTATTATAGACTTTAGTTCCATCCAGGTTGCTGCAAAGTTCATGATTTTGTTCTTTTTTATGGCTGCGTAGTACTCCATCGTGTATATGTACCACATTTTTTTAATCCAGTCCTCTTTTGATGGACAGCATGGTTGTTTCCAGGTTCTTGCTATTGTGAACAACGCTGCGATAAACATACGTGTGCAGGTATCTTTTTTATAGAGTGTATTTCTCCTTCTAAATGCTCAGTCTCATTGGAATCTTTTTAGTTCTTTCTTTTACTTTTGCACATGCTATTTCTGTTGCCTGCAACATTCCATCTAACCCTTCTCCCAACTCCTAGGCTTAAGTAACTCATGCTGGATCTTCCAATCTCAGTCTAAAAGTTATTTCTCTTGTCCTTCCCTGACTTGGTCAACACTCCATCTCAGATAAAATCTCCCTGTTATATTTTCCCTTATCACCTTACAACTTCTCCCTTAATGGTCCTCTTAGTTGTAATTATTTGTCTTGAGTTTCAGTCTTTTCCAAAGTTGTTGGCTTCATGAGGACTTGTTTATTGTCTTACATTATAACACAATGACTGGTATATAATTACAGCATTGAATAAATATTTGTTGAATAAATGAAGCTCATTATATTGAATTTAACCCATAACTAAATGAATTATTGGTGAAAGGCAGCACAGTACAGTAGATAGTACAAACATCTGAAAGTTCTGAAGACCTGATTTGTAATTCCATATCTACCACTTGTTGTGTGACCTTAGGTCTCAAACACTCAGACTTTTTTTGTTTAACCTTAATAATAACAGTAGTCAATGCCTGTTCTATCTTCCTTATGCAGCCAACTTTCTGGAGAAAAGAAAATCAAATTTCTCAACTCTTTCTCAAAAAGGCACTTTTTTTTCTCCTTAACATTTTTCAAATTAAGAGGAATCTTACAGTAGATATCAAAAAAATTTTGCCAGATATTACAAATAATGTTACAATATTTTGTATTATATCCACATATATCCTCATATCCACATGTGAACTTAGACTAAATATATACCAAAGAATTCTTAGACTAAGAATATAACTATTATCTGTCACTTAAGTTATCTGTATCAACACAACTATATATACAGGTGAATTTTAACTTAATTTTAAATCCTTAATTATCTCTCAAAATGTCTTTATAGGGCAACCTCCTCGGGTCCCCTCCTGCCCTGGGAGCTCTTCTGTCCTCTCAATAAATCCTACTTTCTTTAAAAAAAAAAAAAAAAAAAAAAAAATATATATATATATATATATATATATGCCTTTAAAAAGATTCTTGTAACATAGCATTAAAACAAAAATTATTATCTATGTAGAACTGCCTGTGACATGTGGCTGATTTACGTTTAATGAAGTGATACTTACTAAGTGATAATTCTGAGCAGATACCAAATATCTGTGTGTTAAAGTCTTCTGGGTGATTTTCTAGAGAAGTTATTTAACTTCTAGTAATATGTAATATAATTAATAAAAAAAACACATTTAATTAAGTAGGAAATAGAAATGTAGCCAAAGTAATTCTGGATATGTCTCAGAACTATGTTATCAATCCCAAAAGTGTAAGAAGTCAAGAAGAGCAACCTGTGTTACAATGCCTATGCCCAAAAGTAATTTAGAATCGTACTTAGATCAAAGATCCTCCTTCACCAAGTGTTTGCTTTCTCCAAAAAAAGAGGGAAAAAGTTGTTACTGAATAAAAGAACGTGTCTTACAATTGGTTCCTTAGAATCAAGAAAATATAATATACTTGAACATATTCTTTAAATTAAGTGCTATATAAATAGGTCATTTTAAGATAGCCCCTGTAGGCTATGTACCAAAAAAGAGTGCTTTACATAAAACTTAAAAGCTTCACCCCAAAATCACTTTAAAGTTAATGCTTGAAAATTAGAGGATGAAATGAGATTCCAATTTTTTTTTATTTTAGAAGAAATAAAACAATCCCCACAAATTTTCAATACACAGATTCAACAAAAGAAGTCTACTTCTTTTGTCCTGTTCTCATTTTCAGCACTGCGCATGTAAGTCATAACATTGTCATATGCTAAATTCTTTAAATTATTCTCCTGGAAAATTTATTGTAATATCTAATCATTATTATTGCCTGAAAGTTCATTATGCTTATCCCATTCTTTCAGTTGTGATATATTTAATGTAATATTTTACTTGTTTTTGCCTTTAGTAGCTATTGTTTAAAATCAATTTTTTCCTCAACCTTATCTTCAAGAGCAAATCAGGACATGTGCTTTCACTGATTTTACTATAAGCACCAGTTTTCTGTGACTCCCCCACCTGGTGACCAAAGCTATGCATTGCCAGTATGACAGATTAGTAGTGCTGATGACTACTGAGCCTAGAACAGCAGCAGCTGACTGATAAAGAATAAAACCTTTGACTTAGGCTACTTAGTACCATGATTTTTAGAAGGAAGTATTCTATCTCTATGGCCTCCTTATAAATAGCCATTGGAAAATCACCTATCTCTTCATATTTCTTTTTCTGATTCAGTGTCTTAATCCCTCTGGCTAGGGCCTTCCAAATTAGATCATAAACAAATTCTGGAATTGACCTAAAAAGACTGCTTAGGAAAGTCACAAGATTCTTCTGCAAAATAGAAGGTAGAATAGAATGTAGCACTATGGCAAGCAGATACAGTCAGCCAATGTGTTTAAACACTTTTACCTACCGGTAACTCACAACATTATAAAGAGCCTATATAGGATAGCTTATAAAGAATTTTAGCATTAAATAGATGTTGGATTAGAAGACTTATAAATTATGTGACTCATAACCTTTATTCAGATTGGAACTATCAAAATATCTTCATAAGGCTGATTAAAGACTTTAGATGAATTATGATTTTATCATTAAAACATACCCTCAATTACCAACATCACAAATATACAAATTAATCAAACATGAAGGACATGGGGAAAAGGACAAGATGGGAGTAATGGAATTTCCAGCACTATGCTGTATACTTCCAAATAAAGGATCTCAATCAACTGTCAATCCTGTGAGACTGATACTACTACTGTACAGATGAGAAGATAATGGCTAAATAGCTCTTATGTGACTCTAGAGTAAAGCCAGTGCTCAAAACCATATATCTGACTATGCCAGTTTCTGAAATGTGGTCATAGCCAGCACATATGCTCAGCAAAAACTGCACTTCCCTGTGGCAGTCTGCATGTTCATAGATGGTTGCAACAATATATCTCATCCCATCTGCTCTTTTACAGTGTGATCTTGACACTTCCTCATCAAGATATGATGTCTGGCCTGTTGTGGTAGCTTACGCCTATAATCTGATCACTCTGGGAGGTCGAGGCAGGAAACCCACATAAACCTAGAAGTTCATGATCAACCTGAACGACATAGGGAGAGACTGTCTCCACAAAAAATTTTTAATAAGTGAAATGAAGCCCAGATCCCTTCCTCATGATCTGGACTGGCCTTGTGACCAGTTTTGACCAACAAAACGGGCAAAAGTGACTTTATATAACTTCAGAATCTGGCCCTTAAAAGAGCTTCAGCTTCTGCTCTTGCCTTTCAGAACATTCCTTTTTGGATCTAGCTACCATGCTGTGAGGAAGCCGAAGTAACTCCACAGAGAGGCACACTCACAGAGACCCACAGCCCCCAGACCAGTCCCAACTGTGTTCCCAGTCAGCCAGCAGCCTGCATCTGCTGCCAGGCAGGCGAATGAGGTTATTTGGGACTGCCCCACTTTCCTGGCACCCCAGACAAAACCATCCAGAGCAGAAGAAGACTCACCCTTATACTAACCTTCAAAAGTATAAGGAAGAATAAATCACTGTTGTTTTAGGCGAATAAACTTTAGGGTGGCTTGTCACGCAGCAACTGATAAAGTGAAACACTCAACATCCTCCTTAAAATTTTTTTTTAACAATACTAGTGCCAGCATTTCAAAGGCCAATAAAAACCCAAATATCTGGGTTTCTGTGACTACTGAAATTGAATTGTGAAAAAACACAGTAAAACCTAAGTTTTAAGAATAACTAAAGTCTAAAAGAACTAGAAATTGACTTTCCATATGACCCAGCAATTCCCCTCCTAGGAACATACCTGGAGGAACTCAAATTATTCTACTAAAAAGGTACCTGAACATACATGTTTATTACAGTAGTATTCACAATAGTAAAAAAAAAAAAATGGAACCAACCATGCTGACCACTGAAACTGGACTGGATAAAAAAAAATTTACATGATGGAATATTATGCAGCCATAAAGAAGGACAAATGTATGGACTTTGGAGCAACTTGGATGGATTTAGAGTCTATAATACTCAGTGATCTATCACAAAAATAAGACAGAGTACCACTTGTTCTCATTCATAAGCAGACCCTGAACATTTATCATAATACTATAAGAAAGGGATTGGCAGTAGTGGGATACTGCCAGGATTGGGGAGGAGAGATACAACATCAATAAAGGTATCTGATCTCAAACCAGGCAAAGTGAGGACAAAAGGGAGGCCCAGACTTTGTCTGTACAATGTCCACTTGTATACTTAATCCTGAATTGCACCACACATCGTTAAAATAAAATATAAAAAATTTAGAAAATTACAAAAAAGAATAACAAAGCATTACACTTAGTTGAGATTAAAAAACAACTTAAAATCACCATGTTTCATGAAATATCAGTGATTATTTACAAATGCAGTTAATACTGACTGAATCACCAAGTCATAAGAAAATAAGGACATTACTTGCAATTTGAAAAAGAAAGGTAAATAGGTAAAAGAAAACAGTTTGGTTATATCAAAATAGAGCTTCTACATGAGATTTGTATCCTAAGTATTATGAATTATTCTATGTATTACATGTATTATGTAGCCCATGTACTAGAGATTATTATCATATAAAGATTTAGCATATAATAATAAAATACATAACACTGAATTATACTAAACATAATATTTTGTTGTATTTAGAAACTTCTTTAAGGATAAACATTATATTGATGAAGTTTCTATACATAGGAGAAGCAGCAAAATACTAACTCATAAATATATTTCCTGTTAATAGAAGTTTGGATTAGAGTCCATTGCCTTACTTTAAATTTCTGTTATATAAATGTAAAAGTTTTGTTATACCATGAAATGTGCTGAATACATGAACATTTTAAGAAATATTCTTAGATAATGTCTTAAGGTCATCAGGTATTAATGTGTTATAAACAATAAGGATGCAGTTGATTTATGAAGGATAAACATCTCCAGTAGTGTCATTGTCTAAGGAGAGTTTTGGGCTAAATACTTGCCCTGACCCAATAAAACAGAGTCTCCTATGATTTAAATAGCAGAGAAAAAATAACCTGGCAGAATTCCTACTTGGGTGCTGTAACAAAAGGTAGAAAAAGTGGAAGTTCACATAAACACTTAATATAGTCTTCATAATTCTTAGAAAATAAAGAATTCTAAAACAGCAAGTAAATAATTTAGAAAACAATCTCATGTTTTATCAGACTAATGTTTACAATGTTAATTCACTAAAAAAGTTTCATAAAAAAATAAGAAAAAATTCAATGTTTTACTTAATTTTAAAACAATTTTGTTTTCAGACACACTGTGAAAGATTCTATATGCAGAAATAAAAATGTATTTTGCTAAAAGAAAATCCCAGGACAACTCTACCATAAGGGTAAGATCTATCAATTTATAACCACTATATTTCTTTCCAGTTGCTACTGGAAAATATACATTAAACACATTCTTCATTTTCTTATGTGACCCCAGATATTCAGCTAACACTGAAGTTGAAACTATGCCCAAGCCCTTGCACATTCACACAAAGTTGCTCTTTGGCTGCAAAGGAGCCTTTTAAAAGAGAGAAAGTGAACATAATGGGGGAGAAAGGAACTGGGAAGAAAGAAAAAGCTGCCTTTGTACCATATGAATTATTTATTCAGTCAAGCAACGAACCCACTATTTCTAATGCTAACAATCTATCAGGGAACTCTAAATAGTGAATTTAAAGATTAAGAAAGTTTAAAAATTATCACTATTTAGCCAACTTGTGACTTTTTTCCTCATGAAAATTTTTTTAAATGTAATCTATACTTTATCCAATAATTTGCATTTTTAATTTATATATTTTATAAATCAGGCTCAAAGTGTCAATTTTTAAAACCAACCAAAATAATCAGCTAATAACTTTCACCACAGGCTATTAGAAATTAACAAACTACTCATTTTTTATTATTCTTAATTTAGGAAACTAATGACAGACATGCTCACTTATGAAACTTACTAGTAGTATTATTATCATTATTTGTGTCTAACTGGGAAGCAAATATCTATTTTATGGATGAGGGGTACAATTCAGGAGTTTGGAACTAAATATCTTATACTGGGGTGCATGAAAATCTTTCCACACTTAGTGAGTGCTGCTGAGATTTATTTTACCGAAGTCTCTGGAAGGTAGTCCTGGGTCTCCATCAGCATAGACAGAGTCAGATTTCTCCCACAGCCAGTAAAGATGTTTGGTTCCCTAAATTATTAATAGAGATTAAGTCCCCTTGAATAAGGACAAAGATAAGGTACTTGCTTCTTGAAAAGAGGAATAACCATGTCTAATCTGTGCCCATATTACCTTTTCTACACACCTGAGATAATGCAGAATTTTTGCCACCTTTCTCATGACAAAATAATTTACTTTAAAAATATGAATAGGCACTTATAGTCAATTGGGTTTCAACAAAGATACCAAGAACACACAACGGGAAAAGAAAAGTCTCTTTAATAAATGGTGCTGGGAAAACTGGACATCCATAAGAAACTAAACTTTCATCTCATGCCATATCCAAAAATCAACTCGGAATAGAGTAAAGACTTAAACATAAGATCTGCAACTATATAACCCCAAAAGTACAGACAACAAAAGCAAATATAGACAAACGAGATTGCATCAAAATGAAAAGCTCTGTTCAGCAAAGGAAGACAACCAAGAATAAAAAGACAACCTATAGAATGGAACAAAGTATTTGCAAATCAAATATTACTAATAGCAAGAAAACAACCCAAATAAAAAATAGGCAAAGGACCTAAATAGACATTTCTCAAAAGATGGCATACAAATGGGCAATGGATATATGAAAAAATGCTCAGCATCATGAATCAGTAGGAAAATACAAATTAAAACCAAAATGAGATATGACCTCACACCTGTTAGAATGATGATTATCAAAAAGATGAACAATAACAAGATTCAGTGAGGATGTAGAGAAAAGGGAACGTCTTATACACTGTTGCCAGGAATATAAATTAGCATAGCCATTATGGAAACTGGTATAGAAGTTCCTCAAAAAATTAAAAATAGAACTACCATATAATCTAGCAGTCTCACCACTGAGTATATATCCAAAGGGAAGGAAATTAGTATGTCAAAGATAAATGTACATCCCCATATTCACTGCAGCATAATTCACAATAACGAAAATATGAAACCTACCTAAGTATCCATTAATGTATGAATGGATAAAGAAAATGTGTCATATATTCATAATAGAATTCAGCCTTAAAAGAAAAGGAAATTCTGTCAACTGTGACATGGATGAAACTGAAGGACAATTATGTTAAGTGAAATAAGCCAGGTACAGAAAGAGAAATACCACATGATTTTACGTATATGTGGAATCTAAAAAAGTTCCAAAAGGCTGAGGGGTAGGAAGAGTAGAGGAATTGGGAAAATGTTGGTAAAAGAAAACAAAATTTCAGTTAAACAGGAGGAATAAATTCAAGAGATCTATTGTACATCATGGTGTCTATAGTTAATAACAATATAGTAAATACTTGAAAAGTGCTAAGAGTAGATTTTAAGTGTTCTCACCAAAAAAAGTGTGTGAGGTAAAACATTATGTTAATTAACCTGATGTTAGCCATTTTACAATGTGTACATATATCAAAACATCAAGTTGTACACCAAAAATATATGGCTTTATTTGCCCATTTAAATAAATAAATAATAAAAAGAAAATATTTTGCCTTTTACACAATGAATGAATCTTTAAAATACTCTTTTATTGTTTGGATTGAGTAATTCTATAACCTAAAACCTACACAGAACACAACTTCTTTTGTAAAATTACACACCTGTCTCCTTACACTTTCATTCTCTATTTGAAACTGGTTGAAAATCCCTAAATCTCAGCAGAAATGCCTATATAATTTTACTGGACTCTATTCTTAAGATTTAAAAAAAGTATATACATCTGATTCTCCCTGCTTGTGTTTTCTTTCCAGACAAATTGCCTGGTAAGATGTCAGCATTGATTCTCCTTGATTAAGTCCATTTTTTGTAGAGGGAGAATTAGGGATGATAGAGTAGTTAATATTCGTCTAAGTGTTATGGTGAGGAAAGTAAGGCCCACACAAGTCATGTTGTTAACCCAGATATTTACAACTAGTACCTGGCATAGCAAAGATTAGAAACCATGCTTTCAGACACCATCTGGTACTCTCCACTAAATGTTCCCTGTCAATTCCCCAAAAGG
The DNA here is from genome assembly GCF_000164805.1 of Carlito syrichta. NCBI lineage: Eukaryota > Metazoa > Chordata > Mammalia > Primates > Tarsiidae > Carlito > Carlito syrichta. The sequence continues at coordinate 308,013 of NW_007252086.1, forward strand.
ATCCTGGAATTTACACTGGAGAGTATAACTGATAAAGCCTTCAGAATGTACTTTAGCAATATGTTCTATGAGGCTTAAAAGGGTTTGCTTAATAATTCTGGGAGTCTATCCTAGGATAAAAATCTGTCAGACAAGCTGTATACTTAAATATTCAAGTCAAGTATTTATGACAAATTTATGATAAATTTTTAAGGGGCAGTGGTACATTCACTATAATGGATCAACTTATAGTAATGTTAGAAGAGGTATGTTCCTATGTCAAGTGGCCTGTCAGGGGGAGAATAAGTTATCAAAATACATTAAAAATATATGAATGTATGCTATACAAATGTTTTCAATCAGATAAATCCTTGGATTGTAGCTGGGTGTGGCGGTGTGTCCCTGTAGTCCCAGTTCCTTGGGAGGCTGAGCAGAGGATCACTTAGGCCCAAGAGTTCAAGGCCAGCATGGGCAACATAGTGAGACCTCTTTTCTAAAGAAAAAATTTAAACAAGCAAGCAAACAAACAAAATACATGAATGTATGCTAAACAAATGTTGTCAAATCCGATAAATCCTCAGATCTTTATTGAGTAAGATGCTATAACATTAAATACGACTGACAGAGATAAGAGTGGAAAGCTATTTTAAATAGATGGCTGTAATACGGAGGAGAGAAAGATCTTTGTTTAAGAAATACTTCTGCTTTTTTTTTTAAGCTGGTAGAGGGAAAGTGAGATACTCCTACATACGGTGCCCATGGCCACATATTTATACACAATTCATTTTTTTCCCTTCTCTCACTTCACAGGGAATGAAAACTTGCTTTGATAATCACTTTAGAGTGGGAATGAAATGAATTTCCAAACCTCTACTCACCCCCTCAAAAAAAGAATTCAAGATCCTCATTATTAAAGCTGAACTGCATTTTACTTTGGAGAAGTGAAATAAATATCTTCCAAGTGTTCTGAGAGACTAAAAGAATGTCCTCCTTTAAAGCACTACATAGCACTTATCAAAGCTTTAAACCAACCTCAGTAGTTACAGACCCTACACTATTAAAAATCTGTAAATCTAACTTCACAGCAACTTGGATGGACTTAGAGGCTGTAATACTGAGTGATCTATCACAGAAACAAAGAACTGAGTATCACATGTTCTCATTCATAAGCGGACCTTGAACAACTATCATAATACTACAAGAAAGGGATTGGCAGTAGTGGGAAACTACCAGGGGAGGGGGAGGCACACCTCATCAACAAGACTACCTGCATAATGAACATTTGTACACCTAACCCTGAATTGTGCCCCACATATTTAAAATGATTTTTTTAATCTGTAAATCTTGTCTGATCTTAACCCCAAGGAAAAGACAGTTAGCAAAGTACAGTCTGAGCATAATAACTGACATCACTGAACATGTATGGTTATACCTTTAAGACAGAAATGGGCTAAATCAATTTACTGATTAATAGAGTAATTAAAGAGCCCTGTAAATGAAAAGGCGAGTCAATAAAGATGCTAAATATATAAATTGTTTAGCGAAGTGCCTGTGAATTTGGATATTCAACTTGCTAATTTGAGCTTGACCACCTCCCCAATTCCCTTTCCTCCTCCCCCAAACTGTAAATCAAAACAAATTCTTCAGGTAGAAAACTTATAGTAAAATCTTAACACTTGGATAAATCTTTAAATATTTTATTTTCTGTGTTCTTATATCAAACTTATTGGACATCTCTATGTAATAGTTTTCACTAATTTATATTTCAAATTAATATTTCTTATTTATTAAAATAAAAATATTAGAATACCACAAGTTTTAATCACTAAACTACTGATAAAAAAAAAAAGAATTAGTTAAGTTCTCAATCATTCCATGAGTCCAGTTCAATACATTCAAAATAACCCTGAACAAGTTGAAATGCCCAAGTTAGCAAGAAATTTCCCACAATTGGGAGTCTAAAGGGAGGTAAGGGTCTTTTCACCCAAGGCACTGAATAGAGCTTTTCTTCTAAAACAAAGTGTATGAGGTACAGCGAACAAACTGTAAAGGTAACTAGTTCTTTTGTCATTTGGTCCCCTACAACCTTCTTATATTTTAACAGTTAATGACTATTTGCACCTTCTAACCAGCAAGGATATAATAGTTTCTGCTGTAAAAAGTGGGCCTAAGAATGTTCTTAATTTCTTAACCAATTATCAGAACTTAAATCAAAAAGTTTGTAATTGAGAATTTTTATTTTTATTACAATAAAAATTAAGACACTAAGTATTAAATACTTATTTAAGTATATTAATATGTGTTTAATTTTTAAAGTATTTTATACTTGAGTTGACAAACTGTCAAAATTACCAAATTTACAAAAATGTACACCAAAAAATATACAAATAATCTTCTAATATGTATGTATGCTATATACATACATGAAAAACATGATATTTACTGTGAGGTAATCTAATCTACTGATAAAGGGAAAGTGAGACACTTATACATATAGTGCCCATGACTATATTTTTATTTACTTAGTACAATCTGTCAGTTAATGTGCCTAGTACATAACAGGCACCTGAATCAAATAGGAACAAAAAATACCAACCAGCAACCCATCTTAGTCTGCTTTCCAGTAATGTATGAAAATCCCTGAACCCAATGAGGCTGCTGGAAAAAAATACAGAGAAGACAGCAGCAAGCCCACCTACACTCAACTTGCACTTTCTCCTCAGAGAGAACTGTCATCTCATCCTCCAAGAAACCTCTATAATAGAAAAAGATAAATGTGGAGATTATGCCAAGTTAACCCCAAGCTTTGTTCTCCTCAAGGCATGTTGAGCAAAATGACCTAAACACACTTCTGATTTGACAAGCATTTAGGTTTACAAAGAATATGGTGAAACAAAATCATACTTGGGGCATGCACGGGTTCTGTGTCAAAGGTCATTTAGCAGTACTTCAGTTGCTGCCCACTAAGATGTAAAGTGGGCAAAGCATAGAGAACCACAAAATCATGTACATATTCTCTAAAAGGCACCTTTGGAAATCATCTCCTCCAACCTTTTCATTATACAAACATATTTTATAACATATTTGATTAACTTTGAATTTCCTAAGAGCTATAATAAGGTAATGCTAATTTATGGGAAAGACATACACATACAGCCAAAAGATAAGCAGCCATAACTATACAACCACAAAATGAAAAATTCTATAAACCAAAGGCCATGCTTTAAAAGTATATAGTAAATAATAAAATCTAAAGTTTAACACAATCCTATAACAAATTACTAGATTTTCGTACTTCTCTGAAGGGAAACATTCAGGACATAAATTCCAATGCTATCAAAATATATGAGAAAAATTAGAACCTTTTAAAGCAAATGAAATATCAGATTAAATATCTGTCTGGGGATGGGGGGCACACCTCATCAACAAGGGTTCCTACACAATGCATATTTGTATACCTAACCCTTAACTGTACCCCACAATTTTAACATAAAAAATATGTATTAGAAATTTAAAAAAAAAAAAAAATGGTTATAGCCCTTTGTAGGCATGATGGCTAAAAATAAATAAAAAAATAAATAAAAATAAATAAAAATGAAACAGGAGTAACGCTTAGGTTATTGAAAAATTCTAAAAATGATCAACTTAAGATGTTAACTATAATCTAGTGCTAAAATGAATTTAACTTTTTCCTGTGCCACAATAAATGTAGAAAGCTCTCAAGAGCTTCATGAGATAAAACCATTTTAAAAGAGGCTTGGAGGGCTGGGCATGGTGGCTCAGCCTGTAATCCCACGCTTTGGAAGGCCGAGGTGAGTGAATTGCCTGAGCCCGTGGGTTCAAGACCCGCCCGGGCAACTTGGCAAGACCTCATCTCTACAATATACCAAAAATCAGCTGGGCGTGGTAGCACGCGCCTGTAGTTCCAGCTACTCTGAAGGCTGAGGAGAAAGGATTGCCAGAGCCCAGCAGGTTGAGGCTGCGGTGGCTGGGAGCGGCCACTGCACTCCAGTCTGGGCGACTGAGTGAGACTCCAACTCAAAAAAAAAAAAAAAAAAAAAGAGGCTTGGGCTTAGGGGAGGGGAAAGGGTCAGCAAGAGAACTGGGAACAAATGACAATCCATTGGTTAGCTGCTAGAGATTTAGAAGAGTCAGTGCATTTTGTTTTTACCATCCTTAGGATGTGTACCCAACAGCTACCAAACAAAAAGTGATAAGACGTGCTGTCACAAACACAAATAAAAATTCTGTTCTACTGCTATATAAAAATAGCGTGGTAACTTTATTTATTTATTTTTTTGCAGAGGGGAGATAGAACATTTATAATTATACCTCAAATATGGCTGGTGTATCAGGAAAAATTTTAAGTCTTTGTATTTATATCTGAATACTTTTATCCAAAGGAGCGATAAATCATACTTAGCAAACCCACCTAACCTCAACCTATGTTTAAAAAGCTGGAGCTTAAAGAAGGAAAATGACATTTATCTATTCCACTCTCTACCATTCCTTATCTATAGATCTCCAATTATACTTCCTCAGTTACTGGGGGCTGTATCATAATCTTCCTGTCTACCCAAACCTCTATTTTATTTATTTATTTATTTATTTATTTATTTATTATTATTTTTTGAGTTGGAGTCTCACTCTGTCGCCCAGACTGGAGTGCAGTGGCATGCTCCCGGCCACCGACCTGCTGGGCTCTGGTGATCCTTCTGCCTCAGCCTTCCAAGTAGCCGTAACTACGGGTATTAGCTACCACACCCAGCTAATTTTTTATTTATTGTAGAGACAAGATCTTGCCAAGTTGCCCGCTGGGTCTCAAACCCGTGGGCTCAGGCAATCCAATTGCCTTGGCCTCCCAAAGTGCTGGGATTACAGGCTGAGCCACTGAGCCCAGCCCCAAACTTCTATTATAGTCTTAGGAGCTTTCAACATTTACATAGATGTCTATAGAGTTTCAATAATAAACATCCTCCACTCCACCCCATTGTTAAAAGATGACCCTTTGTCATCACCCAGAACAACCCTATCTCAAAAAAATCATAAACTCGAACATTTTACACTCTGATCATACATCTACTCTCTCCCCTTCTATATCTCTCGTGCCTTAATTTCCACTATACCTCACAGAGATTTCCAGTCCTAGAATCCCTCTATTTTCTGCATCCTCTCTATCCTGCATTCATTTTCTTCCCTACTGGCTCTGCCACTAAATGGCTGTGTATGTAAGTTACACACCTTAGTTTCCCTAAACTCACAACTTACGCTGTACTGGCCTGGTAAAACATTAATCCTAGATTAATGATTCATTCTGATCTTTCTCACTCATTCCAGTCACAGAAGGAACCTAAAGAAATTACAACTATATAGATTTGTTCCAAAATAGGTGAACTAGTACTCTAAAAATTTTGTCTGATTCTTCTCTTTTTACTTCAGTCCTTCACTTTAGAATTACTACTCACATCTTCACAAAATCACTTACAATTACTCGATTTTGTCTATTCACAGTCTACCTCTATTTTACTATAAGAATTTCCCAAAAGTAACATGTCAACATCCCTGGATCAAATATTACTCTCTCAAATTTATGCATGCTACTGTTAAACTTTCTTATTTTAAATTATGACTCCATCACCCCATCTTTGGAAGAAGAAAGAAGTTCACTATCATCATTTGCACATTATGGCCTGATTTGCAATTAGGCTAACAGGTACTTTCACCTATCTACTTTTCTCATCTGATGAACATATGGGAACACAATTCATTTAAGAGTAAACTCAAGCAATATCCAGCAGTATATAAATTACAAATATTATTTTTTATTTACAATCTCTGGTAAAAGGGAATAATAATCATTTCATCATAATCTGACAATATGCTGGCAACCTTCAAAAACAGTACCTGTTATTAAAGAATATTGAAAAAGATGGCATACTCTCCTCAGAGATCTACTTCATATGGTCTTTTATCTTAGTGGTTAAATGCACAGACTATGGAACCAAGCTGCACATAGGCTTGCATACAGGCTCCAATTACTAGCTATGTGACCTTAAGCAACAATCTCTATGCCTCAGTTTCCCTTGACCTATCAAACAAGGATAAAAATATCCTCCTTACAGGGTTGTAATAAAAATTAAATGAGTTAATATTTTTAAAGTGCTTAGAATAGTTCCTCACATATAAACACTATTAAGTTAACCCTTTGCACTCGCATGTCCCCTCTGAGGGAACACTGTAAATCTAGCAAACTACTCAGATGTCTCTTCTTGGGGGACATAAAGAAATTGCTGGTAATTATAAAGGACAAACTTACGCAAGCACAAATTTTTCAAAAATGTTTGTTTGCTTGAAGTTTTCCATTCAAATCGCATGAAAAAGCAAATAAACAGATGGAGTACATATGGACAAATACATCAGCTGACATTATGTAAAAAGACAGTGTGAAGGTAGAGATAAAGAGCATTTATATAAGAAAGGCAACTGTGGGTATACGCTTTGTATCATATGGTGTAACTTGAAAAGATAGATAAGCAAGTTACCTTAAAAGAAAGAGACTTTCAAAGTTGAAGGCAACGGATAACACTGAAGTATCAAGCTGCACAGATCAAATATACCCATCTGCACCAAGCCCAAAAAGTAAAATTGGAAAAGTAATATTATTTTGGTAAATTTCATTTCATATCATAATTTACAATTAGACATTTTTATCCATTTATTTAGTTTGTAGAACAATGGCAAAATGAAAAGACAAAAGAGAGAGTTATAAGCAGCAGTGAAGATGAGTTAGATTTAGACTTTCATACAGATAAGTTAGAAAAAACATTGATGTGGAAGAAAACAATAGTAGCGATAGTAATATCATCCCACCAATATGGGTGAATGAGATATAAAGTGACAGCAATGAAAGTGTTAGTTTCAAAGAAGTAGAAGACAAAACAATGTATTGTCAAGTGAAGAATGGGAAGATGTTACAGAAGAAGACAATCCTCCAGCAAGAATAAAGTATGTTGTACATCCTCAGACAACAGTATCACAAATAGCAAGTAATATGACAAAACCAATTGACTATTTTACTCTGTATTTTACAAATGACTTATCGGATAGTGTAATAAAAGAAATAAGTCATTGTGTGGGTGAAAAATAAGGAAAAAGCAGCTATCACACAACTCTATTTGGCATAAGTGACATAGTATTGACCAACAGGAATTTTGAGCTTTTATCGCAGTTATCCTAAATATGGAAATAATTCAAGGTTTGCAAGAGTACTGGTCAACTGCTTTCAGTAGTAAAATATTCTTCATTTCTGAAACATTCAATAGAGAAAGGTTTATACAAATCTTCCAGATGCTTCGTTTGAAGACACCTATGTCGAGTGATGGGATGATCAGAACTCATATTCAAAAGGCCAATAATTATTTGGAATATATCGATTCAAAGTTTTTGCAATATTTCATACCAGATCAGGCAATTTGTATTGATGAATCCATTGTTCAACTTAAAGGGCAGATATAATTTATAACATACAATCCAAAAAAGTCTACCAAATGGGTATAAGCATTTAAGCACTAGCTGATTTTTTTAAAAGTATCTTTCTTCAATACTTCCCTACTATGGCAGAATAACATCCAAAAATATCATTTGACCTGATCTTCCAGTAACAACCAGAATTCCACTACATTTATATAAGAAGTTGTTAGAAAAAGTTCCCAATGCAGCAGGATACCACGTTTACTGAAGAACATCACACTAGAATTGTCCTAGCAGAAGAGTTACTACAGATGAAATGTCATCTTACTAAAACAAAGTCAACCAAAAAGGAATACCAGCACAAATCTAAAAACCAAAATTTTTAATGAAAAAAAGTCACATATAGGAAAAATAACCTTATGCTTGCTTTTTGCGTGGAAGGACAAAAAGATTGTTATAATTCTCAGTTCAGCACTTGGAATCATGCAGGAATGAAATCTACCACAAGGACATTACATGGTAGTAGTATTATATTGATCAAAAAGCCTGAAATGATTCTAAACTATATTGCAAATATATGAGCACTCTGGATTGTGTGGATCAATATACTTCTACATAATTTTTTGTGAAAATCTTTAAAATGTTGAAAGAAATTATTCTGCTGGGGACTAGAAATATGTTACTAACTCCTACATACTGTACTATGCATCAGAAATAAAACCAAAACCCTATGTCCCATTTGAAATTTGTCAAAGCCGGGCTTGGTGGCTCAGCCTGTAATCCTGCGCCTTTGGGAGGCTGAGGTGAGTGGATTGCCTGAGCCCGCGGGTTTGAGACCCGCCTGGGCAGTGAGACCTCATCTCTAAAATAAATCAAAAAAATCAGCAGGGCATGGTAGCACATGCCTGTAATTCCGGCTACTTGGAAGGCTGAGGCGGAAGGATCGCCGGAGCCCAGCAGGTCGAGGCTGCGGTGGCCGGGAGTGGCCACTGCACTCCAGTCTGGGTGACAGAGTGAGACTCCAACTCAAAAAAAAAAAGAAAAGAAATTTGTCAAGATTCTGATCAATCAGTTGAGAAGTGGTTTTTAGAAATCACGAGTGCATCCTTCCACATTGTCTTCAAACAACAGACTGGACAACAAATTACATATTATTAACATGGAGGGATGAAAATGAGACTGCACTGTCTGCTCAAACAGAAAAATACCAGGTGAAAGATGTCAAACAAGTTACTATTGCACAATGTGTATCAATGAACCTGCAATGCATCATGGTAACTGTTTCACACTTTACAATGTGTTAGAAAAACAAAAGATATAAGATTTTGATTTTTTGTCAAAAATAAATTCCTCAACGTCCAAAATTCCATTGTAAGCCCAATATCATTACAATAAAATAACTGGTTCCAACACTATGTTATTTAATATGAAGTGATTTGTTTTTCACTCTTTCAAGAAAAAGTGTGGATGAGTCACTGGTAGGTGAGTTGCAAGATGTCTACGAGTGCAAAGGGTTAAGAGATTGACAAACAAAATGGTAAGATTTTTTAAACAAAATGTTATGTCCACAAAATGCAATAGGAAGAAGTATACATATTTGTTTTATTTTGTTTTGTTTTTGAGTTGGAGTCTCACTCCATCGCGCAGGTGGGAGTGCAGTGGCACACTCACGGCCACCCTAGTGTTAACCCACTGGGCCCAGGCAATCCCCATGTCTCAGCCTTTCAAGTAGCTGGAACTACAGGCACACACTACCACGCTGGATAATTTTTTGATTTATTGTAGAGATGAGGCCTCGCCAAGTTGTCCAGGTTGTTCTCAAACCCATGAGCTCAGGTAATCCCCCCACCTAGTCCTCCCAAAGTGCTGGGAATACAAGCTTGAGCCACCGTGCCCAGCCATATACATGTTTTAAAAGAGAAAAAATGTAAGGTAATACCTTTCCCAAGCTTCCTAAAATGTAGTCAATAAACATAAAACATATAAAGGTAGAAGCCATGTAAATTTCATGCTAAAAAAATGTAAAAGAATTTAAAATGCCTATACCCCTTGAAATAACTGAGTACATTTTGAAGTACCATGTAACCAGGGATAGAAATTATTACACTCTATGAAATATAGAGATAATATTTAAAAAACTAAAAATACCCAATAAACTGATACATTGAGAACTCAGAAAAATTAAATGTATATACACAGAAAACACACAGCAAATACTGCTCTCTCCCAATGATTCACTTTTCTTTTTTCAGTTACTATTTTCAATTAAATGTTGATTATCAGTAACTATTAAATATCAGTAATTATTAATATCAAATATCAGATAAAGAATTCTATAAAATAAAATATAAAGAATACAATCATCCAGTTTTTTAAAGATATAAAAAAATTCTGACCTCTGATTTATCTACTCTGTATCCAAACTCATTCACCCATAAATTTTATGTCTATTGAACACTTTAATGTTGTACCATATATATTTGTAGCTTTAAACAATATATTACTGAATTTTGCATGTTCTTGAATTTTATATAAATGGAATCATGCTGCATATTCTTCAATAATATGTTTTGTTCCAACATTATATTCCTAGGATGATCCAAACTGTTGAGCATAGGTGTAATTCATTCATTGTATTATATTGTACTCCACTGTATAAATGTACAATTTATTTATCCTATTATTGATAATATTTGCTTAGTTTTGTTTTATGAACATTGCTGTATAAACTACTACATATATCACCTGTTATATCTGTATAGGGGTTTCTCTAAGGCATACAGGTAGAAATACTGGATTACAGTGTATGTGCCTCTACAAATTTCTTTAATGTCAAATTATTTTTTTCAATGTGGAGCATTAATTTACATTAGCATTAGCACTGCCTAAGTGTTCCAGTTTTCCATAACGACACCAACAGCAATAAAATTTGGCTTTTAATTTTTGAGAATCTATGAAATGTGAAATGCCTTCCCATTGTTATTTTAATATGCAATTCCTTGATTACTAATAAAGTTGAATATCATACAATATGCATATTGGCCAAATGAGTTTATTCTTTTATGAAGTATGTATTCATGTCCTTTGCTGAATTTTCTCCCAGGCTGTTTGTCTTTAGTTCACTGAATGGTAGATTTTTATATGTGCTAAATACTAATCTCCAGTCTCTTTATCTATTAGTAAGAAGAAATTCTTAATTTTGATGTAGTCATATTTGTCAATCTTTTGGTTTATGTTTTGTGCCTGTTTACCTTGTTTACTCAAAGTCATAGAGATATCCTACTCTATTCTCTTTAGAAAATGTTATAGTTCTACATTTCCTTATCTATATATTAAGATGTATAATCCAACTGAATTGGTTTCTTTAAATAATGTAGGCCAGAAATCCAACTCAATTATTTTTCCATTTAATAAGTCAATAACTACAATTATTGAAAGAGTCAACCTATTTCCAGATTGGTAGTTCCAATGCCATCATAGATCAAGTTTACTTAACGAGTATCTTGCTACTCTTAGTTTGCTCCTATATGTTTTTGTCAAGTCCCACAAAAACCTGTTGATATTTATAAATGGCACAGAAGCTATAGATAAAACGGGGGAGAACTGACACCATTATAATATACAAGTTTCCCTCCAGGAACATGGTATATTTAATTAGATCTTTCTTTAGATCTTCAACGTTTTATAATTTCTCCATAAAGGTATTGCATGTTGTTTATTATATGTATTCATAATGTTTTATACTTCTGTAAGGATATAATGATACCTTTTTAATTGCATTTCTATGTCAGAAGAGTCTGCATAATTAACTTTTGGATAACAATTTTGCATTCAAATTTAAACTTTGAGTAATCCTAGTAACTGATCTGTGAATTTTTCTGGGTTATGTAGATAATCATATATTCTGTAAATAATGATAGTTTTATTTATAAGACATTTCCATATATATGTGTGTGTGTGTGTGTGTGTGTGTGTGTGTGTGTATTTTTTTTTTTTTGAGTGGAGTCTCACTCTGTCACCCAGACTGGAGTGCAGTGGCAACTCCTGGCCACTGCAGCCTCGACTGCTGGGCTCCGGCGATCCTTCTGCTCAGCGTTCCAAGTAATTGGAACTACAGGCGCGTGTTACCACGTCTGGCTAATTTTTTTTATTTATTGTAAAGATGAGGTCTTGCCATGTTGCCCAGGCGGGCCATCCTTATATGCTTTTTTTCACGTATGGCACTAGCTATACCTTTTGTGCAATGTTGACTAAAAGTGGCATCAGCAGGCATTTTGTCTTTTGTGTGATATCAAGGGGAATGAATGCCTTCAGTACTTTACCATTAAAGTACCATTTAAAGTACTTTTGTACTTTACCATGGAGATTTTCTTTGGGGAAAAAAAGTAGCTTCATCAAGTTAAGGAACCTTTTTATTCACTGACTTGCTAAGAGTTTTATCACAGATGGATCTATTGAGATGCTCACATGAATCTTTTCCTCAGTTGATTCAGTAAATTCTATTAGTGAATTTTCTAATATAAACCCAACTTTGAAATTAGAGGACATACCCAACTTGGTTATAATGTGTTGCTTTCTTCTACATGGCTGAATCAAGTACAGTAGTTATCCCTTATCAACAGGGGATATGCTCCAAGATTCCCCAAGTGGATATCTGAAACCATGGATAGCATCAAACCCTATATACTATGTTTTTTCAGTAATCCTGTCTAAAGCTGGTATTTTTCATTGTGAGAATTTTTTTTTATGTTTTAAGGCTATTCAATTTCCCATTATGTCTTGAGTCAGTAAGTGCTATACTTTACTAAGAGTTTGTCATTTAATTTATGCTTTTAGCTATAATAGCATAAATTTGGTCATTTCTGAAGCATCTGTACTATTATCTCCTTTTTCATCCTAGATTCTGCTTTGTGATTTCTCTTTTCCCTGATTAATCTTGCCAGTGGCTTGTTAATTTTGTTAGTCTTCTCAAATAATCTATTTTTAGCTGCATTGTTCCCTCTTTGAATTACTTTATTTTCTCTAGTTCATTAATTTTTACCTCCATCTTTATTATTTCCTTTTTATTTTAATTAGAGTAGGTCATTATTTTTTCTCTAATGCTTAGTTATTATCCTTCAGCTTTATTCCTGTAACGTAAGCATTAAAATCTTTAAATTTCCATAAAGTATCACTTTAGCTATGCAAGTTCTGACATGTAGTGTTTTATTATTGCTATAATTATAAATATTTACTAAGCTTTCCTTTGGCTCACAAGTTATTTGTAAATAAACATATTTATTTCCAAACATACAGGGAAATTATTTTCCTACTTACATCTAAGTCAACAGCATTGTAAACAGAGAATACAGTATGATGCAATCACTTAAATTTGTTAAAATTGCCTGTGTTTGATCAGAATGTGATCAATTTTTGTAAATGTTCCTCATGTACTTTAAAAGAATGCCACAGTTATGAGGGTGCAATGTTCCCTACATATCCATCACAGCAACTTTGTAGATCCTATGATTAAAATCTTCTATATATTTTTACTTTTCCTTCTTGTTCTGACATTAAGAGAAATTATTTTAAATACCCTACAGTAATGATAAATTTGGTTTTCTTCTGCAGTTCTTTTTGCTTAATATATTTTAAAAGTATACTATCAAATACATACTAATTTAAAATTATATCCTCCTTTTATCATTTAGTGACCCTCACTCTCTAGGACAATTTTTTTTGCCTTAAAATCAACTTTATTTGATATTAATATAGCCACACAGCCTATCTTTTGATTAGTAATGTCAGACATATTTTTTTTATCCTTTTTACTTTCAAGCTTTTTACATGCTTTTTAAGGTATGCTACTTGTAAACAGTATAGAAATGAATTTTGTGATTTTATCAAACCAACCAACAAGTTTCTGTCAAACTGGGAATTTTGTCAACTCACATGTACTGTAATTACGAATATATTTGCATGTATTACTACTATCTATTTTTGTGCTAGTTATTTCTCCTTCCTCAATTTTTTTTCAGATGTAATATTTTTTCCCATTTCCCTTCTTTACTAGTTTGGAAGACACACATACCATTTCTAGATTTTTATTCCTTATCTTAGAAATTTTAAGATGCATATAACTGGCCAGGTTCAGCAGCTCAGCCTGCAATCCCAGCACTTTAGGGGGCCAAGGCAAGTGGATTGCCTGAGCCCGCGGATTTGAGACTAGTCGGGCAACTTGGCAAGACCTCGTCTCTACAATAAATCAAAAATTATCCAGGCATGGTTACGCATGCCTGTAGTTCTGGCTGCTTGAAAGGCTGAGGCAGAAGGATCGCTGGAGCCCAGCAGGTTGACGCTGGAATGGCTGTGAGCATGCCACTGTACTCCAGCCTGGGCCACAGAATGAAACTCCAAATCACCAAAAAAAATGCATATAACTTACAAAAGTCTACACCTAATCAATAATTTTATCCTCCTCCCAAGTTTTATACAGTGTTTGTCTATACCCACCTGTATATATCACTTCCTGTGTTCTTTAGCCTTTTCACATCTCAGACGTTCCACCTGCAACCACTTTAAAGATCTGTGAGAATGGGGTGGATCAGAAACTTAGAGAATGCAATGGCAGAAGTATAATCCACTACTGTTACCAAGGACTTAACTAAAGATAGCAATTCCCAGGTTCTACAAACTCAAGCAAAAATGAAAAAGATGGGGGTTACCATTACCATAAAACCTTAAAATATGTAACCCCTCTCCCACATGCTTAATATAGTGTCAAAGAATAGACTGCCAAGATCTGCCTGTATTGCCCTGAACCATTTTTAAAATTAGTATAGTAAAATTCCCTATCTATTATGAAAAAAAGACAACGATGTTCCCCAACAAAAATCATTTTGATTTGATGACAGTTAAAATTATATTTGCAAATATCTGTCTGGGGATGTGGAAACACCTCTTATCAACAGGGTGCCTGAATGAAACATAATTGTACACCTAACCCTTAACTGTACCCCACAAAACCATAATAAAAATATTGATTATGAAAAAAATAAAATAAACTATTTTACCATATAAAAAATTATATAGCATTTTGTAACTATTCAGTTTCACCAGTCACACATTATAACACAGACAAATAAAGCACATAAACACAGCACAGCGAGGTATAAGTGAATACTAGTAAAATGAGGTTAATTTTTAAAGTTTTGATTCAAAAACATATATAGTATATAAGAACACAGAACACACAAACCTTAATTCACATACAAAACAAATCACATAAGAAATACTTAAAAAACTGTAATCCCAGCACTTTGGGAGGTCGAGGCGAGAGGATTGCTTGAGCCCACGGGTTCAAGACCCACCTGGGCAACCTGGCGAGACCTCATCTCTACAATAAATCAAACACTAGCTGGGCTGGGCATGGTAGTGTGTGCCTATACTTTCGGCTACTTGGAAGGCTGAGGCGGAAGGATCGCGGGAGCCCAGCAGGTCGATGCTGCAGTGGCCGTGAATGTGCCAATGCACTCCAGTCTGGGTGATGGAGTGTTAAACTTAGAGGTTGAAACATGATAAGGTGTATTTTCTCAACATTTGTTATTTAAAAAATGCACTGGTTTTAATCTATACAAATAAAGCTTGATTTTTTTTATTCAATAAGAAAACATATACCAGGCTGGAATCATGGTTTATTTTGAATGAGAAAATATTCAGGTAAATAAAGTTTTATTTTATTTGGAATTTAAAGCCGTGTAGTTGCCTCGATAATTTAAAACAGAAAATAAAAGGCCAGCTCACTTATTAGCCTCATTTATGATAGGTAATCAAGTACTCTACCAACCCAGCTTATAGAATGGCAGGAATAGTTTAATTGCATTTTATTAAATATCTATGGTACCTGAGCCCGCGGGTTCGAGACCCATCTGGGCAGGCGAAACCTCATCTCTACAGTAAATCAAAAAAAAAAAAAAAAAAAATTCGCCGGGCGTGGTAGCGCGCACCTGTAATTCCGGCTACTCGGAAGGCTGAGGCAGAAGGATTGCCGGAGCCTAGCAGGTCGAGGCTGCGGTGGCCAGGAGCGGCCACTACACTCCAGTCTGGGCAACAGAGTGAGACTCCAGCTCAAAAATAAAATAAAATAAAATAAAAAATATCTATGGTATAGAACTGATATCAAAGAACAATAACAGGTTTATGAGATGGAGCTCTACACAGACCCATTAATAAATGTCAAAAATAAACCAGAAAATTATCAAGTAATAATAAACAAAAAGTTTTAAATCCTTGTAGAACCATAATTAATGGCAGTAAAACCATCTTACTCCATAGGACTGTAAATCACTTGTTTGGGTTGTGATTTATTCATTCAAAAAAAAAATAAGAATACACAACTCCCCATAAGAAGGCAGAACACAGAAATGCACAGCCAACTTGGTGCATATATTTCAGTCACCAACTCTAACCTAAGGTCATTTATGCTTCTACTAGTGTAAGACTTCTATTGATATTATGATGATGGTAGAAGTGATAGTGGTGGCAGTGATGGTGGTGGCAGCACCATTTCAAAGCAATTACTGTATGAATCTATTAGCATTATTAGAACAGAAATAAACAAGTGGTTTATAATCCTATGGAATAAGATGATCTTACTGCCATTAGTTATGTAAATTAATTATGTAAATTATCCAAGGATGTAAATTACCCGTCATTTACTATTACTCAACAATTTTCAGGAAAGCAGGATGAATCAGATTTTACTTTTACAACTTTTTCCACTTTTAGTAAAGCAAGCATATGTAGTCTCAAATTTGCAATCATCTTAATATATAAAGAAGCAAAATTATGAATTGCTATATATAAATATAATTATGTCACATCTTGCTTCAGGACCTTTGGTAATTCCTCATTCAAGATAAAATCTAAACCAGCATAACAACACAAAGCTTGTTTCTTCATTAGCTTACTATCTAATTCTCTAACCTCATCTTTAGCCATTCCTCCACTCACCCTACAGGGTTTTACCTGCAGGTCCCACAATGTGTGTGTGCACGTGTGAGTGTGTGTAGGTCATGTCTTTATGTACATACTAGTCCCCCTGTATGGAACATTATTTTCCACATTTTCACTAAGAGTAACCCACACACAGCTATTAAGACTTGGCATAAACACTATCCCCTCTACATATATGGAATAGAATATAACATCAGTGGCTGGGCTTGATGGTTCAGCCTGTAATCCCAGCACTTTGGGAGGCCGAGGCAAGTGGATTGCCTGAGCCCACGGGGTCGAGACTCGCCCAGGCAACTTGGCGAAATCTCATCTCTACAATAAATAAATAAAAAATTAACTACGGGCGTGGTAGTGCACGCCTGTAGTTCTGGCTGCTTGGAAGGCTGAGGCGGAAGGATCGCTGGAGCCCAGCAGGTCAAGGCTGTGGTGGCCGGGAGCGTGCCACTGCACTCCAGTCTGGGCGACGGAGTGAGACTCCAACTCAAAAAATAAATAAATAAATAAATAAAAGAATATCACATCAGTTACCAAACTATATTCTCAAGATGTCTTTCTTTCCCTGTATTTCTTCCCTACTACACTGTAAGCTCCTTAGATCCAGGTATTGTATCTGTCATCGCAGAGTCTCATTGCCTAGTATACAATAATCCATCATATTCATTGCATAGATGAACAAACTTAGGCCCAGATAAATTGAACTGTTTTCTCAATTTCATAGGCCAATTAATGGTAAATTCAATATTAGAATCTAAGACTTCTATCTCCCAGTTCAATACTCTTTCTATAAATGCACCTAAAAATACCAAACCAGAAGGAACTATGCATTAATATCTATAATGTTCAAGACACACAGAGATAAAATGAGTATAAAAAAGTGAGATCTTTAAAAACAAAAATAAGATACAAATTGGTTATAATGGATTTACAAGGACAAAGATTAGTTGATGAAAAGAAACAGAAAATTCAGGCAGAAAAAACTATCTTGAAAATAAGAACTATATGGGCATTAGTACAGTGACATCTACCTTTTTTAGGGAAAACACAAATAAATATGAGCAAATATTATACAACTATGATAAGTATTGATAAATATGAGCAAATAACTATCTGTAATCAATTCATTGAAGTTCAAAAAAACAAAAAACTTTTTATTTAGCTATAGCAAAATAAATGGTAAAACATGTAACTAGAAATTAAGCGTTGATGTCAAGGATAAAATTATGATCCTTAATGAATTCAAGATAAAGGTACATTTAAACCACACTCCCATGTAAAACTATAAGCTAAGGAATGTGAAAAAGAATTGATATGCTACTAAACTCCTTAAAACTATGTAGTAAAACAGAGACCACAAAGATAACATACACATTCTGCTTAACATGGCCACTCTCCTTATGCATCTTTCTCTGAAACTGTAGCCTTACTAAAGTATGTCTCAGTAAATTAAAAATGTGTCAAAGACTCAAAAAATCTTGAAAACACTGGCTAGGCACAACACAATTGCTCTCATTTAAAAATTATTAAAACCAGGAAGGTAGGATTTATGTTCTTTCTGACACAACACTTAGCTTTGATTCTTAGTTGGGCCCTGAAAAATATTTTTCTAAACTCAAATACAAAATTCTCATATTTAATTTTGATGAGTTTAGACCAAGTTTTTGTCTCTTGCAAACTACTGAAGGCTATCTCGGCAGACATAGATAAAGACAAAACAGTGTATGGACAAAAATTAATGTGTAATGGGCCACAGATCTAAATATCAAAGCTATAAGACTAAAAGAATGGAAGCAAATAAATCTTCACCTTGGAGCTTGCAAAAATATTTTTAGAAAGGACACAAAAAGCACAAAGCCTAAATGACTAAAATTATTAATTTGGACTTTATCAATATTTTAAACTTTTGCGCTTCAATGATATCATTAAGAAAATTAAAAGACATGCCACAGAAAGGGAGAAACTATTATATATATACAGACATACACACTCAACAAAGAACTCGAGTCCAGAATAGACAATGAACTCTTATAACTCAGTAACACAAAGACAAGCAACCTAATTACAAATGGACAAATGATTTGAACAGATATTGCACAAAAGAAAATATACAAATGGTCATAAATACAGCAAAAGATCTTCAAACACCATTATTTAGCAGTGAAATCAAAATCAAAACCAAAATGATTCTATCACTAAGCTACTAGAATGGCTAAAATTAAAAACAAAGACAAGTGTTTGTGAAGGTGTGGAGCAATTAGAACTCTCACACATCACTGGGGGGAATGTAAAAATGTTACAAGTACGTCACAGTTTCTTACCAAGTTAACCATACACTTACTATCCGACCCAGCAATTGTACTCCTAAGTATTCACCCAAGAGAAATGTAATCATATATCTGCATAAAATTTTTTATGAATGTTCACAGCAGCTTTATTCATTGAGCAAAGAACCAGAAAGCAACCCAAACTAATAGGTCCTTTGTAGGTGAACGGCTATACAAC